>NC_046645.1:15212963-15533677 GCF_900324485.2 Mastacembelus armatus
CTTTACACTACATTTTTTGTTATAGTACCCACCCAAAGTATAATAAGCACTTACTAATAACTAACAATTATTTTAATTATTCATGGGTATAGAGGACAAACAGGTACTGTTGTCCCATGTGTTGGCACCAGTCCTGAACGCAGTGATGTAATGACCTTTATTCCAGAAGAAAAACCTACTGTACCCAATCAGCTCACCAGATATTTGGCAACAAGCTGGAGAACATATTCTTCTGGTGTTGGAGGATCAAATTACAGTGACCATTTGGACATCCTTACACTTTAAATAAGGACTAATGTAACATAATTTGCTGAGGCGTAAGTAGGCTGCAGACATATTCCCATATCAAATTTATAAAACAATAATATGTGCAGTGATGAGCTGTGAAAATAAAGTATAAACTAATTTGGAAATATCCTTTAAATGCATTTGCTTTAGAACTTAGTTCTAACATGGATATTTAACATGAACATTGAATTTCATGGCCAGTTGTTCCAATTCAAAATTTGAAGACCTTCAACATTTCTATCTTGATGGGGTTTTTTGTTAGTTTCTTTTTTCAAAGCCAGTTGTCTAAATGTATGTTGAGCAATAGGGGAAAAAAATAGGACATAATTCAAACTTTTACACATGACCCAGCCAACACACGCACATTAATTAATCCTCACGCCACAAGAAAAAGGTGTGAATACACTGGCTACACATGACCACTGAAAAATTCATAGCATACCAACAGTATATCCCTTACATGGCAATGTAATGATGGAACATTTCATTACACTGGGCAATGATTAGACAATTAATTTAATTACTGAAGTCAAAATGTTTTCTTTGATCTGTTATGTAGAAACCTGATGGAACTTGTCTGTCCAGATGGCTCCTTTGTCACCATTGTAATGACTCAGTACAACATTTGACTTTTCTCCATGTCCCTGATGTGGCAGATTATAACATTGGTTTCCCTGTATTCAATGAAAATATTTATCTTAAAAGCCTTTAAAATGCAGCTTCTAGTTTAATGTGCAAAAAAAAAAAAAAAAGTGTCAAAAAGGAGAGTGTTATGTCCCCGCCTGAATGGAACATAACATGATGTAAAAGGGAAGTGGAAATGTAAAAGAGGAGGCAAAAACAGCTCACGCAATGCTCAAGGGTTTGGTGTTTATTTTACTGTAACAAGTGAAAAGAACGACAATAACAATAATAATGACTAGTAATTATTTACAAATGAAAACCAACAACAAAGCTAACTACTAAATTTTAAATGATTTACATTTAAATAATGATGAATCCAAAACCTCTGTTTTAGTACTACTGGATCTCAGTGCTGCATTTGACACAGTTGATCATGATGTGCTGCTTGATAGACTAAAAGCGTGGGTGGGAGTTACTGGCTCAGTGTTAAATTGGCTAAAATCTTACTTACAAGATAGAGACTATTTTGTCTCACTTGGTAACTATGAGTCTGAGCGAACAGAAATGAAATGTGGGGTTCCTCAGGGGTCTATTGTTGGTCCTCTCTTATTCAATATCTACATGTTGCCCCTTGCTCAGATTATGGAATACTACAACATTGACTACCATACCTATGCAGATGACATCCAACTTTATATATCAGTATCATCTCATGATTATAGTCCTCTAATTTCATTATGTGAGTGTATTAATCAAGTCAAAGAATGGATGCGCCAGAATTTTCTCCAGCTCAATACTGACAAGACAGAAGTGATTGTTTTTGGCCCCAAAAATGAAAGGTCAAAGGTCATTGCTCACCTTGACTACATGTCATTGAAAGCTACAAATCAAACCAGAAACCTTGGTGTAATCATTGACTCAGACCTGAATTTTAACAACCACATAAAATCCATCACTAAATCTTCCTATTACCACCTGAAAAACATTGCTAGAATAAAAGGTTTTCTGTCTAAACAAGATGCAGAAAAACTTGTTCACGCATTTATCTTCAGTAGGTTAGATTATTGTAATGGCTTGTTCACAGGTCTTAGCAAAAAGTCAATCAGGCAGCTGCAGCTAATCCTGAATGCTGCTGCCAGAGTCCTTACAAACACCAGGAAACTGGACCATATCACACCAGTTCTTAGATCACTACACTGGCTTCCCGTTAGTCAAAGGATAGATTTTAAAATCTTATTGCTAGTTTATAAAGCACTAAATGGTTGTGGACCAAAATATATCCAAGATATATTAGTTCCCTATAAGGTTTCCAGACCCCTCAGGTCATCTGGGACAGGTCTACTGTGTGTTCCCAGAACCAGAACCAAACAAAGTGAAGCAGCATTCAGTCACTATGCTCCTCAATTGTGGAACAAACGTCCTGAACACCTGAGGTCTGCTCAAACTGTCAGCTCATTCAAATCAGGACTGAAAAGTCTGTTGTTTACTGCTGCCTTCGAATAATTGTTCATCTTTGTTTTCTTAATGTGCTTTTATGTTTTATTTTAATTTACTTTACTTGATTTAAATTTATTTTATGTTAAATGTCTTTATTTTTAAATGCTCTTTTCAATGCTTTTAATGTAATTATATGCCTTGTAAAGCACTTTGAATTGCGTAGTGTATGAAAGGTGCTATACAAATAAATTTGCCTTTGCCTTTGCCTTTACTGAAGCCTCCTTTAGCTGAACTTTCTAATGCATTTTTGCATTGATCAAGGGCTCTGGATGCTGTACCATGTTACTTACACTGTTACTATGAATACACCTTTCAGCTCACAGTTAGCATAATGAAGAGTAATTACACTGTCCATAATCTGTACCATAGGAGTATTTAATGGGTTTCAATTCCAAATGAATATAAAAATGCACTCATCAGTTTTATGTTGTTTGTAAACAATACTGAACTCTCTTCAAGTGATTAACATCTTGGTTGGCTAAATGGAGTTCTCTTTGACATACTTGGTACAACACCCACATTTGAAAATATATCCATCCTTCCATTATCTATACCCGCTTTTTCCTAACCAGGGTCACAGGGATCTGCTGGAGCCTATCCCAGCTCTCTTTGAGTGAAAGGCAGGGGTACACCCTGGACAGGTCACCAGTCCATCACAGGGTGAGAGTATATCCTTGTTTGGATATGCTTGAGATTTAAAAATGAGACTGTTGCTTATAGAAAATTTGCCTAATTTTGTTTTGAAATTTTAATAATGAGTGTATAGTAAATCACCAGTCTGTCACAGGGCTGACACACAGAGACAGATTCCCCCTCACAATTTACAATCACCAAGCAACCTAACCTGCATGTGTTTAGCTTGTGTTGTGTACATAATCATAATGTGCAAAAATTTTACTTTAATGTTTTCAGTGTTGTAACTAGTGCTAACATAGAGTTCCTACACTGGCAGGCACTATTCCAGCCCTAACATTTTCTCAATTTTCAACAAAAAACTGAAATTTTGATTAAAAAAACACCCCTCTCTCTGTTGTCAAAAAGGCCTACTGTACATTAATTACATATATTTCAGTAAAACTGATGAAATATGATGAAATTCTTTTTCAGTTCAAATAATACTGTAACAAGATTTATAATTTACAAGGAATATTCTGAATCTAAAGCTTATGAGGATTTAAAACGTATGTGTATGTAATTTTAACAGTAAAATTTGGAAGAATACAAAATGGCTATTCACTTAAAATCTACAAATGTTTCTGCAGCTGCATTTTCACACTCCTTCATATCTGTGCTTAATGAGGACAGTTGCATTTAATTGTTTTCTGTATGGTAATAGCTGCAAACTCATGCTCCCTTTGAAGTCCATCAGGGAGGAGTTCAAAGTCATGCGAGCAAGAGAAGTGCTGCAGTACCAGGAATCTTCAGACTGAGTGGTTACTGGGGCAGAAGTGGCAGTGAAAACAGGAAGGAAGTGGAGAAGTGCAGCGGTGGTAGGAGCCGAGTTGCGACTGCACCACAAAATGGAAGCTGGCCTCGGAACCCTGGACATCCCAAGATTTGAGAAGGCCTAAGGGAGAGAGTGACATCACTTGATCCAGGAGGGGATTGGAGCAGGGGTGGAGGAGAAGAGGACCAATGAGAGGAGTGGCAATGAGGCAACAAGGTGCCTTGACCAAGTGGGAGCAAGTGATGGAGTGCAAGGTCACCTGGAGTGACCTCTGGAAGATGCATCCACAGTACGTAAAGTTATTCATTAAAGCTGTTTATGACATTCTTCCCAGTCCATCCAACCTGCACTGCGGAGGCCTCACAGAGCAACCAGCTTGTCTGCTTTGCATATCCTGAGCTGCTGCCCAAGAGCCCTTGCCGATGGTTGCTACTGTGGAGGTTCAGCTTCAGCACCATCAACATTTGTTGTAAGACGGGGCCAGTCAAGAACACCAGTCATTTTGTCAAAGAGGGTGAAAGAGCCAGACAAAGATAGGAATCCAACAGGGCTGCTCTTTACTGTTCAGGGCTGAAGGTTGCAGGTAGATCTAGGCAAGCAGCTGCCATTCCTACCCCACATCACAGAAACAATGTTGCGGCCAGACATTGTCCATCCTCATTATTGAGCTCACTGTGTCATGGGAGGAACAGATAGAGGAGGCCCATGAGCGGAAGAAGGAGAAATATGAGGAGCTGAAGACAAGCTGCCAGAGTAAAGACTGGCGACCCAAGTTTTGGCCCCTGGAGGTCGGGTGCCGAGGCTTTGCAGGCCAGTCACTGTGGGCTGCTGCTAGGGCACATGCCGAGGTTTGAGCAGCCTCAGTTGGGTCGCCTGGGTGAGGATATATGATGTTTTGAAAGACCTCTGATGACATCTGATGACCCCAGGTAACATCACTGATGATGTGCCTTAGCATAGATATTCATTAAGAATGTATTTGTAAGAATTTGTTATGTTTTACTTAAAACTCTGTGTTCTAATGACAAATGAAATTGTCATAAACCTTCATTGACTTCATAAACATAATCATCTAGAGCTATGACATACATACTACAACTGACAATTGGTATATATACTATTATATATTAATTACAGAATATTACAGTTATTTTAACTAGTGTCTCTCCTTTTGTTGCAGACAATTAAAAAATAATTTCCAAACTAGTGCCACACCCTCATGTTGTGGTAATGATTCAAAATGTACCTGTGTGTTTCTTTGTCATGCCAGCAGCTCCTCCCGCCTCCCATGTGATTTTAAATGTCAAATTCAGACCTGCAACTGTAATGGCTCAAAGGTGGTGCTGCATTTTAGTGAAACTCAGCTGAGGAATTTGGCATTTACAAGATATAATAATAAAACTGTGTAACATTTTTCATAATTAGTTCTGTAGTACTGTAGTTTCACTCTTGTGCTAACATTGACGTATCATGAAAGTCAGTACATATGGGAAACACTTCACTTTGCAACTTTCAACAGTTGGGACTAAGCAAAACAAAACAAAAAAACAATGTCCCGTATAGCGATAAAGTAGTTATGTAATATAGTCTTGCCAATGTGCCTGAGGATCTGAGAACAGTTGAAAGTGTTGAGGTTTTTAAACATAGGCCTTAAACCTGCCTTGTGAGCCTGGCTCACAGTGTTTATTGGCATATTAATTCATTAGATATTTTTTACTGATTGCTTTGTCTTTTTATTCTCATTTTTGGTGTGTCGTGTTATTAAACTCTCAACTATCAGTAAAGCACCTGAACTGCATAACCTGCATCAAAAAGGTGCTATCGATCGATTGATTGACTTATTATCAATTAAGTGCAATCAACCTTACAAACTACATCCATCCATCCATTATCTATACCCGCTTATTCCTTAACCAGGGTCACAGGGATCTGCTGGAGCCTATCCCAGCTCTCTTTGGGTGAAAGGCAGGGGTACACCCTGGACAGGTCACCAGTACAAACTACATCATACCATAAAAAATCTACAAAACTAGACTATCAACCATAGGCACATAAATGTGTTTGTGCCTTTCTGATGCATAACCAATAACCCTACAACAAAAGGATCACCATGGGCATTAAAATGCAGTAAAGGCAGTGTGGTGTGGACTCCCTGTGTGGATTCATTGAAATAGAATGCTACATTAAAACAGACACACAGCTCATAGTGTTGGATTTACTGCCAAGAAGGTAAGAAAATAGACTTTTGCGTAATTCATTCTATATATGTTGAGCCCATCTCATCAATACAATAGGACTTCTCAAGTTTCATATTAGTGGATTAGTGGGTTGAATGTAGTTAGTGTTGAAGTTGTCCAGAATGCTGTCAGAAATGCTTAATGATGTTTAAAATCAGCCTACTGCTGTTTTAAGTCTGCGTTGCTGTTGTAGCACTGTATAGTCCAGATATTTGCATCCTCCATGTAATATAATGTAAATATAAAGTCACTGTCATCTTCACTTCTCTGTCTTTTAAATTCAAAATGGGTGCAAATGTGCACATCTTCCACTCCCTTCTGTTGTGGAGAGTATCCAGCACTTCAACAACAACAGGACATATTTGCAAATCATCTGTCTCAGATGGAAATTAATTCATACTGTATCATTTTCACAGATTTAGTCACACCCAGATGAGGGCAGCTATACCATACCTTTTTCATGATCTCCTCCTGTAAATTAAACTGCTGTGCTGGACTATAATTTAACTTGAATCATTGCTTTCAAATAAAGGTTTCATCTCTGTTCATTGTTGTTGTTTTCTCTCACTTACAACAGGTTCCTGACACCTCCCAACACTGCTATGCTGTTTGAAACTGTCAACACTTGAAGGATTGAAGTTCTAAATTCAAACAGACGGACGGATGGACAGATAGACAGATAGATAGATACATACATACATAGATAGATTGAAGATTGAAAAGAATTTGACTACAGGGACATGTTAAAGTGTGTCCTGTAATTAGCATCACAGGTGTCTTCAAACTTGTAATCAGTCAGTTTGCCTATTTAAAGGGTGAAAAGCAGTCACTGTGCTGTTTGGTATCATGGTGTGAATATGGGCCACAGAAAGCTGAGGAGAGAGTTGTCTCAGGAGATCAGAAAGAAAATTATAGACATGCCTGTTAGAGGTAAAGTCTATAAGGCCATCTCCAAGCAGCCTGTTGTTCCTGTGACTTACAGCTGCACGTATCATTCAGAAGTTTAAGGTCCACTGGGCTGTAGTCAACCTCCCTGGACGTGGCTGTAAGAGGAACATTGATGACAAATTAAAGAGACAGAAGTTATGAATGGTAACCAAAGAGCCCAGAACCACTTCCAAAGAGATTAAAGTCAAGGTACATCAGTGTCAGAATGCAGCATCCATTGTTGTTTGAGCCAAAGTGGACTTAATGGAAGACGACCGAGGAGGACTCCACTGTTGAAAGCAAATCATAAAAAATGTGAGACTGGCACAAACAACAGTCACAACCTTCCTGAAGTTGCACAGAGGCGATCCTGTTGGTGGTTCAGCTGGCCTCTCAGAATAGAGTTTGGTTTGAGACCCATGGTGTGTGTAGGGGAGAGCCGGAAATTAACAACAGCCTTTTGAGCATATTACCAAGCTCCAAATCTCACTCTAAATATTTTCTTTTTCTCACCATTGCTTATTCACCGTGATCAGTAAAAACTGATCGCCTGTTGTCAAGGTATTCTCAGAAAGTTATTTCATTATTTCTAACTGAAAGATTATCAAGCACAATACAGTGTCAGATTTCTCATCACATCTTTGGCCAAATGTATAATGCAGAAGTTATATGTTTTTGTGATTAACATTAAGGAGTCTTGGGTATTTTTGGCCATCTTTGAAAACTGTTGAGTTTATCTTTATTGTCACCTTAAAAAATGTTTGCCATACCAATGTTTTTTGATCACGCCAGCGTGATCCGCGACACCTAAGAGTTAAAATAGAACTCACTGTAGATTCATCGTTTTCCAGTGCAAATGGTAATGTTCTTACGTAAACCGAAAAATAATATCATGTAGTTCAATGCCAAGTCAGGACATAACAAACCACCATGCCATTTGCTTCAGGTTATTAAGCTGCAGCTTTTTTTTTAGTTATAATAATATGCTGAGATCATGCAAACAAAGATGAGAGTGTGGTCATAATAAACATGTACCGAACCTCTGAATGGATGCCATAAAACAAAGAACCACAGGTTGATTAGACAGGGTGTATCTGTTCCACTGAAGTGATACTAAGTTATCATTTGTTTGTATTAGTCATGTTTTCATAATGATGGCCGAGAAACATTTATTGTTCCTGAGTGAAACCAGTGCAGCTTAAGAAAGCACATGCAAATGAAAACGTCATCACCGAACATGTGAAATATCTTTCACTAATTGTTTCCCTGTTGTTCTCTGTTTGGAATGACTGAGGCTGCAAAAGGTGGCGTCACATGGTCCCATGCACTTATCATGATTTAGCAGCATTTCAATCAAAATCTGAAGGCAGTTGTTTGGTCACTATCGATTAAACCAATACTTCTTTGCTTCTTGCCTGTTCTAAGGCACTGCAGGTGCATGGTGGTTCCTGGGGCTCCCTGGCTGGTGCCGTCGGGCTGGATGCCGGCCGCCCATTGGGGTGCACTGTCCAGGTCTGCTTGCATCTGGCTTTGCTGGAGCCTGTCCGGTCTTCTGGGGGTCTCGGTCCCCGTTTGTGTGGGATCCCGCTGTGGTGTCCTGCCCCTCGGCCTTGGGGTCTGTGCGTGGTTGTTTTGGGGCTGGGCAGCTGGGACCGTAGTGGTGTTGTGGTGGCCTCCTGCTCTTGCTGTGTATAACATTCAGCAATAAACTTGCACATACACACGCTTACATGCACGCACACTCATACTCACACACACTGTCAGACATTAGTATAAGCATTGTCTTTAGTTAATGTGATGTAATATATGCATCACTGCACTGTGTCATAATTAACTCTTTAAATCTGTCTAATTACCGTTTAATAGTGTCTTTTATTACTTTTTTTTCTAATTAGAACATAATTTGCACTTCTCTTTTGAACTTAGTAGTTGTGTAGGCGTTTATGAGCTGAGCATATACTAGTTTTTGAGAATAATTAATATTATTTATGAGTTAGTTTTTATTATAGTGAATAGCAGATGTATTGATTATAGATGTAGATGTATATTTACAATTTTTCAATTTACAGAACATGTCAAAATGCAGACATCCATTTCTAAACTTTTTAAATTTTTTAAAAAAAGGTATGTGATGTACCTGCAACATAACTGGAATCTTATTATCAAGGAAACACAAGCCAACCTGTTCAACATGACAAGATGTAACACAATTAGAAAATGTAATTATGAACATTAAACAGCAACAGGTACATTCAACCTATGCCAACTAAGCAGACAGGTTCTGGGAGGGTCCTGCTGAGGTCAAAAGACGGAGTACTGCCACAGTTGGAGATTAGGTACTGAGTCAACTGATTAGTAGCATTACAGTAAGTATTATTATGTACTAAGTGCAGCTCATTTAATATAATAGTTAGCCTGGTGCATGTGTGTAGAGAGGAGTGTCCCTGGTATGCAACAAGGCCAAAAGGTTCACTGTTTTACTAATCAATCCATTTCAGAGCAGCAGTCAGAGCTTGGTGGAGCCCATGGTCCAACATGGTCTACACTGCCAGAGCTGTGCAGCCAATGGTGTGTTAAATCAAATCAAATTTCATTTAAATACCCCAATATCACAAATAACAATTTACAAACATATATGGACAACCAACAGATCCAATTCACATGACCACAGATGACATGTTGCCACTTTTAATGAACAAAAATAAGTTAGCTTCACACATACTGTCTGCAAACCCTAAAAGTGGTTGTTTGGACACACTCTTTCTTCCACTAACACTCTCCTTTATTTTAGCCCTTCCTTTGTTTTCTTGGTGCCTTCTTTCACTTTCTTTCTTCCTGTTTTCTTTCCCTTAGCTATTCTGAAAGCATACAAATCCTCTCAAAAGTGATCTGCTAAAACTAAACTCAACCCCTTATCAGTAGTAGTTTTACTTTGAATGTTTAAGTTTACTTTTGTAGGTCGATACACCGTCAGTTTGTAAGTTGCTACATGTTGCACAGTGGCACAGTATTCACAACACTAAGTATCACATTTAATGTTTCAAAAGGAAAATCATACTCATAAATTTAGTTTGGGGTTTAACTTTGATGTGTTGTGTTATCAACAACAGTGGTGAGACCAGTTGTATGGTTTTTTTTGTTTTTGTAAAGTGCCTTGAGATGAATTGTGTTGTGATTTGGCACTATACAAATAAAGTTGAATTAAATTGAATTGACAGTGGCACTGAGAAAAAGACAGGAGGCAGAGCTGGAGGTAGCAGAGCTGAAGATGTTGAGGTTCTCTCTGGGAGTGACGAAGATGGATAGGATCAGGAATGAGGACATCAGAGGGACAGCTCATGTTAGATGTTTTGGAGAAAAAGCCAGGGAAGCCAGATTGAGATGGTTTGGACATGTTCAGAGGAGGGACAGTGAATACATTGGTAAAAGGATGCTGAGGTTAGAGCTGCCAGGAAGGAGGCCTAGAGGAAGACCAAAGAGGAGGTTCTTGGATGTAGTGAAGGACATGAAGATAGTTGGTGTGGGTGAGGAGGATACAGAGGACAGGGTTGAATGGAGGCAGATGATTCGCTGTGACGACGCCTGAAGGGAGCAGCCGAAAGGAAAAGAAGAAGTGTTGTGTTATCATGCCGATTCAAACACAGTGGAGAGCAAAACATTTTATTACTAACACTGGAATAGTTCAGTTTGTATATTATTATACAGAAACTAACTGCTTTACAAAAACAAAATGATACAATATCACATATATGTACAGTGTAGTAAATATACCATCTCAAATTGTACACAAAGTATTTACAATTGTCACACATACTGCATTAAAAACAAAACTCAGACTAATACACTACAGACATTAGATTTTGCATAACATCAAATAAAACATGCCACATTTTTGAGGTTTTTCATCTTTACAAACCCATGACTGTTTTTAAATTAGTGCAAGTCAACCACTTGTTTAAGAGGTTATGGATACATATTCCTTAACGTTTCCATTCACACACAGGTCAAAGTAAAACCTGGAAATGATGGTGATCTGCTAACACAGTCCTCCAAAAAAAAAAAAAAAAAAAAAAAAAAAAAAAAAAAAGCTTGCCTTCAGATTTTCCTGGTTGTGTTTTTGCGAAAGTCACACTCACTGATTTTATAATTTAGGGATTGTGGACATGTAGAAGGAAATCAGGGAGTATAGCTTTAAAAATGGAAAAAAGAAAAAAAAAAAAATGATGGATTGAAAAATATGATGAGACATTTTGATGGAATCCGACGCTGAAATTTGAATACGCTAGTACCTTTACAGTTTCAGCAGCCCTAAAGTCCAACCTGGACCTTCATAGCCACTCTGTATTTACGCATCACTGCTGCAAACCCCATGGGTGTCAGGAAATTTGATTTTAACTTAAAGGTGATGAAAAAGGGTCATTCACCACCTCTGTGTGATAAGAGTTCCAACTTTGTGACCATTAAAAAAACAAACAAAAAAAAACAAACCCTTCTCCCTTCAGATGTGTTCAGATGAAACGTCCTACGAACTAGTTTGGATGATACTAACTGGGGATACGATACTAGGGTGGCAATCATCCAAATAAGGCAATGTTCTGAATTGTCAGCAGAGGAAATATTTCCTGGTTTGGTCTGGATTCACAAAATAAGAACAAACTAGTGTCAGAGATGGAGGGCAACAAGAGAGGTCAGGTATTTCCACAACTCAAAGGGGACCAGTCAGTTAATTCCATTTAGACTTCAACGCATTCTTCCCTTTATGTCGTTCTTCAAGGCTGAATTGTAAAAATATTTTTTCTAAGGCTGTCTCTTATGATCATGTCCCTTTCCATGGCATTTCTCTAGTGACCATGTGTTGACATTATGAACCGCATGGAGAGAAAAACATAGCACATTACC
The DNA here is from genome assembly GCF_900324485.2 of Mastacembelus armatus. Lineage (NCBI taxonomy): Eukaryota > Metazoa > Chordata > Actinopteri > Synbranchiformes > Mastacembelidae > Mastacembelus > Mastacembelus armatus. Next base: position 15,224,883 of record NC_046645.1, read on the forward strand.
TCCTCCTGACGACTGCACTGTTATAAATGAAACTGTACAGAACTGAATCACAAATGTATGCATATGATGACATGAACACAATTTAAAAAAATAAAAGCGCGACTGAGTGGAGACACTGCTCAGACAACAATACTCAACTCTTACCGTGCATAGATGTTAAGGCAGGATAGCGTTTTGACGAACCAGCTGAGCTTGAGCTGTGGACCCGGTCTGCGAATGCAGCACTTGCTCAACCAAACCAATTTATAGTAATGTGTATGTAACAGCTGGTTTACGTCTTTAAACCTCTATACTACAAACTATGACCATGTACAAAGCAAGCCATAACCATTGAAATCTCAGGCTCCACCCTCCAGGCACTGGTCCCCAGTCATTTCAGTACAATATCCAAATCAACCTGCACACTGGTCTGATCCATCACCCTGACCACCATGTTATTGTCAAAGATGCATTCAACTCTGATGTGCTGCATTTGTGAGAACAAATCCAATTATGAGTAAAAAAAAAAAAATCCAATATGGCTATATCAGCCAGTTTTAAACAAAGTTTTAAACATTTTAAACAATTTGATAAGGATCCCAACATTTTTTTTTTTTTTTATAGTACTGTAAACTGCTCACTGTTCTGTAGTTCCGACATTCTTTCTAAAAGACTGAAATCTAATATGGACATTTCGTCTTAATCACATCCCGACATAATACATCTGTGTGGAGCTAGGACTGACCAGCGTTTTACTAATGCAGATGTATATGTTGGGTTCTGGTGTGTACACTGAGGTACAACATGCAGCAGACCAGATGTTCACAGAGATGGATTTTTGGGGTTTTTGTAACACATAGTGAAATAACCAGGGACTGTCTGGAAGGCTGGATGCATTTTGCTACAGTAAACCATCTAAACCACAACAGCATGCTTTGGAAAAGCAGGAGGCCACTTTCTAAATGCGGCTCCTTCATGTAGCAGAGAGCAGGTGCTTTGGTGTAGACGGTGTGCAGACGCCTACATCTGCATCAACAATGCGAATTATTCTTACTACAGCTCTTAAAGAAAAAAAAAAAAAAAAAAAAAAAAAAAAAATCACCATACCACTGAAAAAAATCCAATCAATCCACATCCACTGGCTCAAGTGTGGTAACTTCCATGCTGTATGGTGCTGAGTGGGAGATTAGTGGAGAGATTGATGATTCAGATGTTTACCAGTCCTGTTTGACCTATGTGAAATATTTCTCATTATTTCAGCACATTGTAAAAAGGCAGAAAACCTTTAACACTGTGTCATGTAGAAAGAGAACACAGCAAACAGAGCAGAGCTCTTAATGAACTGTGTGTAGTGTAAATGGTCCAGTTCTGACAACTGAGGCCAAATGTCTAGGCAGATTTTTTTGTCCTGATAATGTCTTTGATCTGATGTTTACTGATCACAAATCCAGAAAAGACCAAATGTGATCAGACATCAAGATCAAACATCTAACTCAGCATGTTGACATCTGGCTTCACTTCACTTCAAGGTTTTTACAGAGCTTTTCCCCATGTTACACAGCCTTAGTCTTGTTTCTGGCCTGACCTAAACTGTTCACCGCCCTGACTGGGAATCATACCAACTACCAAGGGAGTTTAGCAATAGTCTGGGTCTGGTATTGACACCAAGACAGTAAGCTGTCCAGTGATATGTGGTCCTACTAGAGTGTCAAAGCTGATTTTTCCTTTAAAGAGCTCACTGGATAAAGGATGGTTGTGGGTCCAGCTCAAACTGTGAAACTAATTAGGAGATGTGTGCGTGTGCGTGTGTGAGATCAAACCTCACATTGTCCACTGTCTCCTTTCTATTCAAATGGTCACTGGATGCAATCAGTAAGAGCTAAATCTCTATGTTGACAGTCAACTCAGGAGCTGGCCTCATATTGCACTAAGGTGACATAGTGAAGTGTTCTCCCTGCTCGCTGTACAAATAAAATCAGTGGCTGACAAAAGAGTTGAGGAGAGTTGAGGATTAGTGCCTATTACACAATTTTCCTTGTCACTTTGTAAACAAATTAAAATGCTACGCAGCTGAAATAACAGTTTACACTAAAAATAATAATAATGATGATAAAAAAAAAAAAAAGCTAAAACAAAAGCTAAACACATAAAAACAACAACAAAAAAAAAAAAAAAGTTTGGAGCTATTTACATGATCGCATTTCCCCTAGTGTTTTGCAATCTTCATGATGATACACAAGTATTTGAAAGAAGAAGCTTTTTGTAAAGTGTTTGAAAAGAAGATTATCTAGCTGTACAGGATAAATACTTTCAGGCAACAGGGTATATGGATGATTGTATATTTTGACGATCATTGGAGGCCGGTCGTGATGCAGGTCTTGTGAACTAGTGGTGATATGGACAGCTCACCTCCATAATTAGTACCTGTTCTTTGTCCCCAGCAAGGTTTGACTTTTACTTTACAAATTGTACACATTGGAAAAACCCTGACAAAGGCACACAATGGAGAAAACGTCAACATTGAAATTAGCACTAAGGACTAGCTATACATAATCTGTCTATGTAAAATATGTACAGTACTGGGAGAGGGGAGCTGCAATGTCCGAGCAGGTCCAGAGTTGAGGTCCTGTCTCACAGATCCACTCCGTCTGCTGCTGTCATATGGTCCATCTCACTGATGGGAGTGTTTCGTCACGAGGTGGGGCCAAAGGACGTGTTACAGATCAAACTTAAAACACTTTCAGGATCTTTCCTGGTCTCAGAAATGTCTGGTCCATGTCCAAGTCACCCTTCATGTCCACACATACTGCTTTCAGTTTTTTCTGTAATCGACGTGTGTTGTCTTTCACTGCAAGGGACTCAGACTGCCGCTGAATGCTGTCCATCAGTGGAGCCTAAATATGGACTCCAGAGGGGGGGAGGAGAATCTTCTCCTCTACCACACGCTCTCCAATACAAGATCTGAAAAAATCTCAAGCAGCACAGAATTCAAGTTACTAACAGTCCTCCTCAATGCAAAACACAAATCACTTGTTGTCCCACCAAAGCAACAAGCATGAAGAAGGAGGAGGAAATATAAAAGTGGAGTGCAGCATGAGGTCTGGAAGTCTGAGGGAGGGACGGAGACGAGGAAGAGGAGGGTGGGGGTGCGGGCAGGGTGGTGTAGTGGGGTTATTGATCAGACAATCTTCTTGATGCTGGGTCTCTTGAAGCTGCCGGCGCTGCGTTGCTTCTGGACCTGACTGGCTGAACCATGGCGAGTGCGACCCCCACTGGACAGAGCGGAGCTGGGGGACAGCTGGACATTCTCCTTGTCCACACCTGGAGGAATGCAGGAAGGATACATGTGTCTATTCAACCAGAATGTCTGAAACCATTTCAGGACACAATTTAAATTTCTGACTTTCCTCTAAAGTGGGGTGGCTCGTGGTCTCAAAGTTGTCCAGTTCTCAGTAGGTCACAGGTCAGAGTGCAATATGTTTCCCATTGGTTTTATATTGTAAATACCTTTATGATTTTTTTTTTAAGTATTGCTGCTATTTCTGTATACATGCACATGTGTCCACATTTGAAAATGTACAATTAACATATATTGTGTACATGCAGCTCTGCCTGTCACATGACCATCATCTGTTGCTGACTGTTGTAGAGATGGAGACGTTAATGCTTCACAAAACAGTAAAGTATCAAACATAATATATCAACCTTAGTTTTTACCAATATGACAGACACAAACCACACACAAGGATCTAGTAAAAAAACTGGCATGAGAACTGTCATTTCAGCAGGTCAAGGTTAGGGATTAGGGTCAGAGTATTGTTTACATGGTAGACTAAAAACAGGCATGATTCAGAATTAACAGATGTGTTGTTTTCACTTCTTTAAGTGCTAAATGCACTCTTGTTGCCATAGCTTGTATAACTTTTATTTTCAATATCCCTGTTTTTTCATCTCTGGAATAATTGTGAGTCTACTGACAGACAGAATCGATGTAAATGAGGATTAAGACAACAGACACTAGCCTCCAAGACAATATGTTCTCTGAAGGCGGAGCAGGAACCACATCTCTAAATTGTACTCCATCAGTCAGAGAATGTTCTCTCAATCTTGACTTTGTTATTTGTGACAGATGTAGTAGGACTGGTGGAGATCTTAATACATTTATATGCCTATTTTTATTTTCCTGACATGTAATCAATTATGATATTTGTTATTAGAATATTAATGCGTCATACTGCTTTTAACAAGTTATAAACTTTATTCCCACACCCAGCACATGTAAGTCACTGGTAACAGGTCTCACTTTGAACAAAAGTTCTCAGATTCCTGCTGTCACACAAGACAAAAAAGATGTCATATCATTTCAACTGGGGTTGTGCTATAATATACACAGTTGACTAACTTTTTCCATGCAATTAGTTGTGAAGCTGATGTCTGCTGGAACTAAATATAACAGTCTAGTGGATGTCACCATTCTGGAGTATGACTGATCAGCTACAGATTTTCACTGGAGTTTGACTAAGTAAAGTTTTGAGGAAACGAGGATTGAAAGAGAACACTGGGGGTACAGGGAAGAAGTGGTGCTTGGGTGCACCATTGATATTAGAATAAGACCAGTTTCTGTATAGATCGGGCAGACAGTCAGAGTGTGTGTGTGTGTGTGTGTGTGTGTGTGTGTGTGTGTGTGTGTGTGTGTGTGTGTGTGTGTGTGTGTGTGTGTGTGTGTGTGTGTATGTGAGAGAGAGACCTGGTGAATGCTGCGAGGTGGCCAGTGAGGTCATAGAGTTGGACAGGTTGAGATTGGCAGTGATGCTGAGCTGGCTCTGGCTGGTGGGGGGATAGGGAGAGGTGGGTGTCCTCAGCTGCTCCTCTCCTCGCTCCTCATCAGCTGCCGGCAGGTAGCTGTCGATCAACGCCTCCAGAAACTTGACAATCAGCTCAGCATAGTCCGGTATCTGGGTTTGCTGCAGGGTTCACAGGTGTGGGTGTGCAAGAGAGAGAGCAGAGATTAAAAAAAAAAAAATGCTTGTGAAAAGCTTGGGGTTAACTGGTTTTCTGCATGAATTTGCAATAAAATCTGATCTGTTCTTCATCTTCAAATCACAACAATAGACAAACACAATACACTTAACACACAAACAATTCTAATGTCTCGTGTCTATATTGAACACACCCATTCAACATCCCCCGTGCTGGTGGGGTGGTGAAAGCATTGAAGTCATTATGCATAAAACTATTAATGTCAGAGGATGTCTGGAGCACAGTAATATATTAATACGCATGTAAAGCCCAAATATGTTGTTATATCTATTTATTTCTTGAAGAATTACACTCAGTCTTCACAGAGTCTGAACTGAGCCAATTTGTACTTTCGTACTACACATTCTGGGTTTAAAAAAGAAACATCATTTGTAGATGCTGCCTCAGCATCATACTGAAAACACCAGCAATTTTAAACATGGTTCGCACAAGTGTGAGAAAGTCCAGCTTCTCTGCTCTGCCTCTCAGGTCCCACCTTACTGTGTTACATTAAACACAGTAAAGTATGTATTTTTTGCACACTTTGTCATCAATCTAGATTCAATAGCCCACAATACCAAGCGCTGTGCTTCTAAAATGTGCTAATCAAAAATGGAAATCTTGTGTTTACAAAGTATTCAGACCCATAATTCAGTACTCCACTGGCAGTAATTCCAGCTCTGAGTCTTCTTGAATAAATCTCTAGTTTTTCATCCCTGGATTTGGGCAGTTTTTATCTGATATCACTGATCGTTTCTAAATTAGCGATGAAATCTGACACAGGTGTGCTGTGACACATAAACTGTGCTTTCATTCTGTCAAGCTGAAAGAAATGCAACATGATTCAGGAACATGATCCATCAATAAATCTATTATCTGAACCTAGTGGCAGAAGGAGCTGGAGACAGTGTTGGTAACTTTGTTGTGCAGCTGGTAGACTCACTATGAACTGAACAGTAGACTTCAAATGATCTCCAGCCTCTCTGTTGCTGCTCTGTGTGCAGCCAGTGCTTCATATATCACCAGAACAATTGGCAGGCTGGTTGCAGAAGTGTAATGTAATTGCTTAGTAAGCTGAATTTCTACTGTGCAGCAGCCAAGAGTGCCTGAGAGAAAATGAAAAAAATGACAGGGGGAACAATAATTCATACCTTAGAGAAGGGTCCGGCAAACCTCCAAAGTCCATTAAAGCCGAAGCCTGTGAAATGAAATGGAGGAAGAGGAGGAGAGGTGACTTACAATAGCACAGATCTGTGATCCATTTCAGTTAACTGTCACAGCTTTAAGAAGCTTCCTATTTCAGGGAACAGGTGGGGTCCCAACTGAACGAACTGTGGCGTTAACATGCTGGCCTGTAGAAAATGACAAACTGTCAGCATGTATTACTTTGTAAATAAGAGGGCTGATACTGGGGGGGAGACTCCTCGTGGTACACCACACTCTGGACGATGCCGTGGACGGGATTCAGGAGGTTTGTGTCCTGGCACATAGACAGCACAGTGTTGATCTTGGAGTCCAGCAGGTTGTAGCTGAGGACAAGACACACAAAGAAACACATTTGTTTTGTTAAGCCTGTATGATAGACCGCCAGGTGCTTTATATATTTCTATTTTAGTATACGTGACTTGACAGTTTGTAGAGTGGATTTGATGAGATGAGACCTCTATGCATTGTTACAGCACAGTTATTTTTATATTTTGACTTTGTAGCTGACAGGTAGTTAAAAATATGGTATCACACATCTATACTTGGGGGACGTTCTAAAACCACTACAAAGTACATAGATTGGGCTTATATTTGGTTTTGCAAACTATCGGTCTCTTGTCAGTGCAAGCTAACATATCTTTTTGCTGTTGTGTCGAATAGCCTCTCGCAGCCATTTACTCTTCCATTCTTTTAGCGTGGAACTCAACCAAACTCAACTTTTGCAGAAATTTAATTTAACCTAAGCTCAGATTCACTAAGACAGACACTGGCTTAGCTCAGATCAATAGACTTGAGAAACATTAAAGATCTAAATGAATCGGTTTCATCGAGTAGGCCTCATTTGCCATGAATCCTGAGTGAGACCAGAAATTCTGGGTACGGTCTATCAATTACTGGACATGTTACTGTGAATATTCAGACAAGAGGTTAAAAAAAAAAAAACTAAGATCTCAGCTCAGTGCATGTCTGTAGTAGAGCTTGGATTTTGTGTTCTCATCATGTTTTGTGCTAAGTCACAATATCTTACTGCTGAAGAGATGGCCAGGTTACTGCACTCTCTGAAAATGCTGTCTCTGCTCATTTCTAATCCTGGGCCATGTTTCCCCTCTGTTATTTCTTCTGCGCCACTGATCAGCAGATGTGCCTGACTGTTGCCATGGAAACACTGATCAGCAGGTGTCACTGTTACCTGTGAAACAGTGTTCAGCAGGTAGCATTGACTTCTACTATGCAAACTGAGGTCTTAATTCAGTCATGGCCGACCTTATATTATCTTATATTAATCTGCACTAACCTAATGCAACAAATAATGCACAGCTGTGTGATCCACTTGGATCCACTCAGGTACCTGAATAGAACACAATATCGAGTCCCAACTACTAAGAAAACAGTAAATCCGTGTAAGAAGAAAGTAAATCCGTGATGACCTCTGCATTGTCATTCCTACTACCAGTTAAATGTTTGTACCTGCTTTCTCACTTAGCTAATGGAATCGGAAAAGTGTGTGGCAGTGTAGTTGGATATGAAACTAATGACGGCTAACAACCTAATCAAGATAAAGGCCATATATCAACTACTCACACAACTGGGAAAACTTTTGGGAAGACGACACTAGCTTCAGCCAAGTACTCATATAGAATCCGCTGGTCGAAGTCATCAGTGGTGTATTTGACCTGGGTGGCCTGCCAAATTAGAGCAACAAACAGTCAGGGACTAAGAGACAAAAAGTAAGATAGAAAGTTCCCTTGGTTTGAAGTGGTCTGACTTCTTACCAGCACAGTGAGCAGCAGAGCCTGGATCTTTGGGTCGGTCAGGACCTCCTCATCCAGCAGAACATTGGATTCTGACACAGACACTTTACGAAGGTGAGAGTTTCCGATTCTTTGCGTTTCTGAAATTAAAACATAGGGGCATTACATTTAATATTTCCATCCATGTCCATGGACCCATGTGTAGAGGAAAATGCCAGGACTCTGCTCTCACCTATTTCGTAGTCATTCTCTGCTACGCGCCTCATCTTGGGAGGGGTGGTCATACCCGACTCCATCTCCGGTCTCTTTGGTGCTTTCGAGTCTGATATGAGATGATCAAAGCTCTTCCTGGTGCCTGGCGGGAAAAAAAATGCAACAGACACATTAAGAATCTGCCAGTTTGAATTTTATTTATCTGTGCTACTCCTCAGCAAAGATCAACATGTACTGTATAGAGCTAAGGGATAATTCATACCCAGGAGCTTCTTAGTGTTAGCCTGTGAGGGCTGGCCCATGTCCAGGCTCATGGACTTGCGTGTCCGTGGGCTGATCTGGCCCACTGTGGGGTAGTGATGTGCTGAAAGGTAGCGCTCTGAAACCTGAGGTGATGTCCACGGCTGAGTCTCTCGTAGTGTTCTGAGAGCAAGTTGAAAGAAAAAAAAAGCTGTTGATCATGGTCATCAGGCTGAATTTCATCTGGTCTGCCACTTGTGTTGTGGAATAATCTCATCCCCAGTTCACTGTCTCACCTGCAGCTGGGATCAGTGATGTGACTGGAGTAGGTGTCCATGGGTACTGGGTCCATGGACAGGTCAGAAATCAGCAGTGATTTCCTGTGTTTGAGGCTGCAGCGACTTCTGACCTCCTCAGATACAGTGAGCAGAGCTGCAGCAAACAACAAGGACATAGGTATGACACAAAACAAACCACTATAACCAAAAACACGTAAATACTTGTAAATCTGTTCTGTATAAAGAATCTCAGCGTAAAAAAAAAAAAAAAAAACTTCTGGATGCTGTCTTCATACAAAGTAGTTGACTCAAGCTAACTAAATCTTAGAAAATCTTTGCAAACCAATGCAGGTATTAATTATGTTCAAAGAGGATCTTTACTCAAAAATAAAGTGAGAGTGTTACGCACCAGCCAGATAGGCCACACTCTGGGTGTTGACCTCAAACTTGTCACATTTGAGATGTTTGCTGATGAGAGCCAACAGAGTATGCAGGATTCTCACGGTCCTTGCTACTGTGGTGGGTGATGGGTGTCTGTAGCCTAAACACATAAAGACAGGGAGTCAGGGACAAGACGCTGAGCCAACTGTGTTTGGCACAACAAAACATGTAGAAACAAATAGACATGGGGCCAAAGCAGTAGATGCTCCACATTGGTAATACTGTATGTACATATAGTGGTGCTCACTGTCACTCTCTCTAAAGATGAGTGACTTCGGAAAAAAACTGCAGTTAAAGTTAAATAGGTTTTATAACCTCTGCCAAAAATCACACTGACAGAAGCTGCGATTTTTATTATGGGTTCTCTATACATGTGACTGTCATGGACACTGTGGTTAAGGAGAACTGAATGACCAACTGTGAATACTGGTTTATATCATTAGCTGCTTTACCTTTGAGTAAGTGGCCCACAAGTGCAAAGTTGAAGTTGGCACTGAAGTTGAGCCCCACAAAGTGATCCATCTGCTTACAGTGCCACTCTAAAGGACGCCTTATCTCCATGAAGACTTCTTCTGGACTCTGGATGAGAAAAATTAGAAGGAAGAATAGGTAGTTCAGGAAAGAGCACTGGTCTCATCATGTACTTTAAAAAAAAGTTTATGATATCTGACATTGCATTTAAAAGAAATCTTTTTGTGTTAAGGGCCATTATTTTTCTACTGAACTAGAAGTGATGATTTTAATGGATGTTTGGTACCTCATTTCTGATCTACATATCAGAAAATATTCAGTCATGTGGCTCACTGTATATCTCACTCACACGTGTCACTCAGGATGCACCTGACAACTGTTAAGAGTGTTACAGCAAATGGCTACTTATGTGTGTGAGAGATTTTAGTTCAATTCTTAAAAAAATTAGCAAAAACATCTGAAACTTTGTTTTCACTCTGTCACTACAGTTTATTGTGTGTAGATGGCATATCTCATGCCAAGTTCAAAGTCAAAGGCCACTGAACCTGATTCTGGAAAATGACAGATGTACTTTCAATTGTCTTTGCCAGATTCATAGGGCCTTTTAGTGGCTGTCAGAGTAGATGCACACTGATACATCTCTGACTAGTTTACAGTAATGCCCCATTTTTGTTTGAAAAAGTCTCAAACATGCAAAGAAGCCATGTATTCATACAACCGTCAACTGCATTTAAACGCAATTACTGACATTTTGCTCGTGTGGTCGTAAACCACACGAGCAAAAAAGCTCAATCAGTGTGCTCTGGACTTCTGAGCAGACTGCTGTGTGTGTGTGTGTGTGTGTGTGTGTGTGTGTGTGTGTGTGCGTGTGTGTGTGTTCCGATGTGTTTACCTTGTCATTAAAGACACGCATTGAGTCCAGAGTGTGGAGGTTCTGCTCCAGCAAGGCAGTTCCAGCAGAGTATAAGTTTACTTCATCCAGCTGCAGCACAGCTACTGCCACCCAGAACAGAGCCTTGTGCATTGGAGAGTCCTGCAAACACACACAGGGTGGGCTTGTTTGGACAGTAACACACAGTGACTGGCCAGAAACAGCAGGGGGTGTTGTGCTGGCATTACCAATGACATTCACTAAATAAAAAACAAGTTGTAAAAATAAGGGATGGATAAATTGACACAAACTACTCAATTTAGATTAAATGGTTCAAATTACAAAATTATTTTTAATTCTTGATTTAATATTCAACTTTGGATAACTCAGAATTTTACTCTTACAGAAAATAATAATCCAAATTAACTATTGCTACAGCAATTATGAGAACTGTTCCTCATGCCCTCCCACTCTCCTGATGTGTACTCTGCTACGATGCTCCAGACTGCTGCTAACTGCTGTGCATAGAGATCACCAAATAACCTATCAGGTAGAAGGAGCCAAAAAAAAAAAAAAAAGGACAGATCCACAGGAGGCAAAACAATATTTAACATTTCAAACTTTGAAACTATTTCAAGTGCATATATACCTTGCTGAGCAGAGGCTGCAGCTTGGTCAGAGCAATGACTGTTGCCTCTATTAATACTTGGCTGTTGTAATTGTCCGGCCCCTTCAGACAGCTCTCCAGACCCTGTGATGGTGGGGTGAAGACAGAACAGACAGAACGAACACGAAACAAGACAGACAAAGAAACAGGAACACGTTAGACAGAAATGTACACATACATCATGTATCAAAGCTAGTCTGTGCCTTCACTGCACCGACTAGCTACTACAAATGATCTATTATCTGAAGGATTATAAAGGACAATTCATTAAAGTCACTTAAAGAAAGCTTTTGATCAGAATATGACCTGAAAACTGTCATAAATAAAATAAAATGAAATAAATAAGTAAAAATATTTCACAATTATATTCACCAACATCATCCATGATTGTGCCACCAAGACTGTATATGTACAGTATATCTGATGTACCTCAGGTTTACAAAGGCTACCTTTCTGGAATAGTGACATTTGCAGTGAATGACTTTGTGAATCCTAAACAAACAGCAATCATTATTTACATACTGGATTGGTTTGAATAAATAGATGTATCACCAGAACAAGAGACGGAATAGATTTATGTCTCTCTGTTTCCACTGAAATGTTTGGTCATAACTTAAATATATTATCTTCTAAAATCATTGAATAAATCAGCTGTTGATTAGCTATGAGATGTTGCAAAGTTGGTTTGATGGTCACTATAATTTGACAATGGAAATGGAGATGTGTCAACGTCCCGGTGCTGAGGTGCGGTAGGAATTTGCGGATGGTGAAGTGGCCTAACTGGACAACAGCAGATGGTTAGAGGCCAATGCCTCTGTACTGTCTGCTGATGACAGATTGGTTGTATAAATGAAAGTACGTTCTCACCCGGTCTATGCTGAGCAGAGGGCTGGCCTTGCTGAGGATTCGAATGATCTGCTTGATCTGACTGTGACTCACTCTCTTACTGATGCAGCCAAACACCACCAGTGCTCTGGGCTGGAGAGACGGGTTGTACTGGAATGCAAACCTGAAGTCCAAACACAAGCACATTTAATCCATGCTGCACATTCATGCCCTTTGCACAGATAAATTAAAATGTGATGGAGGAGGTTCATACTTCTGTGCGAGTTCTGTCCATTGGTCTAACCACTTGCAAGACGGAATGTCTCTCATACATGCCTGAAGAAAAGCCAAAGCAGAGTAAACAGAGTGAAAGAAACTGACAGAATTGAAAATATCTCTTATTCCAGTGGGAAAACACGGGACTCCCAGTCCTAAACAGGACGAAAACAGACGTCTAGTAGGCTTGACTTTCTCTGCTGACCTCCATGATTTCCAGTAAAGCCTCAGTGACTGTCTCCAGGGAAGACAGGGCAAATGTCTCCCTCTCATAGGAGCCTGGTGAGAATGAGCGGTCTCTGTAGCTGGAACGGAAGGCGATGACGGCAGCAGACTTCACTTTGCTGATACCAAACAGCAGGTAGAACTTAGGCAGGGAGAACTCAGTCAAGCTCAGCCTCAGGACCTGCTTTGTCTCCTCTAGAATTATTCAAAAGAACAACATTGGACACACGTTGCTTATAATATTTTGTGTGTATATCCCCTGTAGCATGTTAGAACTCCCTACTGTTATATAAACTGTAGTTCAAGTATTCCAAGCTTCATGGTTGCATTTTGCATACACTCTAATATTACAAAAATAAAAGAGGCTGATCCAAACTAAGGCAGCAGGCCTGAACTGCTGAAGTAAGTCCTCACCACTGAAGTTGAGCTGTGAGCAGGTGCAGAGGGAGTGGATGATGTTGATAACCAAACCATGAGTGGAGGCCCTGAGGGACAGCGGCCCAGTGGCTACCAACAGGGTCACCACGTGGAACAGGTAGGGCAGGTGGGCTGCAACATCCAGGGAGTTGTTGAAGGACAGCATGAGCATGTAGCGTGCCAGGATGGCAATGTCGTCCCACATCAGATGCTGCTCTAGTGTGGGTGTTGGCGACAGGCATGTTTTGTCTATGATCTTGCACATCCGACCAATAACCTGCCGCCAAGAATGAGTGAAGACCAACATTAAAACAAGCAAAAGCCAAAATTCTTGCATCACTCTCAAAATTATGGTTGCTGATATCAAAATAAAAACATTTCTTGGTCACTAGCTGAACCTTCCTTCGTAACAACAAACTGTACTGTACTTACAGCACCTGAGAAATCTAAGAGCAACACTCACTCTCTTTTAGCTCTGTTTTGGTGTCCACCCACTCCTAAGGGAATATTTGGCTCTTTAGCTGCTAAATGGCCCACTATGTTCAACAGCTGGTCTCTAACTACATCTGTCTACTGTTTGCTACTGAGGGGTACAGTGCCTTTTTTTAAAAAAAAAAAAAAAAAAAAGAGTTTTCTCCTTGAAAACAGCTGTCTGGTGCAGCTGCTGGAAATCAGAGTAATCAGAACAGAGATTGTGAACTGTAAAAATGAACTAAACAAAACCAACCTGTATAGTAGATCGAAGGTGATAATTATTTGTCACTAGCAGCCATCCTTACAACCGTTACATGTAATCATTTGAAAAAATGATTAGCTCAGTTTAATTTTCCACACCCAAGACTGAAATTTCAACCATGCATCTTAACCAGTCAATCTAAAAACCTGTCAGTTTTTAATAAGTTGAAGCTAATGTAAGAACATTTCTTAAATTCCAAACATTGTAAGCTCACATAAAATAAAATCATCATGTAGAAGTTGAGGTGAGACTTATCCAAGTTTTGATTAAACTATTATGCAAAAATCCAGCAAGAACATGTCACAGACTAACAAATAACTGATGAACTAAATCAGAAAGCACTCTCAGAAAACACTGTCATGGAGTTGATACATATGATTGTATGGCTATGGCTACAATCAGTTAGAAAATAGCATTTATTCAGCTCTTGTGTGACAATGAGTTGAATAAATGAGGCGCAAACAAGGCTCCATTGTGCTAAGTAGGGTGTCCTGCCATGACATCAGATAGTAACCCTGTGGATAACACCAGCAAAACACTCATGTATGCACGTCGTATGTATCAATTTGACATTCCTAAATTCAGTAGAACACTTTAGGAAAACTACATGAAATCACAGAGGGGACCAGCGCTTCTACTTAAACACTGACTGACTTTTCTTAGTCAACAATCTTCACAATGGCTACTATTCAGTGCAGTACTGGTGTCTGCCATAATAGGAGCCAGGGCCTGGCTTTTCTTTTGTGTCTGCTGGTGTATGTTGTGTTTGTTTATCTGAGTAGGAGGCTGAATTTGGATCCAGAGCACACAGATGATGGATAGTGAGAGGATGAGTTTGTCTCTGTGGATACTTTGAATGAGAAGAGATTTACAGCTATCGGATTGATTTCTTCCATTACTATGTAAGTCATTTTTACATGAATGCCGACCTCACATCATTGTCAACATGGTGCATTAAAAATGTTAAATTCATTAATTCATCTTGACACTTTAATATAATTAGTAACTTTGTCAGTTTGGATATAACAATTTGATTTACTTTATAGAAAAGGTATTATTTAGACTAAATACATAAACATTTCTGGCTGGGGAAGCTGAGAATGGTGGTATTTGTATGCAGCCATGCAAACACCAGGATGATGAAGAAATTGGGGGGTATGTGAAAATAAACCATGGCAATGGGATATGAAGATCCTTACTATTTAAATGTGTAAATGGGGAACCGTGGAGGACTTTGCAGTGAAAACAGAGGCAAATGATATTCTGTTTGTGGCACAGCAAAGAGAGATTCCGCTTTTCAGTCCCACTGCATCACTCATGTAAAGTTCTGTATTTTGGTCTTAACCAGGATATCATGTGGTTGTTGCATAAGCTTAGTCTTTTCCTTCCTCAAATACTTCTCTCTGCTGCATATAAAAAGTGGCTGGCAGTGAAACTTCTTACAGTGCAACAAACACTGACCAGCACAAACCACATACCAGGCATTCAAAAGAGACAGAAGAAGCAGTACAGTACCATTTTGAGTGACTTCCTCTGAAAAGGTTCAGAAGAGAAAAATTCTGGTAGCTGAAATATACTGATCTGGGGGAGCATGTGAGATAAAAACATTACTTTTCTGGAGTGGCAGAAGTTGGTTTAAAGTTGTTTAAATGTTTTGTGCTGCCATCTACAAAGTTTTGAGCAGCAAATCGCTCACATCCTAACTAGAATGAATTTGGGAAAACTCACTGGGTCAAATAAAGCTAAAGCCCCCAAGTCTTGTAGTTGTTTTGTGGATAAATTAATATACATTACTATGGCATACATACGTGCTACATACAGTTAACTGTGCAGACTGTGCATTTTCCACCATGTATTAGCTCAGTCTCACCTTGCTGGAGACCAGTTTGACGTTCCCTGAAGCCAGAGCCACTGCAGTATCAGCCATTACCTCTGCTTTGATGGAGCCCAGGCCGCCTGTGGCACTGGTCTTAATGAAGCTGTCCAACACCACATCCAACAGGTCTGTTATCTGAAGACAGAGAAGGTTAGAGGTTAAATCCAACAGAGATTTTTACTAAATAGACTGCCGGTGCGTTACGCTCACCTGGCCCAGGCTACCCCAGATCTTGGCCTGGATAGAGGGATACATCTGCTTTTCATTGATTGTCATGGTGATGAGCTTGTCCAAAATGGCGGTGACTCGCTGGCGTTTGGCATCATCATTGTGCTTACAGAAGCGAACCAGGTTGAGCAGCCAGGGTGTCATGTACTCTAGGCAGAGATGCTTCAGCTCAATACCTGTGACAGACCAACAGTGAGACATATTAGCACAAAAAAAAAAAACGTTTTATTTGAAGTAGCAAACACTTGTTTAAAGATCAAAACCAAACCAATCTAGTCTGGTTGAGTATATTTGTTATTACAGTATATTGTTATAACAGTAGTATTTGTTATAACAGCTGCATATAGTTTAAAAAAAAAAAAAAAAAAAAAAAAAAAAAGGTTACCAGGCTGGTAGAGGAGCTTTGTCATGTTTGAGAAAATAACCCTAATTATGTCATAGTGATGCAATCAGGGTTATTCTCAGGTTGGGCTTGAAAAACACATCTTCAAGAGAACAAGCCTAATAACATAACACAATACTGTAGTAGGATTTATAGATTACATTTTTTTCTCTCTTTTCATTTTGCTACTGTAACACCAGAATTTCCTCTTAATGATTAATAAAGTATCTATTTTGGTTGCACTAGAGAAAAAGATCCAAGACAAATAAACTAAAAACACTGGCAGCACAGAAGACTAACAATTTTAGACAGCATCAGAGGTTGGGTCCAAAGTCCTTTGTACAGTTTGAAAGGATCAGTAGGACCTCTACAAGCTGCCAACAGGGACTACAGTCTTGCCAAAATGCTAATTTTTTACCAGTACATACACATGGATAAATCCTGAAAAAAGGCAGTTAAGACCAAATGCAAATATCTTTCAGCGTGCAAATGAATTGAAAAATACTAGCACAATATTTCTATTTGA
The DNA here is from genome assembly GCF_900324485.2 of Mastacembelus armatus. Lineage (NCBI taxonomy): Eukaryota > Metazoa > Chordata > Actinopteri > Synbranchiformes > Mastacembelidae > Mastacembelus > Mastacembelus armatus. The sequence goes on from NC_046645.1 coordinate 15,241,510, forward strand.
TCCAAAAAGTAACACTGCTGTATGACAGTGAACAGGGAAGAGCCTGTGTCTGTCTGCCAGAAACTGTGTTAAATGGACGTACTGGACTTGCTGAAGCCTGAGATACACTCCTCCAGAAATTCAAGTGTCAGATGGGGCTCATTGGCAGCCAGAGTCTTGCTGATGGAGACTATGAACAGGGTGTTGTTGGCTGGGATGCAAAGGCCTGATGTCTCCAGTAGCTGGCCCTCGATCTTTAGGTTGAAGGTGCAGGTCAAAGCACACAACAGATTGTAAGCTGCAGACCTGAAGATGGGATAGACAACAGACTTTGGAAAAATAGAGCAAGACCAGTCTTTTAAAGTTTTATGATTCTTCAGTTGTCTTTTTTACTACTAAATGATAACTTCTCTTGAATAAAAATCTAAAATATGTTTAACGTGTTCAAAACCAGGAACCTTAAACTACACAACAAGGTTAAGTGAAAAGAGTCTGGTGCTCTTGAAGTAAAATCTAATTGTTATAGCATAAAACTAGATTTTAGACAGTAGTGTCCTAATCATCTTTGCCAAAGCAGTGCCATAAAATGATTACCCCAGTTTTCCTAGTTTGCTGTGGACAAACTTGACACCCAACAAATTTGGGATGAACTGGAAAACAAACTGTGAACCAGCCCTTGTCGCCCAACACGCGGTTGGGACTGACTGTCAGTACTTACAACAGATTCAACACAGCTCTAATGTTCAGATGTTTGGGCATGTAGGTTAAAGATAATTTCACATTTGCAACCCTAAAGAGTAGTTACCTGAAATGTTGATGCTTATAAATACAAATACAAAAAATGAATGAATGAATCAGGTGAACTGCTAAAACTACTGCCTAGAATACCTTTACAGGCTCTGCAGTACTGACCTGAGACTTGGGTCAGAACTGCCTAGGTTGAGCAGAGCAATGTTGAGGAGAGTGCCAGGAACGTCTTTTGGTCGAATCTTGGTGTGCTGCGGAATAGAGTCAGGCTGTGACAGCTCCCAACGTGTCCGGATATGGATGATGGACTGCACAATAGCATCACACTCCTGGTGCATAAACGTTAGCGGTGTGCCTTGGTTGGCCATGGTGAGGGTAAACTGGCTCTCATCCACCAGGCAAATCTCCTCAATCTCAGAGGCATAGTAGACATCGTTGAGGAAGACGGGCTGGCCGAGGACACGAGTCCGCTCCGCTGAGGTCACCTGAACTGCTGTTGAACCCACCTGATGTGCAAGAAAAGGTGTTTTAGGAATTAAAAAAAATATTTTAAATAACATATGCTAATCTAAAACAAGTTATATATTCAGCATGTTCTAACACATCTGCTTATAGATATAACCTTACCTTTATTGAGACCTTGGTGTCTTTGTGGGCCAGCTTGAGGGCATTGTGGAACACTTTAAGGTCTTCCTCCAGGGTCAGTGTAGCTGCAGGCAGCTTCTGTTGGTCAGGTTCAATGTGCTCGGCCAGCTTAGCTGGAGAATCAATGAACTGAAGCCTCTTGCTACCCTTCAGGCCCGTCAGTAACCGCTCATGATACTTGGTGTACTCCCTTACCCAGGTGTTGCAGTTGTAAACATAAACAGCTGCAACATTCTCATAGGCAAAGCCAGGAAAGACCACAAACCACTTGGATAGGAAGTCAGTCTTGAAGCGATTACTGGGCCCTACGTGTGTTAAGTCTACTACTATCTCATAGGGTTTAGCATAGTATGGCTTGAGGGTGAGGAGGACATGATAGATGAGTAAGTCACCATTGATCTGGCCTGTTTTGAACCTAAAGAAAGGAGACAAAAAAAAAAAAAAAAAAAAAAAAAAAGAGTCAAATTTGAATTCAGGCTTTTGTACAAAATGACACTGAGTTTTGTATGCATAAACCTGCCTTGAATTGTTCACGGTGTAGTAGATGACACTAATTCTTTTTCTGTCTCTCGTTTCCTGTAAAAGCTGAGGCCCTTAAATAACCAGACGAGAAAAAGACCCACACGGGGTCAGGAACTGAGAATAGAGCAGCTCAAGAGTCTGTCTGCAGCAGGTGTCCTCCATCCTACTGCGATAACTACTACAATTAAGTAAGTACTGTCAATATAAGTTCATTTTTTTCTAAATCAAATTAAAAACAAAAGCTGTTCCTAGAAAATATGATATTTCAAAAATCATCAATCATTAATTGTAAAATCAACTTTCTGGTCTAAGATTGATTACTTACATTTAAAGTGACCTTAAAGGTTCTAAGCTGTACAACTGCAGAAAATTCTGACTTGGATTTAAAACACTCAGTTTCAGAGCACAATGGAAGGCACCAGAACTAGTCTTTGGCTGTTTCTCCTACTCAGCCACTTGCTGTTCGGTCCTACCAAGCAGACAACAGATGATGAAGATGGCAGCTCAGCCAATGTGACGCAGCCCAGCCTCCATGCCACTGACCACACAAACTCTCTCGACAGAGACCCCAATGGCACTTATTCCAACTGCCTGATTGACACCGAGATGGGTCTGATTGCTATAGGTTCAGCAGGGGGGCTGATTGTCTGCCTGTTGGTTGCCACCGTGGTCCTGGCATGCCAGGTCTGCCACATTCAGCGCCGGGTTTATGCCCCCCGAACCTCACGGTCCAACATGGACTTGGTAAGCAATACAGGCTACTGGGAAACTGACCAACCAGAGGTTGGTGGACTGGTTGGCCCATGTGATGCCAGTGTCATGCTGGAGGAGGTGAGAGCAGAGAGCAATATGGAGGAAGAGAGACAAGCGGAAATACCACAGCCAAGGGAGGAGGCTGGGCCAAGACTTGAGGAAGGAGCCATAGGAATGGTTTCTGACCCAGATGCGATGGCCAGTCAGATGCAGAGCTCCAGTTCAAGGGACTCCTGTCTCGAGGTTCCCAGGGATCTAGAGGACATGCCCCTTGTTGTGTGAGGAGGTCACTGCAGTTCAGTAACCTCCACATGCATCATTCAAGACAAAAAGCAATTAGACAGTTCAGCTGATGTGCTTTGCGTTGATGGGGTTTTTTTTTTTTTTTTCCTCCCGATTTATTTCAACCCACAGAAGTTAAATAAATGATCAGTACAATGTTAAAAAGTTGGAATGTTAGGAAGACACCTGTGTTTCAGTACAAACAGACTAAAAGCCTTCACTATACTTTCTGGGCAAGAATTTGATCTTTGGTCAGCAAACAGGTCTTAGCCAACTTTACCTGCTGCATAAAAAACAAATATTTTCAAAAGAATGAGGTATATGTTTTTCATTAGTTAAGTATAACTTTTAAATATCTAATATGATATGCTAAATGTATTTTACACTATGTAATACTTACTGTAACACTGCTTGATTTGTTTAATGCTCTTGCTTTACAACATAATTGAGTGGATGCACTGTTTTAAGAAACAGAAAGGTAGAAAAACAACTACATTAGCACACTTTTATAGTCCATACCAATTTTTTTTTCTTCCTGGACATGACATCAGGGACCTTGTGACTAGTCAAAACCATGGTGAAATGAAAGTTGGGTTCAATGTCCTCCCTGTTGTATTAATAAATCTCTTTTAAACTTTGCTTCTGTGAGTTTAGTATTGTGACTTCTAACCTGTACTGACTTTCCAATGCTCCTGCTCTTTTAGAACTCCTGTGTACACAAAAAAAGAGCCTGTTTAAGGTTCTAAATAAATAGATTTTTGCATGGTGTCAGTGTCTTATGTTTCAAATCAAACTTTATAACTCAGGTTGCAAGCTCTATATTTATATTAAAGACAGAGCAAGTATTAATTGTGAGAAACGATGTGCCAGACGGCCTATGCTGATGTACAGGAGGTGTGGCGAGCAAAAACTAAAAGTGTAAATGTTTCTTTTTGAATGATTATTATGGTGGAAATATATGTTATTTATAATGCCTGACTAAATTTCTTACAGATGTTTTCAATTCAATTCTATACAGTTCAGTGTTTTGTTACACATTTTTAAAGTAGGTGTGAAATAACTACTATATTTGGCAGGGGAGTGAAAAAAAAGTTTGTCAGTTTGTCATGCTTCCTGTAAGTGAGGCAAGAATCCGTCTTTCAGCAGAGAGTAGCACTGTATGCTCTTGGTTCCTGCTTACTGACAGCCAGCCAGCAGTGTAATATTCTACAGCTATTTCACTTTGAATATATCCTTGAACGACACAGCTAACAGGATACAAAGGTTGTCTGTGTGAAGTCACTGGTAAGTACATTTTAATAATTTAAATTATTAATGTAGTCTTGTGCACCTAATGTCTTGAGTACTTTGGATTGCTGCTGGAGATAAAACTCCACAAAAAAGTGTATTCAAGATAAATATACAGCTTGTACTGTACATATCTGATTGATTGAAACAGTTCCTCCACCAAAACTTATTGGTGAAAAGCACAACTAAACTGCTGTGGAGTTGCTAAAAACATGTTATTAAAGCAAGCTCTTCCTTTTTTTTTTTAATTTAACTGAATATCTAATTTATTTTAAGATATTTTAATATAGTAAATGTAATTAAAGACCAGAAGAAAAAAGTAAATTCAAGTCTGATGAAAGTGCTTTCAAAACAGCCTGTACCCCTGGAACACATTTCTCTTTGGTCGCCTTTTGAGGAAATGATGTAACACCATGTTCTATACAACACTTTTTTTGCCCTGTCAAATTATAGATTTCACAAGGTGCACATTTCTGATTAAATAACTTCCTCTGTCCTAGCTACAAAAACACAGCAGCCGCCAGAAGACCGAAAGAAAAAAAAAAAATGAAAGGTGATTTGTTAAGTGGGATTGTTATTTGGCTGTTGGCCCTGACCACAAGCGTTGCGCAGTCATCTCACCAGAATCAGACCTTCATTAGTGTGACAACCGGAGAAGTAACAATTAACTCCACTGAGGGCCAGATGACAACACACAAAGTGTCTAACTTACATCCACAAGTCTTAGGTCCTAACATCACACCGTCCATCGCAGCTGATGAATCTCCAACAGCAGAAAAAACTACAAATCCCTGCATTAAAACTTCACTGCCAACAACTCAAACACCTCCACAGACAGACTTTCTGACTACTCAAACAGCAGCAACTCCAGCCCATTCCAACTCTTCTCAGTTAAACAACTCAAAGACAAGTGAGAAGGCCACAACAGAGGTGCAGGTTAAAGACAAAACAACAACTACGCTGATTGTAACTACTCAAGCCAGCAACCCAACCACAATTACAAGGACACACTCGGTGCTAACCAGCTTCGCACAAAGTCAAAGCACAAGAAAGACATCAACCTTCCAATTTAACAGTGATAAAATGACCTACGAGTCTACACGTCCAGCAGAGTCTACTCACACTATCTCTACTGCAACCACCTCTATCAAGACTGAGAACACACCTACAACTACAAGAACAGCCACACAATCAACAGGCTTATCTAAAACTTCAGTGGCTATGATAAAGACTTCAATTTACACCGCCAAGAGAAAAGAAAAAAAGGCGAAGTCGAACAAGGACACAAACCAGAGTAAAATAGTGGCGGGGATAATAGGTGGAGCCCTGGTAGTGATGATGGTTGGTTTTCTGGTTATTTTCATAAAGAAACGGAAGTTTCAGAACCAGCAGAGTACAGACTGGGCCGGTCCGTCACCATTTCTGGAGAGTGGCGCTGACAATGGTGCGGTAAAACTGAGGTCACTTAATCGGGTTTCTCTCGCCAGCTTCCTGCCTCAAAGGTTGTCCAAAAGATTGTCCTTGCTCCCAGAAATGGGTGAGGAGTTAGAAGACATGGCACCAGGTACTACATTTGGAAATAAACATACAGTGCCTGCATCTGTTAAAGAGAATGAAGAAACCAATGGGACTACTATAGCTGTTCCAGAAATGGAAATCTCAGGAGACGCTCTAGATACAGTTGATAACTCCGTTTCAGAGCCCTCTTCCCAAATTACCAACCCACCCTCTATAAACAACATCCCAGATGCTGCAAACCTCAGTGAAGATTCTGCAAATTCCCCGTAGTCCACCTCATGCTGCTAAAAACACTCCAACCAAATGACAGCCTTAACGAATTGAACTTAATCACCAAAGTCCCAAATGCATCCACCACAGATGCATTTCCTAAAGCTCTACTTTTTACGTTCTAGGCAGCAACAACTGACGCCAGAAATGGACTTGTCATTCTCTGAGGAAATCATGATTAGAGAAGTGATGGTTATCTAGGTCTCTAATGCAAATTAAAAAAAAAAAAAAAAAAAAAAGCAGTATATCATTAACATAGAAGATAACATTTAAAGGAAGGAATGCCATAGAGCACCCATAAGATTATAATGTATATCAGACAACAACAAAGTATTTCTTTAAATTTTAAAATCCTCATTCACTGTCATGTATAAGCTGAAATGATGCAGAGGTCATTATGTTAAAGTGCTTCTAATTTACAGTCAAGACAGTTTACCCTCTTCCCATCAACATGTCAGGGATTCTCAAACCAAACCCTGCTGGATTTAACAATCAAATAGAAATGTCACCCTGACGTTTGGAGTGTAAGTCTAAACACCTTCTGCCCTCTAACCTGTGGAAAAGTGCTGCTGTCGAAACTATAACCACAAAGCACGTGGGATGCCCCTATATTTATCTTGCTACAGACGCAGAAAGAAAGTAACACGTTAGGTACAGCATGGGCCCAGAATAGTGTATGACTAATATGACTAATAATTGTGAAAACAATAGGCTTAATATATATGTATATATATATGTATGTATGTATGTATGTATGTATGTATAATATATATGTGGTTTCTAAATATCAGCATAGATGTTAAACAAATTTCAAAGTGGAAATACAGAAAAGACATTTGACATTGATGTTATTCAGAAGTAATATCAAAAGCAAGGTGTAGATCTGGTCACATTTTTGTTTTGTCTCAATGTACTGTCTGAAAAGTGTTACGTGCAGTGGAAGAGAGAGAAGGTCCAGTACCTTTTATGATACAGTATCGTCATTTTGTTAAATGTTGCAAAATGTAAATGTTGAAGTGAAATGTTTCTAAACTTTCTCAATATCCGACTTTAACAGTACAGTTAGTCATAACTGTATAATACTGCTTTATGATGCTTATGTAATTCTAAAATTGGCATTATGTTGTTTCTAAGGCATCAAAACACAAATTAGCTACAATAATAAAAACACAAAAGCAAGACCATTGCAGGGAGATTTTCAGTGGCCTCTTATATTGCCTGTTGTTGTCTAGTGCCGTGTAGGCTTTGGAGTTGTGTTCTGTTCAGTGTGGTTGCATGGTTTTCATAATGTTCTATTTTTAGGGCATGAGTCACAAAATTAACATCTTTATGTTCTTAATTAAAGGGTCTGATCATCTTGTTCCTTTGTATATTAGTAATGATCCTGGTCTTGATGCTTTTTATTAAATTGTAAGTGAAAAGAAAACAGCCTAGTGGAAATGTCACACGTGTCTTGAGTGGTTGAGGTTTTGCATGTCGCAAAAAAAACAAAAAAAAAAAAAACAAACCTACCTCCAAACACTAGTTATTCTACCACTGATCACTGAGTGCTTGTTTCCAACAAAATTAACAATTAAAATGATTCAAACCTGGCAGACCAAGGAGAAAATAAATGATTTATTTAGCCATTTTAGCCCATCCTAAGTGATAGTTAAACAACATTTTAAACAATAAGTCTTGAAGTTAGTTTCATTACAAGCTGGAAACCTAGTATTGTAAATTTTGCTCAGTATGTAGTGGCTTATTAGAGCTTTATTCCTACTGCCCACTGCAGTCAAATAAGACACTATGGGAGTGGTAACAGTGAATCAGAACAGTGGAGTTATAGTCCAGACACTGAACAATGAGTTGAAACTCACCATAAAGCTACACAAAGGAATGGAGAGCTGCTGATTGAGCTGATCAGTCTCCAGTGGTTCATCACAACCACAGATCACATTTTTGTTTGTTAGACACCTGTCTATAGCTGAAAGCAGACAGCCTAATCTAAAACAGAAATAATGGCTTAAAAAAAGATTCAGGGTTCTGCACAAAGAAGGGAAAGTTAAATGTAAGTGACATTTGAATTATCATAAAAATAAGGGCTAATAAAACTTTAAGGAAAGGCAATTTTAAAAATCAATAAAACAACATGATTCACCAATGAGAACAGCATGCTTCACACCAGCTAACCTCACCAACCAAATTCACCAATGAGTAACTAAATATATTAAATACAACTTAAATCCTGGGGACAGAATAAATCAAATCTCTTTTTCCATTACTGACAATTGTAGTAAAAACATTGCATCTTGGTGTTTCTAAGACAAACCAGAAATGTGGTGTGCAGCCAAACTGAGACCTATAGCTTCTTCAAAGGTGTGAAAAAGCACATGCATAGGAGAGAAATTTAGCTTGTGTGAAGCATGCTGTTGTCAGCGTGCACACACACACAAACACACACATAAGCATGCAGCTCTTGCTTGCCTCAGCAGCAGCAGAGTAGGCTGGCTTGCTGCTGCATTTCTCTCTCTCTCCCTTCTATGCCTCTCCTTCTCCTAACCCAGACCTCCAACTGCATCGAGAGCCTGCAAAGCAGGGTGGGGGCTGGCGCTAGCAGGCAGCATGTTTAATGCCATGCTACGACAGCCACAACATCCAGAAAAAAAGCGCGAGACCGTAACCCTCCAACAGCTGAGATAAAATACCAAGGAACAAAACAGCTGGAGCTGGATGCGACAGGCAAAAAGGAGAGATGACATGATGAGGTGAGTGATTCCAAATGCAAAGAAAAAGAAAAATGTATGACCCACATACAACTGATGGGCAGGGCACTGTGCACTTTCCTTCTGAATCCTGTTAATGCTGTAAACTATGCCGTAATGTTCTGCTGGCTCATGAGGGAAAGACTCCCTGCTCTGTCGGTATGCAGATTGCTCCTTTTAGTATTACGATGAGACACAGGACAAAGTAATCTTTTAGACTTTAGAGAAAAACAAGACAATGTTTCAGCCGACCTAACTACAAAGTAATGTAGTTAGGTCGGCACAATCACAGGTGAATAAGACAATGGCGTGAGGAAATTTCTGGAACACATTTCAAGGGTCTTAATAACATATCACACAGGCCAGTGTTGGGAACTGAAATACACACAGACCTTCAGTCTTTAAACCCAAATGCCTGCAGCAGAGGACCATATATATATATATATATATATATATATATATATAAACTGTATGAACTGAGTCTCACTGCAGCACTGAGCACCAGTCCCACTGGCAGAGCTTCAAGCTAGTTGGCAGTCAGGGTGACTAGCACCCTTCTAAAATGCATCAGGAGCAGGATGGTTATGTCTCACTTTAGAACAGGACTGATCCTGACAGAAAGGCCTGATGGATGGTCTGGGTTAAACTGATCTGACAGCCATTTCTGCTGCAGTTCACATGTATTAGCAGCTAACTTTTCTCAAACAATTAATCCATTCAGTCATGAACATGGTTAGGTTTACTGCATGTTGGTGACAGCTTGAGGCTAATTATATTCACAAAGCTCAGCAACTGGAGGACCGAAAGCTCAGTTGAAATCAAACTAAGTCTCAGGAGGAATGGATGTTTAAGGACTCCGGTTCAGGAACTTCATCAGAGCTTATAACCAAATGATGCTGAAAAGACAGACTAGATACAATGGCAAAATTCTAACGTCATTGTAGAATACAAACTCTGATGGGTCAGTAGGATTAATTGTCTGAAAACCCATGAAGGTAGATGAAAAGTTATTAGGATTCATTTTACTGCACAAATTATTATGGCAATCAATCCAACAGCTGTTCGGCCACCAAAGTTGTGCAACTTGCCCACAACACTGCCAAAACTAAAGCACACCATGAGCAAGTTGCCAGCTACATATGTGCTTTCTGTTTGAGAACAAATTACAGAAATGCCATGCGTTCTCATAAAATGCTGTATAGAGATATTCTGGCATTCAATTCAAATGTGTATTATATGTGACTGAATTAAATATTTTCTGAAAATAACATGAATGGTAATCTCTACTGACATGGACACAGTGCTATGAAAAGAATATAATATGTTTTACTGTATTTTCGAGCTGGCTGGACAATGAGAAACATAAATTCTAAACCCAGTGCAACGCATAATTATCAGGTGAAATGATTCCCAATTGGATAAAAACAAAAAGACAGTTTTCACAAAAAAAAACAAAAAAAACAAAAAAAAAAAATCAAAATAGGACACTAAGATGAGGGCAAAATATGAATTAGTCAATCTATAAAATTGGAATAACTATAATAAATCTATTCCACATGAAAACATTTAAACTCTTTTACTATTTTCTTCAACCACACCTTTTTTTTTTCCTTATAATTGCCTCGTGATATGTAACCCTCTCTGTAAGTCTTGTCTCTGACTCTGCAGAGCCGTGACCATGGCTGCCTGCTTTGCCCCTCTGCACTGCTTACTCCTCCTGCTGCTCTGTGGGCTGCTTGGAGGTTGGGTGCTATCTGTCTGTCCCTCAGTGTGCTCCTGTGCCCGTGGACACCGCGCGGTGGACTGCTCCTCACGAGGCCTGACCAAGCTGCCACCTGGTCTACAGCACAACATTCACTTTCTTAACCTCTCATTTAACAGGTAATCAGCCACAGCTTGGCAGTGTCATCATGTTACAATGCGAGACATTTGCTAAAGTTCTATATGTGTAACAGATTGTATAAATTTACTTCTACAACCAAAAAGAGGTCAAATATATTATCCCAAGATCTATTATTTTCTTAAAGAGGTCAAGGATAGAAAAAAAGAGAAATTTAAAAGGATGAAAATTAATTGTTATAATATTTAGCTGTGATAATCTGTGCCAGCCTCTAAGATGACTATAGAAGATCAAATGCTTTCACAGTGCAACGTGAAGTGTGGAAATATCTATATATCTAGAGTGGTGTGAAAACAAATCTAGGGAAAAGCTGAAAGAAGCAACTATTTTTTGTGCTTAAACAAAATGTCAACAGTGTCACAAACATGGCATCCCTCACATGTTAAATGCACATGTACATAACTTTGTTCTTATAACAGCTTGCAAGGTCTGGACAGCCAGCTCAGCCACTATGCCCACCTGCGAACCCTAGACCTGTCCTACAACCGCCTGGAGAGCCTGCCGCCTTCTTTGCCACGGTCTTTGTGGGACATTCGAGCAGTGGGCAACCATCTACGCTCACTCGACAAAAACGACACAGCTTACCACTGGAACCTAAAAGTGCTCGACCTTTCCGACAATGAGCTGGAAAGAGTGGTCTTTATCAACAACACACTGCCCAGTCTCCAAGCTCTCAACCTGAGTCACAACAGATTTTGGACTGTGCCCACAAATATGCCGCACAATCTGGAGAGCATTGATTTGTCACATAACTATCTTGCGCAGATCCTTCCTGGATCGTTGGATCGGCTTCCCAGGCTGGCTCAGTTCTACCTGCATGCTAATCGTTTCTCCTGGTTGCCAGAGGGGGTCTTTGACAAGCTAATGGGGCTGCAGGTGATTACACTTGGGGATAACCCCTGGGCTTGTGAGGAAGAAGAAAACATAACAAGGCTCCTCAGATGGGCGGAGCATACCCAGGCAACTGTATTAGGCTGCCCCTGTTATACAAAGCCAATCTGTGGACAAACCCATCTGGCAACACCAGGGAGGGAGTGGCACTCTGCGCTGTTCACTGAACTACCTTTCTGGGTTAATAGCAGAGGACAAGGGCATGAGGGTCAATCACCTGTAAGAACAGCAGAGGTCACCTCAGGTTACCAGGCCAAATCTGCACTGTTTGAGACTGGAATATATCAGGACAAGAGAGCAGTGAATGAGTCGGGGGATCACGCAGTGTTTGTCTGGGCATCTTCTACAAGTTTTGACACTTTCTCTGCACACACAAGCACAACAGTACAGCCACGGTCTTTAACCAAGAAGCCAAAAGTAGCTAACTCACGGAATAAAGGTCACAGACAATTTGTAGAGACTCAGCAAACTGTGATTCTGTCTATTTTAGTAATGACAACAGCATTCAACACTTTCTGAGCCACCTGGACTGGACTCAGAATATACTACCATATTATTTTGGACACTTAATATATGACCAAGTAACTCCACTTAGCACCTGCATTTTCACCACCGTAAAACCTGTTCGGACTGTTGGCGTCGTCTGTCACTATCATAAAGTTATTGTGGTTTCAACTAGCTCAACATGTACAACATGACTCACGTTCCTGTACACAGAGAAGAACGGTGTAAACCTGCAACACAGAAAACTTCTCAAAATGTCTAAATAGTATTCAAATGGTCAATGTTACACTCAATATAATGCTTACACGGTGCTGTGCTCTATGCTTTCTTCATAAAACTGATGCTTGTGCTGCAGCATCGATTTACAATATAGGCTATAACATTTGGTTTAGCTTGTTGGTACCCCTGGCTCAATCTCACCCTGAGTAGCCTAAAATGTCTTCACAACAAATATGTTCCAAATAATGGGCTAGTTCAATTAAAGGATTCTAAGGATTACATTAGGAGTTCATTAAATGGCTTTAGATGTTCATGTATGCAGTGAATAAAAAAAATAAAATAACAGAGACTACATGATTTACAACAGAAACATACAATGCTAATACTAATAGAGTCTGCAACAAAATAAACTCAGAAAAAAAAAAAAAAAAAAGCACATTCATCATGGTGAAAAGATGAAGGAAGAAAGCCCAAATGTTTAGCAAAGATGTAAATGTAGTGCATTCCTGTTAAAGGTACTCCAAAATAGGTTTGACGCATCAAGTTCTTTCATGTTTGTGTTATATTTAGTTGAGCTGTGACTGTGTTTCTTAATGGCGATGATGCTGGGGGCTTTTTGTTTTTCTACTCTACAGCCTATTTAAAAATGGGCTTACAATATATTAAGCATTTTGTTATCCTGCTGATAGACTGCGCCTGCATGGCTCCTGGCAGTGCTAGCAGCTGCATTGGTAATTATACAGGACAGCAGTGTAAGCATTTAGTTAGAGAGGAAAAAAAAAAAAAAAAAAAAAAAAAACATTCTTTGGCACATTTTGTTAGATTTAAGACTAACATACTTAAGACTGTTTTTGTGTGGCAACTTTAGGACAAATAGTTTGAATTATTTATTCATTTACTTATTTTGCTTCAAACAAGGAACGCAAAAGCCAGTTGAAAGTCAGTGGTGGACAACTGAGATTAAAGTTTGAAATATTTTAAATTATAATAAGTATTTTAATAGTAATGGGCATGGTGAAAATGAGCCCTAAATTAAAACGCTGAATTCCCAAATAAAACCCTTCTTTCAGGCCCAAGCTCCAAGACTATGGGACAGTGTTACACAGTGGAAAAACAAAATGTTAAAATATTTTTGTTTTCTTCAAATCCTACAGCTGCTATTAGATTTGTTTTGTATCAACTGCTGAGTTTGCTGCCATTCAGTTAAAATAGACTAAAGATAAATTCACATTGACTGAAAAAATGTTATAGCCAATATTATGCTTCTGCTTTTATACAGGGGTCGATTTAAGAATTGGTAGTAGTAGTACTGAGTGGTTATGAAATGCATCACAGCAGGAACTCATCAGTCTGAAAGCTGAATCTGTTTGAAACACAGCAATTAACTTTTGGGTGGTTACAGCAGGCGGTGGACTAAGTATCCATGTTAGCAGATGAAACATGAGCCAAACTAAATTCAAACTAAAATTCAAAAATTAAATACATTTCTGCCAAGGGTGATTTCAGTCATTTTAGGTACATGTTATTATGCTGATTTTTATACATGTGGTCATTTGTCTGATAGGTTTGTGGGTAATATATTACACATGGTATATATTAGTGGTGGCTTGACATTGCAGTACCATCTGTGGTCACCACTGTTCAGAATGTGGCTGCAAAATGTGCCACAACCAGTAGCTCTCTGAATGACAATTCCAGAACATTTTAAGTGACATAAGGTATGTCAGATTAAAATCATGAGATCTGTCTAGTCTAATATTAAAACACTTTAGATGTTCAGATTCTTATGCACCACACAACAGAATCAGGGAGGTGGCTGTCTAGTCTCAAACTCATTCTGCTGCATGACAATGAATCAAAACATACCAGCAGAGTCATAAAATACATCTTTAGAGAAGAGAAGAAAGAGGGATCCCACAGCAGGCCGTGTGGCTGCCACAGAGCCCTGATCAGACAGAAGGTGCTGTGACAGACTAAACCAACAGAAGAGTTGCAGCAGTTTTTTCAAGATAGTTGAACAATCTCCCAGACAAGCACCTGGAGAAACTGTGTGGAAGTGGAGAGCTTGTGGTGTTTTAAAAGTAAAGGGTGGTCTCAGCACCATGATTGGAGGTTTAGGTTTTTTTTTTTTCTCTTCAATGCGTTTTGTATGAAATTTATCGATTAATAAAAATTATTTAAAGCAATTTTTAAAATTATTGTTGCTTTATTTCTAAAACACAGTAATGTATATGTTAATCTATGACTTGGTAACTAGAAAATGATAATTACAGGGCCAACCTATATTTACTTTCTCTTTAACTCACAATGACCATCTATTATTACAACATGTATAGTAGTGTGATCAATAAAAATGTAAATACTTTAAACATTATGCTGAGGTACGCAGATTCTGCTTTGGCAGTTAAGAGGAAGGTTAAAAGAAGCTTAAATTACAACAGTAACAAAAATATAAGGTGAAAGGTTCTGTGTTGGACAAACTAGTTAGAACTTTTGATTTTTAATTAATTTAATAACTGTGAAATATCTATGAAAGCTAAGTACAGATATGATTTTACCTTTCATATCTGCACTAGATTAACAGAGAAAGCCTAAAAATAACAGTGTTTAAAACACTGTTTCAGTTTTGTGAAAAATGTATTTGTGTGGCTTCTGTGTGTTCTCAACAAAAATTTGTTGTTGAAGTTGAAGAACGTCTCTTAACGCCACTTTACAGTCAGACTGGACTGGTTGTTTCTGCAGTTCCAACAAGTGGTGTAGTTAATGTTAGCTGTGAGAAGGAAGATGCATGTTCAGGTCCTACCTGCGGGCCACATAGTAGAACACTGGGTTCCCAGTCTTGGAGGTTCCTGCCTGGTAGAAGATGTTGAGGGTCTTTAAGGCTTTGAACTCCTCCTTCTCATGGACCTGGTGCCTGGAGAGCAAACCAAAGAGCTAGGAATCAATTACCACTTCCTGTACTTTTCACTGAGTGCCCTGAGTGGTTATTGTGACAAACCATATACATGAGCACAATGCGTGCACAGTGTCCGTATTTCCGATCAGACCAACATTTATCACAGGTTCCTCCCTCCTCTTTGTTTCCCGGTCACCTTACGTAAGATCATCAATTATCCCAGCACTCAGTTCTCAAGCCAGTGCCTTGTTAATTGTAACTGACCATAATAAACCTCTCAAATGGAACTCTAACATATTGTCATACCTTTTGTTTTGAACTGTAGATAAGCTTTAAGCAACGACATAAAGAAAGACAGAGGGAGTGCTCTAAAAAGCTGAAAAAGCACAAAAGCACACTGCCACTAACTTTAGCATTAAGTTCAGCTCAGCATGAAGTCATGGTGGTTAGTGGTTAAAGGAAACCAAAGAGGAAACAGATCTCAGCCCAGGAAGCCACATTTAGATGAACCCCTAAAACAACCAACACTAAGAATCTGAAACTCTAACTGTACCATTTGTTAGGCAAAGCAAATTACTGACATGAATCATATACATGATCCTTTAAGCAACCGATAAAGCAGTAAGTGAAGTTTTATAAATAAAAGTCAATCTGTGGATATAAAGTTAAACATTACAACTACACAAGGGGAAAAAAAGGCTCAACAGAAGGTGCTGGAGTCACTTTCTTGCACTGTGAGACGTAACAGAAAGAGGACCTTAAGAAACATGTTCATGTTAATATGCCACTATCAGGGAACTCGCCTGGTCATAAACTCCTCAAACTTGGAGCTGGTCAGGTTGAGACTGGACCAGTGAGTGTCTGCCACAGGTTTGTGTTCAGGTGGTCCTAGGTAGGCCAGTAGGGTTGCCATCTTGTCAAAAGGACGCCTGCCTACAGCCTTGTGGTCCCTGGAAATTAGATAATAATTAATCCTTGATTAATGATTAAATGATTAAATAAAAGTTCAGTACTGAGGTCATACAGCAAAACATGCTAGTATTGTGTGATAGATAAAATCATAGATCCTGACCTATTACTGGAGAGGTACTGGCCAATCCTTTCCTGATTGTTCCACAGCAGGCGGTGGAGGGCCAGCACATTACCGTCACTGATGAAGGACAGACTGTGGTTGACCGAATCGCTGGGTGGAGAGTCAGACGCTATGTCCAGGAAAAACCTGTGGTTGAGGGAAGGCCGAACAAACTCAACCTCCGGAGGGAAGATACTCTACACCAAGCACCTCACTGCTTTAGTTTTTAATGATACTCTGTCAGGTTTGAACACCAGTGAAAGTCTATAGCAATATTGTCATTAAAAGTACGTCTATATTTACATATCATCCTTTAGAATAATGTCTCCTGTGTTTGTTGTCCTCTTTCCTGGTCTTTATGGTGAAGATATGGTTGTAGTTCAGGTCTGTTGATGGCACCTGTAAGTTACTTGGTGTTGCTCCTCATGTCATGCATATGTTAATAATGTACAATTTTGTCTTTCTGACAAAACACTGTAAATTTATTATGTTGCTCTATTTTATACACATGACATGACAGACTATTGCATAGCTGTCCATCCTGGTAGGACTCTTTCTCTGTTGCTCTTCCTGAGATTTCTTCTATTTTTGCAGAGTGTTTTTTGGGGGCTTTTCCTTATCTGATTTAAGGGTCCAAAGAAAAGAGGGTTTCATATTCTGACTTCACTCCACTAGAGCTAAAGATAAGTGTTTTCTAGCCATGTGAATTTGTGAGGTCTTGTGGCTTCCCAAGTTGAGGCATAGGAGATTCCCTCATCAGTCATAACTTCTCTCTGGACTGCTACATGCAAATGTCTTGAACACTGTACCATTCCGATCTAATGATGTCTGTATTAGGCTGGTCATTTTCATGCTTCAGTTATGCTTTGGAGTGATCTGACTCACGATTGGCATAAAAACTAATCCCTGGTTTGTAGTGGCCTCAGGACCATCATTTGCAAAGATGTTTCCATCAAATCCCAATTAAATGAATGGGCAACAAATTGGGATTTTGTGTGTTTACAGTATGAATGGTCAGGATCATGCTCCAGGTGGCTTACCTTCGGGCTGCATCAAAGTTGCTCTTGACAAAGTCATTAAAAGGCCTCATGTGTTCTTCCTTTGTAAACAAGACATGGTTTGCAATGCTCTGCAAAATCTAAAGGAAAGGATAGAAATTAAAGAGTATATTAAAAACTATTCATTGTGCTAGTGTAACTAAACTAAATGGCACAGTAGTAGAATTTAATATTCCATTCCAAATTCCTCACCAACTTTTTTTGCCAGTCAGCAGCAATCAGCCTTACCTTGGACATGAGTTTCAGTCCCCGTTCTATCCTAGGCAGCGGTTTCTTGTCTAAGATGCCAGCCTCGTAGGGGGACACAATAGCTGGGTTGACAAAGCGCAAAAACATGGCGCTTCCCACCGCACCAATGCTGTTCTGTGGGAAGCGCTGACTCACCACCTGTGTGAAGGAGAATAGAGGGAACAGGGGAAGACACAGGAGAGGAAAACAGGAAAATGTAGAACAGATAAAACAGAAGAACAAGGGTTGAGCAGGGGGAGCAGGTTTGAGCAAAGGGAACGAGAAAATATTGAAAATGGATTTCAGTACATTAAACACCAAAAGAGCAAATGATGAGAATAACAAAATATACATGTATCAATAAATGTGAGAGCAAAAGTAGGTGAAGATGTGGGTCTCAGGAGAAGGAACAGTGGAGGCAGACATATGAAGAGACACTTAGAAACAAATCCCAGTTCATTCTAGGCCGTAACTTAAGCGACAAGGGTCTGGCTCCAGTTACAGCCCGAGAAAGAGACGAGAGGAAGAGTAAGACAAGGAATCCAACTATCTCTTCTGCTGGTGAAGAATGAAAAGTGGAAGTCAACCCAACAAAAAAAGACAACAGAAACTGAAAGCGGGTGACAGATGTAGAGCCATGAGTTGTGCTGCAAAGCAGTGGATGATCTGTACAGGTGACCATCCATCCAAAGCAGAGCTGTGGGTGACACAGTCAGATGGGGTACAAACTAATGTAAAAAGCTCCGGAATCAGACACAATTCAGTCTGTCCCTCATCAAGCTGCAAAGGCATCCAGAAAATCAAAAATGACTGCAGATACAAACTCCCTCTTGGAACAGTTTGTTTTGAAGCAATATCTGTTGTGAAAAGATCTTAGCTAATGTCTCATGGATTATAAGACCTGCAACCAGATCATTCTATGATTTGTTTTCTTTGGGTCCTCAGTTTTAAAACTGACAACATAGATGTGGCACATTCATTCTCCACTTCATTAATATTTCTGTAGGTCTGCTCATTATTCCCAAAAGTAAAAGTAACTTCATTTCAAAGATCTTAAAAAGCAAACTGCTAAAGGTTTAATGGGTGGAGACACCTAAAAAAGTTTAAAGACAAAATGAAGGCCAAATGTATTATTACTCCAACGCTTGGTGTCAAAATTCATGTTTTTTTTTTTTGTTTTGTTTACAACAAATGTATGAAAGTTTTGTTATTTTTAGTGATTTCCAGCCAAATTCAAATAGATTCACCAGCTCACCAGACCTACCTTTCCAGTGATGCCCGGTGCAGGATTCCTGCTTTTCTTTAATTTTCTATTGCTTGTTGAAAAACAAATGTTGGAGCTGCACTGGATGGTGTGACATTTCTGCACTGGATGGTGTGTTTTCTGATAAATGTAGAGCAATGCCATTAGAAACTGAATTTAAAATTACGTGCTGACGATACAAGAGGAAATATATACAACAACGTCATGTTTTAATTAGCTGGCAGTGTAGAGAAAAGCTAGAATAAAAATGAGGCCTTGTGAGAGAAAAACTATACCATTATCAATGAACGACATCTGAGACTAAGACTAAGCTCCTGCTGCCAGTAACCTCCAACAGTGTCACTCAACAATTTAGATCAGTCAGGTGAACCTTACATCAAAATATATTTTTTTAATGTAAAAAAAAAAAAAAAAAATGTCAACAGACACATCTGAGGTAACTTGTATGAGTTCAATCGTTTCGTCTTCTATATTTCTGACCTCGCAGCTCATCACAGGAGACACACTGATTCTTAACTTTGTCTTACATTCTAATTAATCATAACGTTTGATAAAAATCAACTGGGGCTCCATGTCGTGTTGATGACATTTGGAAGTCATACCAGTTTGCTATTTTCTGATGATAGGCATTTGCTTGCCCTGCTTGGTGTGCATATTTCTTTCTGATGGAACTTCAGATCTATCAGGATTTGAGGCTGCAGTGTTTTGAAAAAACAAAACAAAACAGATAACACAAATATATGGTGGATAAGATTATGAAACAAAAATATTCTAATACTTTGGTTTGGTTTTTTTCCTCAGGTGATTCTGGGTCACCACTGGAACACTGAAAATACTGTCTGGCCAAGCTAAGGACAGATGGTGTGCTCCATGAAACATTATCACCATTTTGGAGCATTTGTTTTCTTCATCTCGGCATCAGTGACTTCACTTTATCATTTTCTCTTGCTCTTGTTAAACAGTGGTGTTTCCACTGTAGCAGGCAAGTCAACTTAAGTGAAAGCTGACAAGATTTCCACACTGATACTTCACTGTACTTCTGTGGGTGGTAATGGAATTTCCCCCATTGTTGGACTAATAAGGGTAATAACTTAACCTAATTTCAAGGTAAAAATATTCTGACACATGAAGCCACACTGCACAACAGAAACTAGTGCTATTTTCCTCCTCAACACACCTACAAACACCAGGGAGAAAAAGTCATTACTTTTCATTTACAAATAGAACACTTAAATGGGCAGTGTTTCTACCACTACTGCACCAACCAAAATTTATCTGTACCATAAATTTTGACGTTTTGGTTGAATTATCACTTCCCCATTCAGATGCCAGCTGTATTCGGTTTATTCTTGGCATATATTAAGAATCTGGGCTTTTAATTCGAAAGCAACGCTTCTCTGTTCAGTTTGAAAAATTGGTTTGGTCGTTTTCTGAACTATATACAATTAAACATGCCCTTGGTTTCACTTAACCCACGTTTTCTTGCATTAAACTCAACTGTCTCCTCCTGCTCAGATTGTCAACAATACTGCTAAATAACTCCCTAATAACAACTTGGTGTGGTTTTGAACCTATAATCGCTGCCTCCATACATCACAAAAATCAGCCACAGTTCTCTTTCTTCAGGCGACTGTGAGTCTCAGTGCACTATTCGGAGGCATTTCAGCTTAGCTCCATACAACTCCATGATGCTGACATTTCATAGTGTTTTAAGATTTTGATCAGGACACTAAAGATAAAGACATCTGTCCTGGGGGTACAAATGTTTCCTTATTTCTGGCTCTAGCTCACTGAATGAGAAGAACTGCCACTATCAAATCCAAAGACACTTTTTTAATATATGGTGAGTGGAAAGAGAGTCAGGTGAGGGACAGAGCAGAGGGAAGCCAGTTTATCAGAATATTTCATCTAAAAACCATTCAGGTCTTCCATAAAGTCATATCAGCTATGGCAGGTGAAACATGCAGGTATGTGTGGGGTATGTGAAAGCCGATTTATTAAAATGAGTCATATGATGATATGAGTGATGAAATGTTCTGAGAAAATGTCTCCTAGAACACAAAAAAAGAGACTCCAGAAAGAAAAGAGAATGTCGTTGTTTCCTGGGAACTGTTAATTGAAAATACTTCGAATGGCACCGATATTAGTACAATGATTTTAAGAGAGGGTTGTACACAAAGTTGAATATGAAGAAAAGAATAAAACATTTCCAGAGAAACACCAAGTTAAAAACATTTTTTTTTTAAATGAAGAAAAAAAAAAAAACAATCGAATGAATAAAATGCAAAAAAAAAAGGCTTTTTTTTTTTTGCTTCAGGGGGAAAGTGTCTAAGGTAAAATAGATTCTCCAAACTTACTGCTTTTTTGTTTTCCTTTTTTTCTTTTACTGTGGCTTTATTCAGTAGAGAGTGGCAAGTAGCCTACAGAACAGAGATGAGCACAATCATGGTCACAGCACCAGCTACACACATGCACACACACGCACGCACGCACACACATGCACGCACGCACGCACGCACGCACACACACACACACACACACACACACACACACACACACAGCTCTAACCACTCGAGGTGTAACAACACATTCTCACATCTAGTATAACACATAAAAATTAAAACTGCTGTTAGAAAAGTTTTCATCACTGCTCACAGGACTTAAAGCATGTCCATGCAGATGTGGATTGACATGAGCAGAATGCGTGTGCGTGTGTGTGTGTGTGCGCACACTTGCAAACTGAAATTCAAGATGGAGAATGAGAAATCAAAGATGCTAACATGGAAAAACAAAATCCCCAGACCACCTGTTATGGGTGTGGGTATGAAGCAAGAATTAGTAGTAAGTGGAATAACTATAAAGGCTGTTCATTGAGTCTTTGAGCATGAGCAGACTGAGCAGTGGAGCTTCTTTTCAGTGTAGTGAGGTCATGGCACCAGTAGCAGAAGCTGCAGCATGAAGCTGCTCAGACATTCAAGTGGAATTAACAGAAAAGTTGAACTTGATTTTCAGTGGAAATGCTGTATGTGTGCTGAGGTTAGACTACAGCAATACACGTGAGACAGGCCAGTCAGCACTCATCCTCCTATGCTGTGATCACACCTGATCCATTGTTGGTATAAATGTCGAGGCTATTGAAATGCCTCTGTAAATGTTTTTAACCATCTGATTTGACAGAGGGTTAGCAGAGCTGCCAGGTTTGACAGACAATGAGAGTGCACAGGGCATAATTAACCTAATGATCTGGCAACCCTCATGCTGCACTGCAATGTCTGTGAGATGAAAGTACAGTGGCAAATTGGGAAGACATGATATTTATAGTCAAAAAGACTTAACCATTACAACGTGAAAAATAATGTACCATCTAGCAGCTTTATTCCTGCGGGTGGAAATGGGCCCAGAGAGTGACCAATTGAAGACATTACATTCTTTAGTAATAGACCCATAGTAAAAATCAAACCGGTACTCTCTGTATCACTGCTTACAGTCATCAGTGTGCTACTTTTATGTAACCAATGCAATTCACTGTAAGTATTTTTTCTATTTTCTGTTAAAAAGCCTATGAACCAAGCAGGTGGTGCTGATTTCACTTGTAAATCTTTCTCTAGAGAGCCCCCTGCTGGCTTTGGGATTAACATACTACCATGACTTCCAACACACACACAGTTAACCCATGGCTGGACACGCGGGGCATGTTGTTTCCCTCTCTCTCAACTCATTCCTCTCTTCCACCCAAATATAGGTTGTACATACTATACTATTAATAAATAAAGGCACAAAATGCCCCCTAAACGGTCGGTGCAAGGCATTTCAATGCCTGATTATGATCAGTTGATGTGGCAGACAACAGATGAGTACAAATGCGCAGATGATTATATTCTCCACTCATCTGGTCCAAAAGAAGTATGGCTAACATGGTAGTGCAAAGGATGAGGTGTGATCACAGATGTTTTCATCAAGTCTGACCCTGAAACCATTTTATTGTAATCTGGGAGATGTCACTGTCATCCCCCTGGGTGCCAGCTAGTTTTCATCAAGTAAAGCCTTGTTTTACTAGATTTTGCCACCATCAATAAGGCTCCACTACCACCCAATGTTAGTATGTTATTTGTATTTGTATTTGTTATGTAGATAATAGCATCCAGTCATGGGCCTACACATATACAGCCGTTCTTTAATATGAAACCCATTATGAGGACTACAGACCTACTGCTCACTAGGTTTTTCATTGACATTAAATGAGTATGCAAAATGTTCAGAGAACAACATTGAGCAAATTTTTTTTGTTTATTCCAGCAAAATCACAACCTTTTAGTTTTTTGACTGGTCAGGCAGGAATAAACAAAAAAAATAATAAAAATCTGAATATCATTCTGATCTTTAGAAAATGCTGATGGACATATAAATATTTCAGGACATTTCATAGACCAATCTGGAAAAAACTGGAAAAGATACTTGTCAACTTACTAGATAATTGTTACATTGTTAGTTGCAGTCCTCTAACATTGATGCTGCCAGTGCTTATATTGTATTGTCTGGGGGGGAAAAAAGCACTTCCAGTAAACTACAGTGACGTCAGGAAACAATGGCCTGCTGTGATGGCAAAAGCTTGGAAAACAAGGTTCTGTTTTTGAATCACATATGAGATTTGAAGTCCAATGTTGCTTCAGCAGCAGTTTTAGGGAGTAAAAACTAAGCATGTAGAACATCTAGTACATTAAAGTGACCAAACATGAGAGGTCTTAATGTATCTCTCCAGTACAATTTGTAGAGCTGAGTGATCTGCCCAGCTGTGCACTAATGCTTGTGTTGTACAAAGCAACAAGTGAAGCAGCACCAGGTGACCTCAGAGTGGAGAGGTAGAAGCTTGAAATGTATAACTGACACTGCACACACACAGGTAAGGGCAATGAGGCTGGGTGAGCAGCTGGGGGACGCGAAGTAAGATTGAGGGCCTACCTGATAGAGACAGTGGCAGACGCTGCGGAGCTGTGGGGGGAACTCGCTAGATGAACCAATGATGGCCTGGAAGAACCGCTCTGTGATCTGCAGCAGGTTCCTCTGGTTCTCCTCCAGGTTCTCACCTTGTTCCAGCCTGATAAATCAAGCAGTTTCTCTTAGTGAGGCCTTATGATCCAATTATATAGTGGTCAGGATGGATACAACTCCATTCAGGTCATGACATCTAAAACACCATCGCTTGAGTCATTTATGTTTTGGATAACAAGAAGGTATTCGAAACTTTGTATAAAGAGTTGATAGAAATTTTGGCCAGTGCAAACTTCAAAAAATGTATAATTACTTAATTAAAATAACTCAAAGGCACGTTTATATACTTTAGCAATTAGTGGTAATTAAACAGTCAGTAGATTTTGTTAGTTCTTTTCCTGGGATATATGATCATGTGAAATTTCTGCTGCAAAATTCATGATTTGAAGTAAACTGTAACAGAGTGGTTTCAGAGGCCCATCTTACTGTGGAATCTCCTACAATGCATGGGCTGTGTATCGAAGAGTAACAGCAGACTAAAGTTTTCATCTGGATTATTTTGATCTGAAATATCAATACAATATGCTGTCAGAGGAGAGATGCTGATACACACCTGGTGGGGTCCACCTCAAA
Organism: Mastacembelus armatus; assembly: GCF_900324485.2. Classification (NCBI taxonomy): domain Eukaryota; kingdom Metazoa; phylum Chordata; class Actinopteri; order Synbranchiformes; family Mastacembelidae; genus Mastacembelus; species Mastacembelus armatus. The sequence continues at coordinate 15,265,911 of NC_046645.1, forward strand.
GCTGATGTGCTCAGGGGTGGTGATGACCCCTCTTAATAAAGGCTCCAGTAGCTTCTGCAGGTATGCTGCCCCATATACCTGACATAGGACAACATAATACACACATACAGTCAGTTTTATGCCCATGTTTTATGTAGAGTATGAGCATTTCTAATTATTTAAGGAGTCATACTGTATATTCTACCTTGAAACAGAAGGTCATTATTTTGCTGGCCAGGCTGTTTCCTCTAAAAAGAGTCTGCATAGAGTCAGCCAGTTCTACTTCTTTGGAGAACATGTTCCATAGTAGCTGGTAGAGGAGGTGACGGGAATCAAACAGTGTCACCAAGACTCGAGCTAGCTCATCCTGTGAACATTTTAGGGAGACATTTTAAACTTTTTTTTTTTATTATTCTATATGAAGGAACTGTATGTTCTACACACAACATAAATGAATGAAAATTAATGAAACAAAATACTGTCTAAAAGTCTGAACACATACTGTATTCTAAGTGGACTTATTATAGTACTGCTCCCATTCTCAACATAAGGTTGGAAAAGAACCATCGACCAACAAATGGTACACACCCACTGAGAACCAGGAACCACATTAGCAAGTGCCATGGCAATTGGCAGCTCTCCCTGGTCTCCCATCATAGTGACCAGTTCCACCAGCCTCTCAAAGCGGTCAGCCAGCACTGTCTCTGCCAGGGTGTCAAACTCTGTTCCCTGCTGTAGGATCTTGGTCAGCACTTCCATGAAGGTGGCTCGAGTCTGCAAGTCCTTGTGGTAGCCCAGCCCTGATAAGGAAAAATTAAACACTGGTCTTCATGGGAAAACTCAGCAGGGCTCTCCACAGTCAGCAGAACTTTCCCCATTAAGTTGTAAGTTATACTGTATGCTAATGACAAGCATACAACTTACCAATGGAGTGCATGAGGCCACTGTCCACATTAGCATTGAGCAGGTTGGACATTGCAAGAACGGTGCAGTGGCGAAGGGAAGCTAGGCGACGGGACATTCCTCTCTTTCGTCCCCCCACTGCCTGGCCTTCATCCTCCACCTCACTGCAGTCATTCAGCAGGTTCATAAACAGTGTGAAGTACCTGTACACCACCACACACAGAATTTGTTAGAAAAGTCTTTTCCATGCAGGACATGTACCATCAGTACAGACCCATATTCTCCTTTTTCACAAGCTTCATCCTTTGCTCCTCTTACTGACCAACTCATGGTGGGGTGGTACTACATCATCTTCAGACTAGAGAAGTTTGGATTTGGGAGGGATTTCTTGTCCTGGTTAAACTGCATGACTATTAAGAGGACTGCCAGTTTTCTCCTTTACTCTGCATTGGCAATTGAGCGACTAGCAACAGCTCTGAAGACAGATGAGCAATTCTTTGGGATCTGAACATAAAGTGTTTCTTGATGCAGACCACCTATGTATGTATGTATCTGACCCTTTAAAATGGGTTCCACAAATATTCAACATTTTAGAATCCTTTGAGTTATTCTCAAGTTACAAATTAAATATTTACTGAAATGAATGGTTCCCAACGTCAGACACCATTTGCAATCAAATAATCTGATCTACTGTTTCAATTAGATGAAACAATTTTTCATTAAATAAGAAAATAAATGAGTGGGAGAGTAAATAAGTGGTCAGTTGGTAATTTAGTAATTAGTGGTATTACTGGTTCTTATGCTGCACTTTGAGCACCACTGGCCTTCATGACACTTTGCAGGCAGTCACTGGTGGCTGCTCAGCCTCTGGCTACTGTTTCTGATGGAAACTGAAACCCAACCAGAAACGACCCATCGCCGAGGTATCCTGAAAACTGTCAATAGCTAAACAATGTCATATGCACCCTCCATAAATCTATGTCTCTAACACATTCATATGTTTGCTCCCACCCTCAACATGCCTCCACTCTTCCATGGCATGTTTAAAATGGTAGAAAGAAGTGTCCTAATTAAAACCATTTAGTCTTTAAATATCTTAAAATGATTGTCGATTCTTGGTTAGGATCAGATGTAACAACGACACAGAAGAGGACAAATGCAGGTATGTTTTTACTTGAGAAACAGCTGAGATTTGGCCTCCATCAGCTCTACTCCGTCCCCCTCCTCTGGCTGGAGAGGAAGTCCGGCTAACAGAGATACTACTGCCTCCATACTTGCCTGGTCCAGGTCCCTGCACATCACACGCAGACATATGAAGGAAAAAGTTGTGAGGAGGGAGCTCTCTCAATTGCTTACAGTCCAATAATTGAGTAAAGCACAAGTAACAAAAGTCAACCTTGTCAGGCACTTGATGTCATCATCAGCTGCTTGGTTGGAGGTGCCCATCACCCAGTCTGTCAGGTACTCCACCATCTTGTTCCTATAACCAACAGATACCTCATGCGTTACACCAGGTTTTACACCTCACAACTCACAATTAGAATGTGTTAAATTAATATGCTTATACCCTGTATAACAGTGATAGGTAAAGAGTGGCATGGGCTTCTGCTGTGGATCTGTAGATGTGGCTTTGTCAAACATCCAGAGCGATGTGCGTATATAATATTACACCGAGCCATCACTGACCTGAACTTCATCTCCTGGCAGAAGGACAGGTCATCTCTTCTCTCCATCATCACCTCCACCAGCTGACACAGCTTGGTTTTGATCTGGATTGCATGGACCACATTGCCCAGGATGCGTACATACCTGAATGATGGAGCACAGGTCAGTATTCGCCAGAACACTGTGTTCTAATAGGAAATAGTAATACACTGAAAATCAGCAATTAATTATGTTAGCTGACCATTCACAGCATCTGGCTATCAAAAATATGTGAAAGCCTTGAGACCATTCAGCCATTTTAATGCAGTTCATCATAGTGCGACACTGTTATCACACATCACAGATTTCCCTCATATTGCAGACCTACTTTAATGTCTGTTTGATTTATATATCCTCCATTTGTTACAGCTTTTCAGACAGCTTCCCACTATGGTGAACAATAAACTGTATTCTTTTCTATTCTATTTTGCCCTTAAGCAATTCTAATTAGATTACTAATACAGGTTATTTTTCTACATTAGAATGTAATTAATTCAATTTTCCTTTTTTAATCACTGCTGTAGCATTCCTTAAAAAGGTCTTTACACTATTTTCCATGATTTATGACAAAGGCATGCTTTTCGAGCAGTATGTGATCCCATGATGAATGCAAATGACAGCAGTGGCTAATGGCTGGTTTTGCTAACAGCTAAAGGCTCATGAACTGGGTGAAAGTGGGGTCTGTTCTGGAGAATGAAAACAGTTGTCTCCAATATACAAACCATCTTCTATCTCTCAGTATCTTCTAAATACTACACTCACTATGCAAACTGCTGACATACATGATGTTGAAGATGGCCAGAAGAGGAACTACCACTGCTGAAGACTGGAACCAATGTGGAAGAAAAAAAAAATATCCAGCCTGCAATCGACTCACTTTCAAAAAGCATGGGCTTTTCACTAGAAGTCTATACTTATTTCTAGGGGAAATTATAGTCAATTAAGAGCCACTAAAAGCATGTTCCTATTAAGCCAGTATACAATTCATTATATTATATTGTCCTCTAGTTACCTTGCCAATTAAATAGCAGATTCTGTCTCTGGTGCACATGTGGCATTTTTTGTTACGCTACGTACATTAGCTGATTAGCTGATACATTAGTAGCTGAAAATCACTTGACCATGTTTAGCATAATATTTTGTAGTTCCGTCTGTAGGTGGCAGGTGTTCTCAGTAAGCTGGTGATAAATCCCTGGTACTGGCACAAAGGCCCCCAACTCCTTATATGGTAGGTCCTGAGACAAAGTGGAAAAGATGGCTCCAACCATAAGCTGAAACTCTGGGCTTATAAGATGTAGGTGGTGTTGCTGCCCCCCTCGAAATGTATCATTCCAAGCAAAAAGCCCCACAAGTCACCACAAGGCGTTGCCAAATGAACTGAAATCTTGAGAATTAAAATGCGTGCATTAAAAATAGACTTAATAATATGGGGATGAGTAGCAGCCGTCTCCAGCCTTGTGTTTGAACCAGCAGTGACATTAGTAATGTAAAATCCACTCAGGCAGTTAATGAGCCAAACAAGAGTTACTGACCTGACCAGGTTAAGCATCATGGTCTCAATGCTGGCCTGTCCCAGGTGTTCAGAGCTGCCTTCTGTGTGGTTATCCAAAAGGTTCTTCATGATGGCTATGGTCTGCTCCACAAACTGAGTGTTAGTGTCATTGATAGGAACCTGGAAAGAGCAGAACCAGAGTACAATGCAGATAGAAACTTAAGAGTACCACATCAGAAGGAACAATTAATTAAAACACTACAAAAAACATTAACTAATTTCCAAAAACCTAGAAAGAAAAACTAATTGCTAACTATTAAATGATACGCAGAGGCCGTGGGCACATGTGGTCCAAGATTCCTATACATTCATATTCATTTTAGAAAACCTTATTCATACACAAACCACTACTTTTTTTAAATTGTTCAATAAATCCAGAGATATTTGGGTTGGAGGTAAAATTTGCCCTCCTGCATGTTGTATTACCCATACTCATCAACTCTATTGCATGTACATAAACAGTCCTACAGGTCCTTACCGGTCCCTGTGTGTCAAAGAACTTGCCAATGCTGTTTCTCAGCTTGTTGAAGAGCATGGGGTAGAGGGCAGGGCTGAGCTCCAGCCCCAGCAGGTCTTTAACATTGGTGCGAACATGGAGGCCGACCCTGTCATGGCCACACACCAGCAGGGCCAGAAGCCGGTCCAGGAAGCGGCTGACAGGCGTCTCACTGGAGGCTGATGAGGTGCAGGACGAGGTGGAGGATAGGGGGTTGGACATCTCGCAGGGGCCCATAGAGATCATGGAGTGCTTGCGCTCACTCATGGGGCCCATAGGTGGGCTGTAGGTGGCTGGTCCAGGTGTGCTACGCTGCTGGAGACACACACCACCCAAGGCACACAGGAAGCCAGTCATGTTGATCCACTCCTGCTGTGGGGTGACAAAGACACACCAAGTGGCAACAGCACAACACCAGGGTGAATGTGGATCATAAATATTCTCTTAAATGAAACATTTCAGTTTTTGATTTATGAGAAATATGCAAATTCCTTATGGGTTATTGAGAGTACAGTAAAAAAAAAAAAAAATCTACTTCACCACAAAAAATTAGTTGGTCTGTATCTAAGGTCATTCAATATTTACGATTCAAAAAGCCAGAACTAAGTAAACTAATGCTTCTCTGGGCCTTACATATTGGCACCCCCTCCAGGCCAGTCACTGTAAAGTTTTTATAAAAAGCAAAAGTGTGCAAAACGCCTACCTGCCCATCATCTGCCTTGTTTTTGGGGAAGTTGAGAATCTGTTTGGTGGCCTGGTCCCATTTAGCGTATGTGTCTTCCCACACCTGAAGGTAGAAGAAACAATTACATTAACAACAGGGCACAGTCAGGGTAAAGCATGAACAATGCTGATCTGACACCACACATAAAAATGTATAGGCTTGAGTCATAGTGTTAGAAGAAAGCCTTCTTTAATGTCAGCTGACAGTGATCAGGGTTGAATCCAATGTTACCTCAATGTTTCCTGGTGTAGGGTGCTCCATCCTCCTTAACAAGGCCATCACTCTCTTCTGCAAGGTGGAGCGCCCTGTGGAAACAAGAAACATTATGTTAATGAAAATCAGCCCTTGAGCTGCCAACACCTGTATAATTTCTCAAAGTTCAAAGCAGAGAAATTACATTCTGCTCCTCCTGGGAACTGGGAGCCACTAAATAAAAATACTACCGTGAGCCATATATTTTATTTTCATAACATCAAAGTATTTATTTTTGGTGGCTCCACTTCTTAGTATTCTACAACTGAACTGCTGCAAAATAGGGTTTTACCTGAAACAGTTCATGTAGCTCCTTCTTTAGATTACATCACAACACAATAGGAGAGGAAACAAGCTGACAGCAGTGTTATAGTTGGCAATTAATTTGGCAGGCAGTTTTTGGTAGGTTCTCATGAATCTGCCCTGGGTTGTAGAGTACTGCATAGGCTCCATCGGTAAAATAAAACATTTTACAGGATGAGTATGGTCTAAGATGAAGATGCTCTTGATCTCCTCTGGAGGACCTTAGGACAGAGGGTTGTAAAGACCTTAACTGATCCAAACCCAGGTTCTTGCCATACTAACACCATAGAAAATTAAATACTTGAATAACTCAAGCTAACCTAACCTAAAAAGTCTGAAACAAATATTCATTACTGAACTTCCCCATCTTTTATGACACTTTTCTGTCTGTCTCCTCTACACCATGTCATATCTAAATTGGAAGTGAGTGTAGTGCTTATGTGTGTGATACCAGAATCTGTGAGAATGCATTGTTTATTGATGTACATCATGAAAGGAATAATATTACACGGTAGTACATTTCAGAACGTGAGACGCTGTCCTGAACACTGAGCTAAGATGTAGCACTGAAGTTGAGAAACTTGACTTGCAGTACTGACCTGTTCCCATCATGTTGCTGACAGAGGCCAGTTCACTGAAAGTGGCGTAGTTAGGCAGGATGTTCTGGACAGGCACCTCATCAGCAGCACTGCGGATATCAGCCTCCTCACAGAGGTGGCGGAAACACGACATGGCCACCAGCACTGCCTCAGTGTCTGGACTCCACAGGAACATGTAGAGGCACACCTCCAGCTTGGTCTGTGCCTGCCGGCAGATTGGGATCCCACCACCTACAGTGGCACACTCCTGCAAGGTTTGAAGCACAGTTTATAAATGGCTTCCTATCACAGACATATCACACTTAAACTGTGAGTGGCCCCAAAGGGAGACTGCCTCATTTGTTTTCATGTTGTTTTCTGTTCCATTACATCTGTCTTACTTGATTTAGTCACTAATAAAAAAAAGCCTGTTACAGCTGGAAAACAGGACCGCACCTTGTTCTTGAGTAGAAACTTGTTCCTGCAGATGAGGATTTCCCTCAACCATTTGAGAACTTCCGTCCCATTAGCCATCTGCTGGCCAATCAGCTTACGGCAGATGAAGTAAAGCACCTGTGAACTAAAAGAAAGAATTGAAAATGTTCATATTCTGATAGAGATCAATATTCAGCCATTCCACAGCTGTCCTAGCTGACAATCTCAGTGAAATCTGTCTAATAGAGAGTCAGTGAAACATGAAACACCCAAACACCCAAAAATCACAAAATTCAGAAAGAAATGCTAATTCCAGTGTAATTTGTTACAGCAGCCAGCCGTGACTCCACAGCCATGACTGTGGGTTACATCTTTATCTTTTGGACGATGAGTACCTAATGTCCCAAAACGTCTCTATGGGGGCTTCAGGATTCCACAGCTCTATGGTCTCTGGCTGGTGCAGAACTAACAGAGCCTGGAAACAGAAAGTAGGAGCAGTGGAGACAGAACCAGGAGACAGAGACACAAACATTACTTTTGTGGTTAGAGTAGGCTTTACAGTGTAAAAGAAAAAGAAGAAAAAAACGACAAAAATAAAACATCCTAAATTGATTTTTAGATTATATAATGTTTCACACAGATAATGTACGTCGTTTATCTCAATGTTAAAATGAATCAGGACTTAATTTGCTTTTATCTGTTAGAATATTCAATCATATTTTAGTATTCCGATGTGCCTTTGCTTTGATTTCGTGTGTGTTGTAAATACTGTGTCCCTTCCCACAGCTCTAACCTCATTAGAGAAGTCATGTCATACAGCTTAGTGAAACTAAACTGAACTCAGAGCCTATTGAACAAATGTTTCATAGTAAAGGCATTTCAGCAGATTAAAAGCCACCTGCCTCTTACTGCTTCAATGTTTTACTTCCTTTTTTGCAAAAACCAATTTAATGGAAGTTAGAAAAGAGTTCCCCTGCAATGCCCCCCCACCCCAAAAATACATAATGTTGACTTGTATGGGGGAAAGCTGAAAATAACAAAACAAATCTTCAAGTCAGAGGTGTACATGTGCTGCTCTCATCCTGTGCCTCAGAAATGAAAAGTGTTCATGTTGGGTTTGGCCTCTGACCTCCATGGCTTCTTGTGAGAGCTGGGTAGTGTTGGTTAGAGGCACTAGCTGCACCAGTCCGGCAATGAGCTCTGCTGTGCTGCTCTGCATCTCTGGCGTTTGCTTCACTGGGTTCTAGCACACAGCAACATATGCTCAAGTTCAACAAGTTTTTGTTTGGTCATTCCAAAAAAAAAAAAAATACACTGAATTAGCATTGAAAGAAAATAACAGAGGATATTTAAAGTGCATGTCTGGCCCAAAATCATTAAATGGTCATAAATTCCCAGAAAGAAAACAATAAAGACAATAGTTTTATCTGCTAAGTCATTGGGACTTCAACGCTTACATGCAACATGAGTTTGGGGTCAGCGTGGATGAGCTTGACCAGAGCGAGGAGGAGGCACTTGTAACTTCGAGTATCCAGTTCTGTGGCTTTCTCTTTGAACTTAAGGCTTGTGGTCATCTTCCCTTTGAACGTCAGACTCTGTGGGAGGGCAGCATACAACAAGGGGTGAGGTTGGGGGTTAGGGATCACTGGCTAGTTTTAAAATGCATCAGAGCATCCAGAAAAAAAAAAAAAAGTTGATTCAGTGCACGATTTTAAATGAGTACAGTCAAAGGAACCTCCAAGAGGAATTAAATTAATATGAATGTGTTCCCCGTCTCATTTAATTTAGGTGAAGAAAACATCCCACTGATATATTCTACAATCCAAACTTACACTGACTGACTATGTAAAGTCACAAGTAGGGGAACATAACTGTACATTAGTAGAAGAGCAAAGTAAGTACCGCATTTTCCGGACTATAAGTTACACTTTCTTCCTCTGGCTTGTAGTGCGACTTATACAGCAAAGCGACTTATATGTTATTGACATTTGTTTGAGTAGTCACTAGCATTACATTCCACTCTTGGCAGTCTTGACTCAACTGAAGATAATACTGTACTAAACTCTAACTCCTAGTGTAACACGAGTGAAAATACCACCCAAAAGAGTTATACTGCAGATTTTAGGCTGCAGGTTATAAAGTATGAAGCTGAAAAAGTTTGGAGTGAGTGTCAGCATTCAGACAACTCAAGAGATGAAGAAAGACACTCTGACGTTGGTGCAGTTTAACATTACTTGACATGGATGAATGAATTTCATTAAGCACTTCTGCTTGTTGTTATGCCTAGCCTGTGTTCTTCATAAGCTAATTTAGACTAAAATTAATATAATTTGAAATGCAACTTATACACCGAAGTGACTTATATGTTTTTTTTTCTGTTCAACAAGGCTGTTGTTGCTAAAAGCAACTGATACTCCAGTAAGACTTAAAACTGGAAAATACGGTACATGAGAACACAATTCTGGTTTATTACACCATGGTCTTATAGCCAGAGGTTTATCACCACTAAGGTAAAGTGAGATTCAGGCAGTTGAGAGGAATGCTAGTAGCCAGGTGTTTAAAAACCTATTTCCATATATAAAGTCTATTCATCAATGCTATCAGAAAATCCAGTCGTTCAGAGATTTGGTTACTAAAAGTTGAATCATTTCAGTTGTAGCAGGGCAGTAGCTATATTTCGTTCTGTCCCTCATACTTTTCTATCCACTATAAACATTGTAATACATTGTAATAAACTGACTGTATCTTACTTTATTCTATTGACATAATAAAACAAAATTATATTGTGAGTAATTGTAGGATACTGTCTTATTCATACTCCAAATTTTTCATTAAGTTGGTTTAATAGGTATCTCTCAGTCACAAACAAACAAAAGTGAAGCAGCAGGTTGCTATTCTCTCACCGGTGTCATGCGTAGTGGAGCGTGGGTGCCAGCGCCTTGGATCACCCGGCTGAGGGTTTCTGAGAACATAAGGCGGAGCTCTCCGGAGTAGCAGTACACTGCAACGATCTTGGGCCACCAGTCCAGACGGGACTGAAAGCAGACAACAGAATGAGAAATGGCAAGGGAAGTGGCACATAGAACTGTTCTATCATCAGCAATGTGTGAGAAGCTCTGCCCACTTACGTTGGTGATTATTCTGTGCAACGAATTGACCAGGACAAAGTGAAAAGTGGAGGGGGAAGAGGAGGCCAAACAGACCTATAGGACGAAGAGAAAACAGGAGAATTACACAGAGCTACTGAACTAACTTTCCTGCTCTTCGCTGCTAACAATTGGAGATGCTACAAACAGCCAGTGAATGACATTTATTTTCAATCCACCTTAAAGTGCTGGTTGTTGTGAGGATTGATACGGAAACAGGAGACAAAGCAGTCCATCATGAGCTCCACGTCAGCGTTCTGGCTGCCAGTCCCCCTCCAGAACGGTTTGGCTGGGTTGAACAGCAGAGCCTGGTGGGACAGGGAGAGCCACAGGTCATTTCAGATCATATAAAGCCACTACACTTTTGGGATATACTCCAAATGTGTTCAGAGACTAATAACAGGTAAACATTATACAGCTCGCTGAATTATCAGGGCCACTTACAGCTCATTTGTTTTCAAAGACTATGCTGAGTTGTGGTAAAAACAATCCAGCTAAATAAAATCTTTTCAGACTTCAGAACTTAATGTTAATTATTACATTTATCAGGCTATTATTAGACCAAAAGTAAACCAAAGTAATGTATTAACTAAAATGTCTGTAATTGTAGTGAACTCAAATCTGACTAAACATAATGAATGAGATTGAATAAATATGAATAAAATTAAGACTGTAGACAACACGCTTAACACTAAATCTAAAAATATCTGAAAAAGATAACACTAGTCAAAAATGCAGTATTGGGTCTACTGCACTGGTAACTATAAAGATTCATCCGTATTTTTATATTTCAGACTGTGTTGGGGACAAATAAAGCTGTGACCAAGCATTGTGGGCCATATGGCCTAGAGCAACTATATGACTAGTGGAGCACAGGAAGTCAGTACCTACATCAGTAGGAAGAACCATTTAATGGCACTGATAGCTATGCCCAACTGAACTAGAAATATATTTTTGAATGAAAAATGGTCCCTTGTATATAGAACACCTTTTCTTTCCATGTGTAAAAATCCCTCTTTTACCTTCTGTACTTTCTTGAAACCTAAAAAAAATGAATCTAAACAAGAAAAGGGCTAGAGTTAGACAAATTCAACTTTTTTCCTTGCCAGTTAATTGAAATGTGTCAATGCTTTGGATACATAGAAGGAAAACTGAACAAAAAAAAAAAAAACAACAACATGAGGAGAGGAAAAATCTGCTTTCAGTAAGCAGTCAGACCTTGAGATCCATGACGATGGACTGGACAAGGAGAAAAATGGTGGAGTGATCCTCCCAGTTGATGTAGGTGGAGGCTTTGCACAGTTTAACACAGGCGATGGCAGCACTCTCCATCAGCTGCTTGCTGCCACCCTGGCCTGCTAAAGCTTTCCGTAAACTGTCCAAAAACAGTTTCTGCAGAAACAACAGAACAGTTTGGTGTGTGAAGGCTGGGCTCGGTGTCTACTGTGAAGTGTGTGGCGTGTGCGTGTGTGTGTGTGTGTGTGTGTGTGTGTGTATATATATATATATATGCGCGTGTCCACCTTGTTAGCCTTGCTCTCATCCACAGTGTCTTTGGAGATGGTGTGTGTGATCTCTGGACAGAGGATGAGGAGGATGATTTGCAGCGGCCACACAGCCGCCTTCCTCTTGGCACTCTCAGCAAAGCTGTCCACCAGGTCAAACAACTTCTCTGCTGCTTCTGAAAACACACACACAGGTCACAGTGGCAACTTCACAAGTTATCACAATCATATTAACCAACAGATGATTTATTAACTCCATACACACCTGCCATATCTGCCTGTGGTCGCTGGTAGAGCATGGTGAACTCATCAGGGTAATTCTCCACCCAGTTCCAAAACGCCTGCAAAGTGAAAACATGAAACAAGAACTTGTACACAAATAACACCAATGGGACAGTACAACACTACGCAACAGTCAAAGTTTTAGTGAGAACTATTCAACTGGATTTGGAAAAAGACTAGCAGAACAAGTACCTTCTCTAAACTGTTGATGACTGCGAGCTGAGCAGGCTTCTTGAGAGCTCTAAACTTCAGTACAGTCTCTGCAAAAAAGCAAACATGACAGAATCACAAAGGTTGATCAAAACTCCATCATTTCTTTCACATCTGACAGATTAGGAGTCTACACATCAAGAACTCAAGAACTCGAGGTTACCCAGCCCTAACAACTGGTGACTACGTTTGCCAAGCAGTGTTAAAATCTAGGAGAATTCTCGTTTTCTGCATAACAGTTAAATATATTACTCAAACCATGAGAAGTTCAAAGCCTGTGCATTGTTCATATGAACCTAACCTTGTAGGAGCCTCTTCAGTTTGGAGCAGTCCACATTGATGTACTGCATCAGCTCTATGTCATGAACATCCACGTTGTCCTCAGAGCACACCGTCAGCTCCTGGAGCCTTATGACACACACACACGAGTAAACATGTATTCTGCAGCTCTAGACACACTCAAATCAAAAAATGAACAGAGACACTGCATAGGCTTCATTTGGAAGTTAAAATGAATGCACAGGGCTACTCCTTTTCCAGCACTGCCCTGCTCTACATAAACATGGATCTCCATTATAGCTGGATTATATCGTGGAAAATAGTGTTACATGATTAGCAGTATATTTTAGTTTAGTTATTATGCATTACATTACTGCAATAAAATATTAGTCACATTTAAAAACAAATTTTCCTTAGTTCTGATATGTTTACATGTTCTAATATCTTTTTACATTATTATGATACATTTCATCAAAATTGCAACATTTCTTACATTGTTTATCAATTTTGATACAACTGCTATTGTCTATGGAGGCTATTCAAGCAATAACAGATTGTTTTTGTCAGCGTAGCAGCAATGCACTGCTATACATGATACCATCATGCAAACCACCATCCACAATGACAATGACCAATTTTGAAAACCAATAGGATTATTTCATCTTGGTGAGACCTGCTAGAATTTAGCTCAGCACTGTGGAGTGCTGTTTTCACTGCAAAGCTCATCTGTGTTGAATCCAAAGACTTGTTGCCGGGCATTGTTAACAGATTTCCCTTCAAGGTAGTGGTGATGTTTCAATGGACTTCAGAAAGTCTCCCAACCCTGAACTTTTTTTGCACTGGTTTTGAGTACCATATATAATTCTTATTCCACCACAGTATTTAAAAACAGTTGCTGAGTTGCATTCTCTGCATAACACTGATTGTTTTTATTAATACATGCTTTATTTAACAAAACAGCAATAATATAATGTATTCTCACTATTGCATCATGGTTTCAGTTTTACTTCACCTATACAAGTGCAATATCAAGGATTTGGCCAGCAGATGTCACCATTTCTAACTATGTCAAATGCTTCAAACAATAGCTGTATATTGATAGTGCTTTAGAAACCTTTGTCTTCCCTATTACTACTATTTAGTTTAGATATGCAGCTGCAGCAAAGCCCTCCAGTGAGGAGCAGAATGAGTGAGGACAGGGCTAATGAATATCACAGGACAGTGAGGACTTCAACACTTCAGCATAACATAATGTTCATAGTTAAGGTCTGATTATTATTACTGTAGTTTCTATTAGTGTCATGTCTTATCGCACCATATATCACTTATATCTTATGACTGTGTATAAGAAAAATACTGTAGAATGACATAAAGAAATTAAAAAACATGATTATGATGTAACAAACAAACCAATTTAATAAGATTAAAAAAGATTTTAAATAAATAAGCACATTAACAACTAGATTCAGATTTAAAAAATAAAATAAAACGCTATCAAACCTCATCTCTAGATCTGTAAGTATTCAAGAGTGTAGAGGGACTGAAATAACCAGAGGGTCCCATATTCTTAAAGGTCCAAGAAGATTTCTTTCTCTAACTAATCAAATAAAAAAATTTTAAAAAAAATTAAAAAAACATAGATGACTAGTTTGCTGTAAGATATTACAAAGAAACCCAGCAAAGGTTCATATTTGAAGTTTACTAATAAATCCAATATTAATCTTAACAATTAATCAAGTACATGATCATTTCAATGCTGCTACCCAGGAAATTCAATGTGCTACTGTCAATCACACAAACAGCTCCAAAGAGACAGTGGAAGTCTTGTGCTTCACCCAACAAGAGCTCCAAAATAACATTTTAAGTGCCAGAGCCAGCAAAAGTGTGATGTATGTCCCTTTTGTTAAGTGTAACAATTCATATGTGATGAGATCATCTCCCAGCCCAACACAATAAACTATTGCACCATTTGTATTAAAATGTACCCAATCAAGAACCCGGCGACGTTACAGGTTTGTTATGTGACAGATTTTAGTCTGTCCGAGCAGCCCGCCTTGCTGACAGGCTGGGTACAGTAAGAGACCTACCTGGTGGAGATTCGGCTGAAGACCGCGTTGAAGTTGTTGCAGCTCAGAGAAAAGAGGACAGCTGAGGCTGAGGCCCGGAGCTCAGCAGCATGCTGGTGGCCCTCGCGGTATGTATGGATGAAATGGCAGATCTCTGGCAGCAACTGTTTGACCAGCATGGTCTCATCTAGACGCAAGCAGTCCTTAGATTGCTTAGGAGGACAGAGAGAAGGAAGACAATCAGGAAAAAGGCCTGGATCACTTTCAGTGGTCTGAACCTTCATGCTTAGGAGATACCATCAGTCAGCTCAACCAGTGGGATGGGTATCAGCCAGTGTTGCCAAACCACATCTAATTCTCCGCTGTGCAATACTGTTAGCTCCACTGCTCAGCTTCAGTGAACCTGACTGAACCACTCTTGAACCAGATGCTGGTACAACCTCCTCCTCCTCTCTGTCATCCAGACTCTTCACTACAACCAGTGACCAGGGAAGATTTTAGAACTACACTCTGAGCAGGACGCACAATGCACACTTCTACAACCATAGTAAACACAGCATCGATGCTAACTGCTTCACAGCACAGCATATCTTTTTACTGTGTTCGGAAGCCCTGCAATGAGTGCTGTAATACTCATTAGTCCTGACATGTCCTGATGTCTTTGTCTTTAAAAAAAAAAAAAAAAAAACATGTTTGAACATATTACAGAAATGGAAACCAGTCATACAATTATCTGTTCATGTGAATTTGAAATCTATTCGAATTCAGAAGCACAACAGAGAGGGACCTGGCTTATATCTGATAGTGAACACTAATAACAAAACACTTTACAGGAAGCTTATGGCAGACCCACCAGATGTAGACTTCCAAACTCCTGCAAATGTAATCCAGGCCTGCTGATTCATAGAGGAACCTCCCAGAGACAAGAAGAGCGTGACTGATGCAGGTAAGTGCATTAACAGAGAGTTTATGTCTGGGTGAGCACAAAACCAGCAGCAGAGATACTCCATTATTTCTGGATTTGATTTTATTGCAATGCATGAAGATGGGAGGTAACAACCTACCAACAAAAAGCCTCAACATGAAGGTACAGAGCACTGGTCTCCAAAGAGGTGATGGTAGAGATCATTTCTAAAGTCTCTATAAGACAACAGTGGTGTTGAAAGGGAGAGACTCACCCCAGCCAAGCACTTCTCCAGTGTGTCCAGGATAATGAGCTGGGAGAGGTAGAGGTTCTTCTCAGAAGCTTCTCCAAATATCCGCTGTGAAGACAGTCACAGTCCAAACATCAGCTCACATCACGCACAACATTAGCAGTGCTCAGCATTGATGTTGCAATGTTACTGATCAGGATCCCTTCATGACAGTATTTAAGTGGCTTCTAGATCCTATTTCTCATTAGATAATACAACTAATCACTGACAACCTTAACTACAGAAAGCTTAACTTTTCAGTTATGCTGGTCAACGGATTTGTTTTATGGTTAGTGTTAGCCTAGCTGCAGTCAGAGCCTATACAGTTAAATATACAGCTAAATTAATGCAACCAGAATAAAAAAAATTATTGCTTTTGTCAGTCCATAACTGTTAATGTTCGATTATGAATATCAGCTCATTAAACAAGTTACTCTCAGGGAACTCCTTTTATTCAAATTAAATCTGGCAATATCCAAACTTGATTTCTTTAGAAAACTGTAAATAATACCATTGATTTCGTTCTGGAGAATCTATACTGTAAATCAACTTCATCAGATGTTAGATTTTTCATTCGGAAGGTTGAAAGACTGCCTTGTATGGTAATGCGTAAAACTGTGAATCACATTTAAAGTCTAAGAATTATCAAACACCATCCACTTTTATACTCTTTAAGTCAGTGGCCACTTTATTGGGAGCAACTACACAGTCTGATGCAACTCAGTTCAGCAGTTCAGCATTTCAACCTGAAAGTTGACTTTTCCGTTGGCTTTGTAAATTCTGTCTCAACACTGAGCTCATTTCTAGTGATGGCCCAGATGTACCAACTACGCTAAGGAAGGGACAGTTTCACTACTAGTATGAAGAGGAGGCAGGGAAGAAGCCCACTCACCATGTTATTGACATTTTTGAGGATGGTGGTGAGGCCACTGATGACGAGGGAGAACTTGTACTTAGAGATGTTGATCAGACATTCCTTGTTGTGCTCTGTGCTGACTTTGGTGTGGGTGTTCTGGTGTCCAACTTTGATGGGAAGCTGGAGGAAAAGACAAGAGAGCAGAAGAAGAAGATGGATGATGATGATGACTCTCAAAAGGACAACATCACAGCTAGGTCAATTCAACCCTACAATATATTACATTGTTTGACAGTTATTTTAGTATTATACTGAATTTCACACACTGCGGCCGCACTGGAATGCAAGTGCCCAATAGTGTCTGCTCCTGGAAGCTAAGTGGGGCCGTGCCTGGTTAGTACTTGGATGGGAGACCAACTTGAAAGACCAGGGACCACTATCCTCAGACACCGAGGTTGCGTCAGGAACAGCATCTGGTGTAAAACTTGTGCCAAATCCACAATGCGGATCAATTGAGCCGCTGTGGCCACCCCGAATGGGAGTAAGCCAAAAGGGAAAGAAGACTGAATTTCACACACTGGAACATTCATATTTGGATATATCATATATCATAATAAACAAAATATGAAAATAGCTGGTGAAGACAGACAGAAAAAGTGCAGTGCCGCAAAGGAAAGTGTTTTGTGTTGTATCATTGGAAATCAGTGCCATGGAAATACACATTACACTAAATTTACTAGTGAATACTTATTTTAACTACAAGACCAAGAATTTCCCTTTGGGGATGAATAAAGTTTATCTCATCTCATCTCCCTTAACATGGGAACTGCCGTTACTTTATTTCTTTATGCTGGCCACATCAAACCCAAACTGGCTTCTATTTGAGAAGTTAATGTAATGTTAATGTAATGTCATCAAGCTACTAATGGTCTTACAGAAATTTTGTGCTTTTAATGGCACTGATTTTCTGCTCATAGTCGCTCTCTGCTGTTGTGCACAATAATTTCTACTGAAAGACAAACTTTTTCATCCATTAGTCAACCTCACATAACTGATAACAACTGAGGAAAAAAAAGACAGCTCAAATTATGCCAGCAAATAACCTGTAATTCAACTCGTGATTATTCTCATGATCATTTAATTTAATGATTACTTTCTTGACTCATCCTTTGGTCTATGAATTGTCTTAATGAATGAGAATGCCCATCACAAATTTCTTGTTGTGTCGGACCAACTGTAGTAAAATTGTGGTTAATAGTGTGGTTAATTCTGATAACAAAACAATAGGGCTTGAATCATTTCACCTGATCCTATACTATACATTTCGATAATATTTGACCAAACATTTGCAGTTGTCAGCTGTATCAGGCCTAAAAACTGGACTCCTAAGTGAAAGTCTTAGGACAGGAAGTCAATACGCCCCCATGGTCCCATCATGAATTCAGACTGTCACACCATCACATGCACATTAATGCACAATGTAAAACAGGCCATGCCTCTGTTTGCAGTCCAGTGGAGCACAGCGCAATCAGTGAGCTCTTTGTTTCACACAGCCAGGCCTAGCCATTCCTCTAAAGGTCACACATACACTTACAGCCCAGTTTATTAGGCACACCTAGATCAAACTAATGCTGACTAGCAACTGTCCTGTAATAAATCCTCAGAGAAAGTAGTGTTGAAACTATTTTAGAGAAAGGTGGACTGAACCGTATGGTCATTTTGGAGGCTGAAGTCTGTGCTGCTGTTGAACTGTAATGTGTTATACTGAGAGGTATACAGTTTCAACAGAAACCTACAGAAAGGGGAGGATTTATTATAGGACTGTTGGATTAGACTGACTTAGTTTGAGGCAGGTGTGCCTAATAAACTCGCCACTGCGTGTATCTCCCCCTTTAATGTAGTTTATGTCAAGGCCACATGCAAATCTATGGCATGCAGATTCATCTACTGTTATAAAAGCATAGACCTGTCTAGGCCATGCAATACGTGCATATATTTAAAACTTTCAGCTCAAAAACAACTAAATGTATCTGGTGGGACTGAAGAAAACATACTAGTAAGTGGACACTGTGTGTTTTGTTTGCTGATTTATCCATACATTATGTGCTAACCATGCACATTAATGTCTTCTAATACTGTTCAAGCTACTCCTTGCTGTCTTTAAATACATCAGTAGTTATGATCAGAAGATGAAGGCATTTTCAAAGACTGATCTCCACAAGGATGTATACTTTAAATTGAGAAAATACTTCATTCTTCTTTCTGTCCAGAACACCACCAACAGATATAAATATGTCTGGAGACTGTATCAAAATTTTAGTGGGATAGAAGATTAACTTCAGGCTTAACTTAGTCTAATCACCAAAGCAACCTAATCTGCTTCTGAGCAGGATCAACTACAAAGCTAATATTCCAATCTAACAGGAGACTTTCCAGACATTATGTTTCATACTAGTGACTATGCTGGATGCCTGTTTTTGCTTGATAGGACATGCAGCAAGACTGCTGCAAACACTGTGTTTGAAACAAGCTGGGACTACCCTGTTAATATCTCTAGGTACATTAAACAAATGCAAATCAGTTCAGTGCAGACTGCTCAATGGCCATGTTTCATTTATAATATGACTTTCACATCACTTTGATCAAGTGGCTTTGTCAGTTGGATTAGCCCAAAACACACATTCTAGTCTAGTTACTATATTCTCAATACCTTCTCAAATAAGTCCCAAACATTCATTAAATTACAAAATATAGCAATATAATATAGTAATTGGATTTCTTTTGACTAAAGATTTGATCCATACTGCCCATGTCTTACAAAAAAACGCTTGCACCACCTTTTCAGCTCACCATAGCATTTCCTTCTTTCAACATTCCTTCATGAACATTTAACACTGGCGAAAAAGGGCAAGAAATTTGTCCATATCTTTATGGATAACTATTTGTATCATTACTTATCAGTTGCATAAGACCACAGAAAGCCATATCTGCTTCACAATAAAATCCCTAAAATGGCCTGTAGGTGGCTTTAATTATGCATCATGAGGGCACCTACCTGGGAAAGATTACAAGTATCAGTGATGACAGGAATGTGGTAAGTGTCTAGTTATCAAATGAATGTATTAATGCAGCAAATACAGCTACACCAATTAGTCAATTAATCAATTTTGTTGATCCACAAAAAAAAAAGAATCAAATATTTTGAGAAACTGAGTAATCATTTTGATTAATTCCTGTAATCTTTTACTTTTGAACACAATACTTTCAATTGTGTACAGCTGCTTGAATAAACTGAGACGTTTGGCATCCTATTGGACATTCTCCCAGACATTTCTTACTATTTTCTCACATTTTTAGACAAAACAATTATTCTACTAACTAATCAGCTGATTAATCAATAATCAAAACAAATTACTTTCGGCCGTAGTAGCAACTATCATAGACTTGCACATGGATCACCCTTTACATAACAATCCATTTTTCACCATGGTCCTATATATTAGGATACCTCCAGTGAATGACTGGCTCATGAGTTAGTTTAATGGGTTTATTAGTTTCTTTAAGCAGTGGGTGAGTTCACATTCCTCAACTTGTGTCAGAAGCACTCACATTCTTTATTGCACATCCCTTGGCTGTGACAGAATTGGCAGTGAGGACGTAAACAGGAAGTCAGCCACATGTCTGCAGTGCTTTATCCAATCTGGATCTAAATTTCTCATTGTACCTGTGAGCAATGAGCTTAATTTGACACATTCCTTTGTAAAAATGCACAGTCATTTTGCATGTATTTTACAGCTTTCCTAAACCTGCAAAGGGTTGACTGGATCTTCCTGGTGCAACAGATCCACACGAACACTCAACTCACACAAACCCATCTCATACTATAGATGGTATAAACTCATAGTATTAGGGCTGTAAATAACAAAAGATTTAATTATCAATTAATCTTCTGATTTTTTTTAATCATTTGGTGTGGGAAAACACTGGAAAATTCCCATTAC
The DNA here is from genome assembly GCF_900324485.2 of Mastacembelus armatus. Classification (NCBI taxonomy): domain Eukaryota; kingdom Metazoa; phylum Chordata; class Actinopteri; order Synbranchiformes; family Mastacembelidae; genus Mastacembelus; species Mastacembelus armatus. The sequence continues at coordinate 15,286,375 of NC_046645.1, forward strand.
AATATTCCAAAGCACAAAGTGACGTAATCAAAAACTTTTGTTCAATTAACAGTCCAAACCCCAGACAAAATAGCAATTTCTCACATTTCAGAACATGGTAAAATCAAATATTTTACATTTGGCTTTGAAAAGTCTTATTCTCTGAGTGTCAAAATTGTGTGTCATGTATCATGTGTCAATTTAATAATTAACTAATCACTGCAGATCTACACATTATTAACAGTACTTAAAAGTCTCATATGAGATCAGGGTAGAAGTAAGTCTGATTAGGATACAGCACATATGAAAGCCATATAATTGCTGCTATAGACAACACCAACCCACACAATATCTAAGTTGATGTACATGGACCTAAAGGTAATGCTCCACAGTACCCTACTAATTGTGTGGAACTGTTTTCTAAAACACAATAATGTGAGCATCAATGAAGGGAGCATCACCAAACCAAAACAAATAAAAACTACTACATTGGATCCAAGCCAGAAATAGTTCTTTCTTGGACAGACTACTGCTCTACAGATAAAGTTCTGTTCAGTTCATCCCCTAGTTGAAGAGAGGCTGTCCAGTTAATTCTCCCACAACACATCCACACTGACACTTTTCACTGCAACCACAACATAAAAATCATTATACAACACTATACTAATTACTCCTCTGTTATGCAGGCTATGCTTTATGAACTGTGAGCTCGTAAAATAATATAAAGCGGCAGAGAAGGCCTTAATCAGGCTTAGGCTAACAATGACCAAGTAATGGGTCTAACACCTAAAACCACTTTTTTCCTGACTGTAGTAATCCAAGCTGAGCTGCTAAACTCCAGCTACAGTCTATGATCGGTGGCAACTAACACCAGACACGAGGACTTCTGGAAACTGAACAAAGCCAAATTACTTTTAAATGACACAAGACAAAGTGGCTGCCAGATTCCCCCTTTAACAACAAAGAACCTTAATTTTGGTAATGCAAACTGATTGTGATTACTGACCCTCATTTACTTCTTAAATCATCCTGAATGTAACTTATGTATTTGGTTTAGTATTACCTTGACTATATATCAACTACCTCAGATGATGCAAAAACTAAACTTAAAGGTACCAACAAATGAGTGTGAACTGTTGTAATGGGAGAAAGTAAAAATCACTGGGTATTTCATTGTTGTAGTAAGCTCTTACTGAAAACGATTGTCTCACCTGCCACATGATCCATACCCGCTGACGGCGCTGGGTAAGACATCAGCGTTAGGACAGATGTTACCTCACAGATTCATTGGTCCGTCTGAACGCACCGTGCTAACCGTGAACGGATTATGAGGCAATGGGGTCCTGGACAGAGGCAGGTAAAAGACCCCACGCCCCACAGCCTTGACACGGTACCGCATATTTAAAGAGACACAAAATGACTACAAATGGTGCGACGTTTGTGTGAGCTCTGTCACTTTCAAACGAGGCTCCGGCCGAGAGGTCAGGGGCCCCCTGGGCCTGTGCCCGGGAGGCCGGTTCAGTCAGCCATCCACGCTGCTAACCCAGTCACATCTTATTTGTTTACATTAGGCAGCTAGGCCTGCTAATGTTAGCTGCCATGAAACACAGCGTTAGCCACCTAAATTTACACAGGCTGTCCCTACAAGCTGTGTTGTTGTGTGCTATTAAACAGTGGACCTGTTCGCTACGTAAAGATCTGGACTACTGTGGGACAAATGTGCTAATTGACGGGTGAAACGGCGCTAGCTGGAAAGACCTCCTCCTCCTCGCTGTGTTACAGCTGGGACAAACAGTCCAGACACATTTCAGTGCACAAAGTGTTCCTGACGGGAAAGCCATCCTTACATCCCCTTTTATTTAAAGGGCCGTAGCTGCACAGTTAGCTGGACTTCTGGGCCCTCGGGACTAACAGTTTTTTAGTTACACCCATCTCCTGAATCAGCCCATCTTACCTGCTCATCAAATCTAGTAATCACGGCCTGGACCCACTCCACGGGTTTGTGAGCCGCCATGGCCGGGCGGAAAGACACCGCAGCACTATGCTGGCTAATCCAAGGTGGGCGCCGGAGCTGACACGGTTATTTCTGCATGAAAATCTGCCCTGAGTCGATGGGAGAGGAGCACAGGGGCGAGTATTTTTCCCTTTCAGTAGGATTCACCATGCCACCGCCATGACACACCACCGGAAGTCTTCTTCAGAGAAATTGATGGGAGGCGTTGGAGACCAGGGTCAAGCTGGCTGCAGCGCCAAAGACCACTTCCTGGTACAATCTTCAACGTAACCGTTGCTGACGAAATTCTTGTCTAATTAATAAATACTTAAAGAACACGTGGAGAGTCAAAACTGCTCTTTGATTATAATAAGCTAGAAATCATGATTTTTGTTTCTGTTTAAAGTTTTCTTTTCTATACTTGTAGATCTTTGCGTTGTTTTCTATATCTTACATTTGCTTGTAAGCCTATTAAGCCTGTGTCGTGGACGTTAAGACATCTGGACTGACAGCTGTGACCCCCTAATGTTTGCTATCAGATGTTCTAGCCAAGCCATTTAAACACAACCTTTGTATTTTATTGTGAAACGTGATTTTCCTTACTTCCGTTACTAATGTAGAAAACTGTTGTCAGCTCGTTTGAAGCGCATGCGTCAAGCAGGGCCAGGCCTATCAAGACTGTTTTCAGTCCTAAGAATGATTTTATTTTCATTAATAATTTTTTGAGTCCTTCGGAAAGTGTTTACAAAAAAGGTCGCGCATAGTTTGCACACTTTACTTCAGCAATGTAATGCCATTACAATTGAAACGTTATCGTGTTTATAAGGTCCTCTAAATGTGAATTAAGAACAATAATTATTACCGATTAAATTTATTTAACACATGGACTCCTGCTAAAAATGCTGAAGGAAATACAGTTGTTGATGCATTATGTCAGCGCTTCAAGTGAAAAGAATATTAAAAACAAAAACATGTTATTTATGCAGCACAGCTATACATGACTATTGTGCAATCACCATAAAAGACACACCAAAGCACACAGAGACAGCACATATCGTCAAAATAAATATTTGAGCTAGTTAGCTACGGCGCATCTTAAACTGAATTTGGAAAACTGCAGTGGACTAGGAGATTCGTATGGTTGGAGGAAAAGAATTTTGTTTTGGAGCACCTACAGAGAAAGCCCTGTTCTCACAGTAGTTAGACCTGGATCTGTGGACAGATCGCAGTCTCGGATCTGAAGATCTCAGGTATCTGAGAGTTCACTAAAGCACTGCGGCATGAGATAAGTTAAAACTCTGTAGACAAGCATAACGATTTTCAGGAAATTCAATTCTATAGCTAATATAAAGCCAAAGCATGGAGGCAAGAATGGGCATAATCTGGTCCTTCTTTTATCATCTTGCAAGAAAAGTCTTGCTATGGCATTTTGAACTAGTTGAAACTAGGATAAAGACGGAATAGTTTTGGAATAATTCAACCTGGAGTGAGGAAGTAAATGAAAAGAGAACTGGACCAAATATGGAACCTTGAGGAACAACACAGAACAGTTAGGCTCACAACTGAGAGACTGAAGGAAATGAAATAGTCATCATTAGTACAATCACTGTGGACATATCATCTGTATTTTAAATACTAGAGAAAGGGTTTGTAATCTAAACTGTCACACAAACAACATACAAGCTGTGTTTGATACCACTTCCTCCTTTCCTCATATACTACTTGCTGTTTATGTATTTTGACTTAATAGTACACAGTAAATTGAGAACTGAGATACTTATGTTTGTATTATCACAGACCAACAGTTTCACATCTGACATACTGCACTGAGCATTTTTTATAAAATAAAACATTATAAAAAATTTTTTTTTGCATTGTGAGAATTTGACCCTGAAACACACTCCAATAATCCCACAGACAGCAAATATGATGAACAACATGGCAAAAAGGGAGGGATACAGTTTGGACTTTGGACCCTCAATAAGTTTAAAATTTCAGCCTTGCTTATGGGCATGATCATGGAGCTGTTTTGTGGGATTTTGAACATGCTAAGCCTGGTCAGAAAAAGTTATAGTGAAGTGAGCAGCTGTTCTTCTGTGGTGTTAATCTTGACATGGGGTCATATTCCCAGGGCTGTATCCTGAAATGGCGGTGGGATCAAATACCCCCCATCATCTCACAAAGGAAATTTCTACTAGCCACAAAAAATAAAAAAATAAAATAAAAAAATCCACAAACCAGCACCAAATTATTGTCTCCTGCTAACAAGCATTGTCTGCATCACAGCTCGGTGTATCTTCTTCCTGTGTGCCACATAATTCTATTGTCAAAAAATATTAAAAACAAATTAATGAAACACACTGTTACATTAGGCGGCAAGTTTTTTTCATCATCATGATCATACACACTGTAGTGTATTTTGATTTAGTCACACACACTGTGCTGCAAACTCACTAAAGCACCAAACGAGGATTAATCTGCCAATGAATATTCCCCAAAAATGCACTATTTCCAGGTCTTTGATAAAAACTACAGTTGCCAGCTGTCTCAGGAAATTACTGACGTTTTAAAAACAAAACTATACATTGGTGATATATTTGTTTTAGGGTTTAAAGTATTTTAGCACACTAACCAAACTCCAAATTAGTTTAAAAAATAACTTTATTGAGGTGAAATAATACAGTTGCAAAGCTGTTAAGGCACCTTATCACATCTGCCCAGATGTCAAGAGTAATTGAAAGGTGTGACAGTCAGTATTTAATGGTATCATTCACATTAAAGACAGAGAAATGCAAGTGTCTGAACATATGGAAAAGAAAACACAAAAATGACATTGGTGAAGGCAGGAGAAACTGAGCACAATAAAACTCTACATACTGCAGGTGTTCGTGCTGACACACGAGCAGGTGAGACATGTCTGAGACCAGGCTCATGTTGTATTAACTTAAGTATTTAGAACATCTCCCAGTAACAACAGGAATACTGGTTGTGGCCATTCCCCATTTTTAAACACCTCTAGTCAAACTTAGCAAACTGTGCACAAGTCCTTTGGTATTCATGATATTGCAACATTCTGTAAGACACAAATATGAAACCATCTGCTGCTCCAAAATGACTGGGTCACCATCATTCATCTGAAGGCACCATGGAAGAATGTCTGCAGCTTGAATCCTGCTTAGAGCAAACAAACACACTTTGGAGGCGGGTTTTATTAAGACACTTCGGTCACTATAAAGGGACAGCTGTCGCACGAAGCGTTAATCCTTTGGTTGTAGCCACTGTCTATTTGTCAAAGTCCAGTCATTTTCGAAGTCCATGTCTCTTTTTTTCAGGAACTGCAGCATCTACTCGATAGCACCAGGCCTGGTGGCCACATAGACAAAGACCACGATGAGCAGCACCACTACGGCCAGTGTGGGCAGGACTATAGTGGCCACCTGCTGCCGGGCTTCCTGCATGGCCTGCTTTCTTTCCTTCTTGTCCTTGGACGTTTCTTTCTTCGGCTTGCCTTTGAGCTGTCTCATGACGTCTACACTCCCTCTATGTTTTCACTGTGCTTACAGGATCCTGGCAGAGAGAAACAAACCAGAATCGATCAGCTTTAAAGTCCTGTTAGCCAAATAGGCAGTAACTTTATGGAAACAGACACTGGAGGGCAAAGGTTTTTCAAATTCTTCTCCTGAAACTGCCTTTTTTCCTGTCACATTGTATTTGTAAGAGTGCTTCAAGTCAGGTTCATTGTCTCTCTGTGTACTTTTTAGTTTGCTAACACAACAGTCGTCAAATTAAACACTTGCATGCATGCTGCTTGGTTTTAACCTTACCTATAAGAACAAAAATCTGGCCCTGACATTTTGATAGTAGTTTACGGCGTGAGTGATTGGGATACACTACTGCACTGGACCTGTGTTTGCCACAGTGACAAAAGTAAAATTTTAGCATTACTTTTAAGATATTTTAAAAATCACATTTACTCATAAATGAAGGATAACTCATATTTCTTTGGATTTATGAAGTCTTCACATTTTATAAACAAACAAGTATGATGATTTTATTTGCAATACTGTCTATGAATCTTTATTTTCTGCACTCATGATTTGATTATGTCACAACAGAATTTTGCTTCTATTCCAGTCATTTTTATTATATTATTCCTTTCTATTTATGTATTTATACATTGTAAATATACTAGATTGTTATTTTTCTCATGTTAAATAAACCTTTTGAAGAATTACTATTCTTTGTGTTCTTTCAGAATAACACAAGATGAAATGAAATGATGTAGATTATCTTAAGAATGTGCAATATATCAGATCCCTTCTCACAGCACACAGTACAGACTTAAGTATGGCATGAGCATTTGAACATTTATGACTTTCAGCACATTCAGTTTGAAATAAAAATAATAGATACTATATTACTGTAGTAATTCCCATCATTAATTTCATTAATTTGATTTGTCTGGGGCATTCGCCATTTTAGTGCAGTGGCCAAACTACAAAGGTTTAAACCAATTGGACATTTGGCACAAAAGAGCTCTCATATGGCAGATATCTATCAGAGAGATGTCAACAGTTAGTTTGCAAAAATCAACAGTTGTGTACAATCTAAAAAGCAGTACACAGAGAAACATTTTTTAAAATGAGCTGATAGAGCAAGAACAAAAAAAAAAAACAAAACAGAAAATCACTTGCATGTTGGAGAAAAACCCCTTTATGACTACACAGCAAGTCCAGAACTCTCTCCATAATTTGGAATAAAGGGGTCAGCGATCAAGAGAAGACCTCAGGACGAGAACCTCAGAGGATTATTTAGCACAAGATGTAAACCAACAGACAGACCAGACTGTGGTTTATAAAAACAAACAAAACTAACTTGTAGAGTTCTGGATTAAGCTTCTGTGGTGTGGTCAAACAAAAACGAACCTCTATTAAAAAACAGGGAAAGACAGTGTACCAGCTCATGACCCAAAGCACCACCTCATCTGTCAGACATGGTGCTGGTTCTGTCATGGCTTTGTCATGTGTGGCTGCCAATAAATCTGACACACTGAAATGTACTACAGGGTGAATAGGGAGGCTAATATGAGCACTCTGTGTGCTCACATTCAGCCAAATGCACCACAAATCATTACACAACATTTCCTCATCCAGCAGAGCAGTGATTCTAAACTACAGGCAATCACTGACTGCATATAATTTGACAAATATTAAATATAATAATGTACTTTGACCTCAAGAGTAACTGTCCAATTACATTTAAAACTTCAATTACATTTAAAACTTCAAGCACTTTAGATGTTTTAAAGGCCTAGATCTCTCCCATTTCTTTCTGTATTGATGTATGTATGTATTGACATAAATCAATTCATTATTGCTCTAGTGCCATACACCCCCAGAATTTAGCTGAAATTGTCTTAGCAGCAGTGTATGTCCAGTGCAGTTTGAACCTTTCCACAGAGTGGTGTTACAGGGCCATCTAGTGGCTCAGAAATTCCAGCACCTGCTTCAAACTGTAGGAGAGTACAACAAGCAGAAGAGTATCTGCTGATTATTTTCTCAATGAATCATTTGGCCTATGAAACAACAGAAAAGACTGAAAATTTCCCGTTCTTCTAATGGATTAATTACAATCTGCTAATCTTTGCAGCTCTATACTAACTAATTAAATGCAGCCCATATAGCACAATAAACCCTTTGACTGCTTAACTTGTTTAATAATTTGCTTACTGGGTTTGTCTGCCACCTCACTGGATGAACATTTACAAGATAAACTTGCCTTTCCAACTGTGTAGGGCGTTATGTGACTCAGTTTATTTTAGGTATGCTTTAGATTTCTGCCTTCTTTGTACTTCGCTCAAGTGATTTAACATGTGTAACTTATTGGACTGGATGGCTGAACTTGCAAGGTATTTGTAACTTAGCATTAACATATATCTAGTCTTATTGTTGATAGAGGTTTTAGTGTTTTCTCAGGTTCATCGTATCTGTAGGACTGACGTTGTATTTGCAGCATATGTACGAAGTTTAGGCATAACTGAAATGCATTGTTTTCATAGTCTATGGGTATTTGTTAATCTATAAACTACATACACACCATGTACACGTGCCTTGTTTTGGTTTACATGTCACAGAGATTAGAAACTCAAATCTCTTCAAAGATCTCAACCCACATCTGCTTCACGAATTCTTCAGCGCGCTGTGTGAGGTGAACCATGTATCTGAAGCTAACAGGTCCGACATGGAAAATCGCCGCTTTGATGTTTAACCGACACTTGAATGCAACATGCTGTATACACGTCTAACAAGCTGCACTATGGACTAGTGAACAGGAAGAAAGGAGAAAAATTAGTTACTGAAAAGACCCGCGGCCTAGCCGAGCTAATGTGAGACCGTATATGTAACAATATACACTAACACTGGCTAACAGGCAGCTCCGTCCACACACACACACACACACACACACACACACACACACACACACACACACACCCCCCCCCCCCCCCCCTCTCTCTCTCTCCCTCTCTCTCTCTCTCAGCCGCCTCAACAACCCGCTGAGGAAGGCGGGGGCACTCCTGTATCCGGAGCCTCCACAGTTACCATGTACTAAGTTTAGGAAATCCGAGCAAACGTTAGAGCGCAGGCAAGAACAGCTCTGACGGCTTAGTAAGTGAGTACGGCACTGAGACAGATCTTACAGCGGCAGCCAGAGTGCTGAGAAGTTAGTTTCGCTGTCCTTCTCCCCGGAGACGTCAGGCTGTTAAAGCACGAAGTACAGAAACTAACGGTGAGGTAGAAACCTGCTGGTCCTCACGGAGCTCGACGTGGCACTCGTTGACAGAGCTTCTGGAAAACCACCGTCAACCGTAACTACAGAAAGAAAAGGTCACTTCCGCCCGTCACCTCCACAATAAAACGATAAACGAAAGCAGTCTCGTGGGGGGGGGGGCTGATTCTGTTCAAAATGGCAATTATGTTAAAATTTGTTTGCAGAGCACATCGTAACAGGTAAAAAACAACTGTATAAAAATTATATGGAGAAGTTGTAACAACAAAACAACAATAGGGGCACAAGGTACTACAGATAGCTACACAAAACAACAGAGATAAACACTACTATAGATAACCTACACAATACTATTACTGAGACAAAACTACAACAAAAGACAAATCATATAGCTAGAGACACAAAAACAATGATAGAGACACATAATTACTACAAGGACGCAAAACAACCACAAGAGACAAAACAGCATAACACAGAGACAAAAACTACAGAAGGATGACCACAAGACGCAAAACAGCTAGACAGACACAAAAATGACTACAGGCACAAAAACTACTAGATAGGCTCAAATATTACTTGAGGTGCACAAAGGGCTATAATAAACAAAAAAAAAACTACTACAGAGACACAAAATAACTGCAAGAGATAAAAAAAAAACTACTGAGTCAAAACAATCACAAAAGAGAAAACACCTACACATAAAAAAGACACATAACAACTGAAAGCTGTGTAGAGCTGAGCTGAAATGCAAAGTCAGTAATAATTCTGTTGGTTCATCATTATGAGCAATATCACTAGTCATCTCAGGCTGTCACTGTGAGTGAACTATTAGTATGTGACCATGTCCTTTGCACTCAATAATGTTCCATCTGTGTTACACACTAGCCACAAATCTAGATAAGATAATAAATCTTATTATAATAACTAGATAATAAAATGTATTTGCATTAAATTAAGAAGGATCATCTTTACAGGCACACAAAGCTGAGTATTGTCAGAAAAAGCAGAGGAAATAAATTCCATTAGCCTATTGTGTTAAATTTGTCCAAGGAGATGAAATATAAAGAGAGAAGCACAAAGGGCTAAAAACACAGCCCTGATGAACTCAAAATTTCACATCAGAAGATACTAATGTCATATAATTATAGGAAACACACAATGTTATTTCAGATAACTAAGACTTTAACCATGTGAGAGCCAGACCAGAGACAATACATTTATTCTCGTCTGTCTAAGAGTATGCAATGATCAAAGTGTTTTGTGTCAAGAGTTGCACTAAGATAAGTTAAAAGAAACACAGAGGTGGAATCTGAAATCATAACAAGCATTCACCACTTTAGTAAGTATAGTTTACAGTAAGTTGCATGACAAGCTGTGAAAGAAGAATGACAAGCCTCCATTTTTCTTCCAGGTAAGCTAGCATTGGCCCTTCTAGCTGCCAGCCTGCTTCTCCTGCCAGGTCCAATCCTTGACTATGGAGTAGATTAGCTTTTATTGTTTACTGTGTAGCTGAAAACACTGAAATCACGTTTTATTTGCATAGTCAAGGTGAATTAGTTTCCACCAGGTCCAACCGATGTGTTGCAACATAAAACAGGCATAGCAAAAAAAAAAATTAAAAATTAAAAAGCACCATCCAAATAAATAAGGGTTAAAAGAACTTATTCAAATGTACATAATGTTTGTAGTAACCAAAAAAGTAGATTAAAACAAACTTTAGCTTTTCATGAAATTTCTATCCTTTTTAGGGCCTGTTTCATGTTGGTGGTCCTAGGTACTTACTTAATTCCACTAATCCTATGAAGTAGTCTAGAGTTCCCCATTATTCGGATATCATTGGACGTTCAGGAGCAGCAGTCAGCCCCGCGCTCACCCGAACCCGCTCGCGCCTATTGGCTGCGCGCGATGACAATCACATCTGCCGTGACGTCACAGCGCTGCGGAGGGTGATTGGTTGTCATTCCTGCACAGTCCCACCGTCGAGGAGCAGAGGTTTTGTTCACCATGTTGGATCCCGCTGCTCATCTCAGCTGTATTGTGAGCGATAGTTTGATTATGTCAGCGGCAGCGGGACGTCGTGGGCCCGACGTGTAGAGGTTCCACCGGCTGGCTTCCTGTTCAAAACAGGGCTCAGTTGCACGGAAGAAGGTCGGCTATTTTGATGTGGGCACCAATCAGCTAGCTCCGAGCTGTCAGGTTTATTACTCCGGTCTTCTTTCTAGCACCTGGCAGCAGGAGAACTGTCCCTGCACTTAAAGGGTTTAACTTTGTTCCCGCATTGTTGTTTATTCTCCGTGGATCAGTTGACGTGAGCTGGCGGAGCACCCAGTGACACATAACAAACACACACACTGCTGTCGATGGGGGAAATAAGTTGTGTGCCAGGCGTCTGTGACGATTTCTCTGCTCATGTTTTTGGATCTTGCTTTGAAGCTTCGTCTCTCTGTGACGGTGATGGGGGTTTGTTTCGAGGCGCACGGCTCGCCGGATCGGTGTAATAATATGTGAGTGGAGTGGACGGACGAGGCCTGGGCCTGCCCGCCTGCCTGCCTGCCTGCTGTACTGTGGCCTGGGCTGGGATACACCTCCTCTGCACTGGATCAGCAGCGTTAATTACGGCCCGGAGATTAGCCTTGTTTACGAAGGAGCTACCTGAAGGAGGATTCAGTTTGTGAGAATAGATGAGATTTCCAACCCGTGCCGAGCCCCGGTGGTGGAAAGAGCGTGTGGCAAACTTGGACACTTTGAAAAAGATGAATGTCCTGCTGCCTCCCATGTGACAGGCTTTAGATCCCACTGGTGTATCAAGACGGGGAAGCCGACTTTCATCGGGAGGGAGGGGGCTCCATCTCTATCATGAGGGACATTTAGGGCCACCGACTTTTTATTTAATGCGGGGGGTGCGGGTTCTTTTCAGTTCACTCGTTTTGAGTTCTCATCGTAAGCGGTGGCACTGCACAGGCTCTTAGACTCGGCAGGTCATTGCTGCAGCTACATGCTCATGATATGCTCTCCGTTATTAGCCCCGGGCTACAGTAGCCTAATGGTGTGCAAGCAAGAAAATTAATTTAGAGGAAGTGGGTCAGATCCTTGTTGGCATTATGATAAAAGGGAACGCCACAGTGGTTTCTCTCTCCATAGATTTTAAGTAGCTGCTGCTGGATCATTTGAACCTCAGATTAGTTTTCTATATGTTGCCTCTAAGTTTCCTGAGTCGTAGCCATTAGCATCCCTTTCTGAAGCAAGTTGTCACAGGAGGCATTTCCGCACCAGTGAATGGCTCTTTGCGGTACAGCGGCTACAAATGTTACAAAAATGATGGCCGCTTACAACGGTGGCTCCTCTGCAGTGGCTGCCCATCACCCGCATCACCACCACCAGCTCCAGCACCTTCCGCCTCCCCACATGCACCACCACCACCACGCGGGTCAGCATCACCTGCAGCACCCGGGCTCCGCCGCCGCCGTGCACACGGTCCAGCAGCACACGTCCACGGCTGCCGCTGCGGCGGTGATGCTCAACCCCGGCCAGCAGCAGCCCTACTTCCCCTCTCCTGCCCCAGGACAAGCCCCCGGCCCAGCGGCGGCCGCGGCTCCCGCCCAGGTTCAAGCCGCCGCTGCCGCTGCCGTCAAAGCGCACCACCACCACCACCACCATCAGCAGCATCAGCAGCAGCAACACACACACCACCTGCAACAGCAGCTAGACATAGAGCCTGACAGGCCCATCGGCTACGGAGCGTTTGGTGTGGTTTGGTAAGTCCGGCCTTTTGTATACCTAGACTACATAATCTTTGAGCTACTCTGGTTTATGCCAGAGAAACATCAGTTTACATAAATGCCTGTCAAATGTTCTTACTGAGGTGATGTTTCCAATCCAGATTATAGTTTTAATGGCAGCATTAGCTGGTAACAAACTAATTTAACTCTAACTCAGTAATTTCACTGGCTGCAGAAAACATGGTGATGTTATCTGTGATGAATGACCTTACTCAAGTTTAAAGTTTTATAAGAATATCTTTCTACTAAAATTAAATGAGAAATATACTTGATCTGCACATCTATTCACTAACACGAACACTGTAATAGCCATAATGTAATAACCCAATAGAAAAGCTGAATGCCAAGTAGGTTTGTGATGAGAAAACATCACTTAAGTAATTTATAGTTGAGTTTGTCTGTGTTACAAACTAGGAGACTAAAGTGTAAAAAGTGTGGGCTTGCACCAGGCACCAAGCATTTAATGAAAGATTGTGCTGAGCTGTATTATCAGACATGTAGGATCCAGTGTTTTTGGGGGCTTGAGGTGTCTTCCAGCTGTTTTCTCCACTAATGTGGACATTGACCTTGGAAACACACAGCTGTGTGTTCTTAGCAGCATAGGGTTCAGCTTACCCCAACATGACAGCAGGACTTTCATCATGAATCTGTGATCCATGTCCAAAATGTATTTTGTGTGCTTCACAAATGTACATAAACAAAAGTTTTAACATAAGAAAACCTCTCAAAGTTGTCCCTGTTTAAAGATATGAGTTACAGCGTGTCTTGTTTCAAGTATCTAGTACAATAACAAAGTAGCTTTATATAAAAAACACATGGACATGTATTGAAGGTATCGTGAATGACTTATAGCGGCACAGAGCTGTATTGTTGTAGAGGACAGCAAGAGAGATTAGCAGAGGAATACAAAGGTCACACTGTAGGAAAGAAAATAGATACGAAGTAAACAAAGGAGTGGAGTCTTTTTTAAACAAGCACTTCTGCTCAAGTTCAGTGTTTCTCATATAAACACAATAAATGGATCCTTGAGACCCAGCACACACAGACAAGGTGAGCACATTTCCTTCCTCATAAACAATTGCAAAACAAGTTAGTTATGCCAAGAAAACAAAATAAAAACAAACTGTGTAAAACATACACACTGTACATTGTTGAGGTCTTGTAAACATGTTCGATGCATTTCCTTTCCCAGAAAACTTTTACAAAGCTCTGTTTGTGTATACGTTTTGATCGTCAGTATTTGTGTCCATGTTTATGTGCTAGCATTTATCTTCTCTTCTTCGTTTGGCGCATTACTGCCACTTGCAGATCAGTGGGATAGTGTGAAACCATTGGCAGGGATATGTATTACATTAACTGCATGTGTGTATGTGGACCCTCATGCATGACAAACAGAACAGGGAGATAGTCATAAATAACTGCTTTGTAGTGCTAATATTGGCCAAAAACACCACAGGTCACAATATTTCACAAAGTTATATTTTTTATGTTTTTGAAACCCAGCAGGGGCTTTTCTGTGTGGAGTTTGCATGTTCTCCCAATGTTTGCATGGTTTTTCTCCGGGTACTCCGGTTTCCTCCCACAGTCCAAAAACATGTATGTCGGGTTGATTGGTGACTCTACATTGCCCATAGGAGTGAGTGTGAGTGTGTGAGGTTATTTGTCTCTATGTGGCCCTGTGATGGACTGGTGACCTGTCCAGGGTGTACCCCTGCCTTTCACCCAAAAAGAGCTGGGATAGGCTCCTGCAGATCCCTGTGATCCTAAATAGGAGTAAGTTGGTAGGATAATGGATGGATGGACAATCATCAGAACAATGATATCTCTGTTCTGTACTGACCTACTCCTATATTCCTGTTTTACAAGTTTATATCACACTGGTCACCGGTTATTTACTGGTAGTTATTGTTCATTGTGATCTGAGCTCTATACATATCAGACCTGTACCATGGCTGTAATGACACTAGCTTCTATTGAAGAGAGAGGTTTCACTATAGTTGTGCTTTCTCCATCTTCTTGTCAGTTGTCTATCTGGTTCTCTTTTTTTAGACTTGTTGGGCATCAGATATTCAAATGAAGAGATGTTATGAACAGTGATACTGTTGTTGTCATTATTAAAGGATGTGTATACATGTGTACTACACTACAGGATGAGCCTACTCTACAGGATGAGCCTACTCTTCTACATTTTGTATAGGCAAAGATTTTAACATGCAGACTTGAACCAACACTGTCTCCTACTGAGTGGTACTGTGTGTGTGTCTGTTTCTGTGTGTGTCTGTGTGTGCGTCTCACGGGCTGACATAATTTCTTCCTTTGTGCCACAGAGCTCTGTTGTCCAAAAACAAAATACATTAGTGAGCCACACTGTTGCACTGGGTGATGTATCTCTTCATTACCATTACACTGCATTTTATTTTAATTTAGTCCCTCATACGTGTGTGTCTGCCCACCTCAAATTTTATATCTATTTAATCCATTCCCTTTTCAAGTGAACCCCATGTAGAAGACTAAAAAAAATCAATTTAAATTTGGACAAATAGATTTCAGCAGCACATTCCATCTGGAGGAAGGAAAGTACCTGAGAACAGTTCTGCCAAGCTTAGTTTAAACATGAGGTACATCTTGTGTTAAGCTATCCTGTGACGTGACACTAAGTACTGTGTTTACTATATAGCAGATGGAGGTAGTTTTTGCAGTAGAGCATTGTGGATGAATAACTAATGTAACTCCTTTCTGTCAATTGAGGACCATACAACATTTTCATATAAAACAGTGGTAAGCAAGCCATTTATCTTTTGTGATAAAGCACAGTGCAATTTGATACACAGTGAAGAGGCTTTTAGGTGGAGGGAGAGGCCTATACACATTATAACCATAATCAAGTACAGACAGAATAGGAGTTCACACTGGTCTTCTGACTAGAAAAGAGAAGAAATATTTGTCTTTATACAAGAATCCATTTCGTGAAAATTTGAAATGTATCTTCTGCAAACTGTAGATTTGCAATGGCCAGCTCAAGAGAAGAGTTAAAAACATGTAAAATAGCATCACCAATGTAAAAATGTACAGTAATTTTTTAAATGTGTATGGAGAATTAAAGATGACCTAGAATTGACCCTGGTGGGACACCTTTGACAGCACTTGCACTGTAAATCTCACAAGCGTCAGAAAAATTGTATTGTCAAAGGGGCAGATATATCATGAAAAACCTAGAGAGGTAATAGTGGCGTTAAAGAGCAGTAGCAGCCAGCTGTTTTCTAAACAACTGGCCAGTTGAATAAAATCATTGCAACTCACACATATTTAACTTTATTCCTTATCACTTGATTGTCAGAACAGATTCGTTAGGGAGATACAGAATAGAGAATTATTTTTTCAGGATTTAACAACTGTCTAAAACATTTGCAGATGCGAGATGCTCATTAGAGCACCAAATGTGGATTAATCTGCTACTGAAAAATGTCTCCAAAAAATGCACCATTCTCTTCTGCTTGAAGAACCCTAACCCTAACCTGTGAAAACTAAAGTGACCAGATGTTTTAGGAAATTCATTAAAAATGAGAATTTTTGAGCTGCTTTTAAACATTTACATCTTCACTAGGAACAAGTGAGCTTGGAGTTGAGAGCCACAGAGAAAGTAGAGACACCAGCCGGAACTGAACGGCATTTAATACTCAAGCGTCAAGAAATATGTAAATGATGGTGCCAATATGGTATGGTTTATTTCACTTCTCCATTTCATGCTACAGCACATGAAGGAAACACTGACCACTGTAGCCTGGTGGCAGGACACTAATCCACACTCACGGGGCCAGATTAATGCTTTTAGCGTCACATTCAACAGTTCTCTCTTATTTGGGATTTTGGTGTGAAATTCACGTGAGGACACCTACTTCACCCCTCAGCAACAGTCCCACTTAGAGTTGGGTCTGAGTGCTGTTATAGAGCCAGTTCCACCCACGTTTCAGTGTGGTAATATAATAGGTTCCATTTCATTTTATGGATTTGATGCATTTATAAATGACAGAATAACTTTGCAGAAATTAATAAACTTTTTTAAAAATCAATTTAAAATTAAATCTACAACACAGTAAACTGTGAGGGCTTCTAGGAGCCACTGTACCATATATCTTTGGTATGGGAATGGCTCTGTACCACCTTTGGAAAGCCTTGCTGTGGAGAAGGACATGTAGACTAATGTATAGCCTGCTGCATTGACTAAGTAGCAGAAAAGCATGATGTATAAAATCAATGACAACTGCAGAGTCAGCAAAGCTTTGTGGTCCAGGTTGCTATGGCAACGCAGAAACATGGCAGACTATAAATGTAACAGGGAAATCTCCTTGCTTTAAATTATAAATTAGACTGGGAAAAGCCCCCAGTGGAAAAAAAAAAATAACACCATAGTGCATCTTCACCAAGTCAGACATAACCAGCACATATGTTGCAGCTAGTTTGTGCTGAACATGCAGGTCTATCACTAACTCCAACAACAGTAAAAATAAACAAGTAAAAAACACCCACGGCCATGCTCCACAAAACCATTTACAGTTTATATGGCCTTAATTGTGTTTGGGAAATATATATTAAAAAAGGGTAAAAAGTGTATAATCTGGTTTTTATAGCTCATATTCAAGAGTTGCTCATTCATTTTTGTTCAGTTATGGTGATTCAGTCTTTCTAGTCAAGAAATGCTGACCATAGATGTAAATGAGTTCTGAACAGACATCCTAAATGAATGGATAATTAGACTAATAACATGTTCCCCTTTCTATAGCTCACTGTGTACATGGCTGCACTTTTCCATGGGTCTAAGCAGATAATTCCACTTCAGGTATTCCTTAAAAAGTCACTTGACCTGTGGTGTTTTTGGCCAATAACACATTTTGTGCTATGTGTCCGTTAGAGATTCTCAAATAGAAAGCATTATTTGTGTATAGTACTACAATGAATCCTGTATTTTACTCCAGAGAACTCACATTAATAGCCTTTTAGGAAAGGGAGCATCTGTTTTAATGTTAAACGTCTGAGCAGTAGATTAACAGCAGTTTATCAATCCAAAAAAAAAAACAACAGCAATGTGTAAGCTGTCGGAAAAGTGCTTTGTGTTAAAAGCGAGAGTTAAAAGGGAGCTAATCAGAAAATGACATATCAGTGGAAATTCGAAGTCAAGGTGTGTTTCAAATTAACAACCTTTTACTATCTTACATTGCGAAGGTACGCCTGCAGTGTACTAATTTAAATTTCCTGTGGTTTGAGTCTGTGAGCTTGTTGGTGATGCTTGGAGCACAGTATTGCGAAACCTGGGTTCTTAGTCCATTGCCATCTGTCTCCCTTGACTGATCCTATTTGAAAAGGTTCACTGAAGGTTACATTGAGAGGCTTTAAATGCTCTTACTTACACCTGCTGTGATACTCACAAGGCTTTCATCTCTGTATTCCTGCACTTAGACATTCTTTGACTAACAACCGAGAAAGGTGCTCAACCAATAAAGACGATGAAGGATAATAGTATATTCTCTTCTCCTTGTCATGCTATTTCTTCATCTAATTCCTGGATAAACAAGCTTGAACAAAATGTATCCAATTATCTGTTTGGTAGATGTGACACAAAAAATACCAGAAATCATCCTCTGGGGAATGTGAATAATCACACTACATTTTATAGAATTTCAGGCATGAAATTTCAAGAGAGCTTGTGTTTGTAAAGTGGGATAGTGGTGCAAAAGAAGAGGTGAGAGAGTCCAGAAAATAATTAGGAATCTGCCTGTGGAAATACGAGTGTCTAGCCACATTTCATGGCAACCCTGGCTGCTGACATATCTTGATATGAACCCTGTTGTTGGTTCATCAGTTATTCAACTGTTACAATAGCTCCTAACTGCAATAATGCCATACCAAATACTGTGCAAGTGCTAACTTCATGTACGAGCCACTGAATCTTAGTGAAATGTAATGTTTGTCATCTCCACTCAGGTCAGTCACAGACCCCAGAGATGGAAAGCGAGTTGCCCTCAAAAAGATGCCCAATGTCTTCCAAAACCTTGTATCTTGTAAGAGGGTTTTTCGGGAGCTGAAGATGCTGTGTTTCTTCAAGCATGAAAATGTAAGTACAGGACAATGCAACAAACACACTGGTAGACACCCATTCCACCTAGTACCATATGTGGAGGTCTGGTTTCTGAGCCAGGATCCTGACTTCTGTACACATGCACCTAAAGTCCACCCAGCTGTAAATGCTTCTGTGATCAGGTGTCTTTATACAGACACCATATCCAGGTACAGATACAATACTTGATTTGCACCTGGAAATTGCCATGGCTTTAACTCTCTCCTCAGGTGCTTTCTGCTCTGGACATACTACAACCTCCACACATCGACTACTTTGAGGAAATGTATCCTTTACCACTGATTTAAAGATGATTTGAGGGATTTTGTTGTGGAGTGATTCTGAACCTCTGGTCAGATGGAAGGGGTTCTTCCTCATCAGTGCTTATTATTTATTTTAGCTGGAAAAACCAGCAAGTATGAAACAACATGAAGCTGTACATGGAGAGTCTAAGCATCATCACAGACAGCTGTAAACGGTGAACTGGTGGTTTACACAGTTATAGAAACGACTAACTAGAGGCATGAGATCAGGGTAGGGAACGGGCACGCTGAACAGAACAGAAGCAGAAAAAAAATAAAGCTCTGAAACAGGAACCTACTGAGTCAGGCCAGTTACAATTTGTTTTTCAATAAGTCTTAGGGGACACAATGATCTACACTGTCAAAAGCTAATAAAATAAGAGGAACACAGAAGTAAAATCTTACTGGCATTGAAAGCAGATTGAAAAGGTCCCAAAAGGTTATACTGGTTGAAACTGGTAAGACACAACTTCTTCCAGTAATTTTTAAAAGGTTAGAGACTGGTGAATAAGTATTAAGAAACTTTGGATCTTCAGTTTTAAAGCCGGTGGGGAGAGTGCCATTTCTTAGTGATAAATTAACAGTATTCAACACTGTAGTTCCTAAAACTGGCCAGAGAGCTGTAGAAAGTTTAGGTGATAAAGGGCTGAGGAGGCATGTACTAGGTTCAGAAGCTGACAGCAGTTTAGACAGTGATTCAAGACATATAGTCTTACTGTAGTTGACACTAAGACTATAACATCTGACAGGTTCTGAAGAAACTAGACTTGAGGAGCTAAATATGTATCTAACCTCATCACTTTACTTCAGGAAAACTCTTAAAAAAATCATGTAATAGTTTGAGCAGCAGAGAGACAGCTGCTTTTTAGTAAGTTTGGCTACAGTTTAAGAAATAAATCAGTCATTACGCTTATTATTACTAACAGAGAAATATGCTGCCTAGCATTGGACAGAGTGCGCCGATAATTCAGTACATGTATTCATGCCACTTTCACTGTTTAGTTCTAGTCTCCTGTAGGGCTGCTTAAGAGCACGTGTTTCTTCAGGAAACCAGGTGTTGACCTCTTTATCGGTGTGGTTTTGGCAATAAGGGGTGCAGCTGAATCCAGGAGACTAACCAGAGTCCCTGGCACAATTTTCAACAGAGCCTGTTACTGCAGTTAACACAGCGAGGACCACTGGTAATCGCTCAGCAAGATCAGTTAAAGCTGAAGGCCCATTGTGTTGAGGGGTAAATGCATGTGCAGTAGTTTGACTAACAAAATGTAAGTTGACCTGGGGTCAGACTGTTAAGGAAGAGCTTTACCTGAAGATTGTTTTATTTTCCGAAGTTTTGTACAACCCTCTTATTTAATGTCTCTGCCTACAATCAGTCCAAGCTGCTGGTTGGCATCCTTGTTGTGAAACAAGAACACGTGACAGTTGATGATCTCGCAGGATTTGCAGGGTCATTGACCTCCAGAAATTGCAGTGCTTACTGACCAGTGGTTCAGTGTGTTGTTTAGCGTGTTTAATCAGTCATAAAGTTTATGCTACTTCCTAATTGTCAAACACTTAAAACATATGTCACAGCTGGCAGATATTATCTTTACATGTGTTGTGTCCAGTCTTTACAGCAGTCTTTATAGCATTGTCCCAAGCTTTAGGTATTCATTCCAGCCTAATACACAGGATATGTTTCTCACCAGCTCATTTGTAGGCAGCCTTCACCAGGTGGTTTGCCCTTTATAGCTGAAGCATTATGCTGAATTGGTACTCTTGTCCACGAGGGCCCTTTGAAATATTGTCTTCCAATTAGGTTTATTGGGTCTCCTTCATTATTCATAGAGAGAATGAAGCAACCTAGTGTCCCACTGTGGAAAGATTTGAGTTGTGCAGGGATTGTGTATCTGCAGATGAAAATTTCAATTTATGGGCTGACAACCAGAGATGGACACTTTTTGGGCTCATACTCAAGCCCCAAATAAATCACTCTGACACAATTAACTACTTGTCCTAATGAATTGAGTCTTGGTTCTTGATAGATGATTTGTTACTTGTTTTATAGTCCTTTCTTTTTTTCTGTCTTTTGGAGAATTGGAATTTACAGGTTAACATCATAATTTTTGATAGAAAAAACGATCCAGCCTTGGCATTTTTTTTTTTTGATACATCTCAGTTCCCTTAATGGCTTTCATTGTTCTTTGTGACTTGCAAACAAGACGCAAGGAGGGATGAGGAAATAAATGCGAGAAGAGAGGAAATGAGGAAATGGTGTTTTAGAGAAATGATGTCGTCTGAAATATCGTTTGTTTCTTATGGTGGTTGAGCTTTATCACGGGGGAGCAGCTGTTAGTTAGGTTTTAAAGCTCTGTGCTGAATTTTGTTGGTTTGGAATTTGTATTTACCCATAAAAGACTATCCAAGTTATATTAAGGGAGCACACTAACTTCAGTTTTTTTTTCATCCTGCATGTTGGGATATGTTTCAGTTCTTTGATAAGCAACTGTACATTTAGTAATAAAAATCTGCAGTCTATTTATTCTGTGCTCAGATCAGTCAGACTGATGTATATCACATAAATTATGTATTAATCCAGATGTTTAAACCAAGCCATTTTTATACCATTCATAGGGATTTTCAAACTTAAACCCAAATTCTGTTATTTGTCCTCTTTGGTATAAAGCTGCAATGATGATGTGTTAGTAATAGATCAGTCCCATCAGCAGCATTTCTAATAAGGGAGTGTGTCAGACCATTAAAAAAATTAAATTTTTGTTGACGGCTCCCCGGAGATCTCTTGTTGAGGCATGATCCTCTCTCTTCAGATAGAAATAAGAGCTGCGGGACAGCCTTCAAGATGGAAGACCAGAGCGATCAAACAGTCAAAGTTATTGGGATGTCCCATAAAATCTGCCCTCTAAATGAAGTTTCAACAGGAGAGCCATCACGGTGAAATGGGCTTTAAACCCTCTAGCTCCCACAGTTTCTTGATACCTGCATTTTAAATAACATAGAACTCACCTGCAATGAAATGAGCCATAGTGAGCAGGTCTGGCAGTCCTAGTGGTTAAAATCTTGTTTTATGTCCCATTTGTCAATAAAAGTCCAAGATGCCTGCATGTTATTGTTAATCTATTTTTTTGTTCAGAGGATTCTTAACTATAGTACGCATTACTGTGTAAGTGTTGCAGTACATGATTTAGATTGGACATCATATACCTTGCAATTGTCCTTCATTATTCTCTCTTCATATGCCACTAATGTGACTATTATATGGTTTAACTGCAAATTTTTCAAAATAAAAGTGCCTTCCAACATTGTACCACAGGCACATGTCAGGCCAATTGTCCCATAGGAAAAAAATAGAAGTTGGTTGCCAGACAGGAGAATGATTGTAATCCTAACCCTGTCACTTTCCAATGTAATCTAAATTGGACGTGATGAAGGAATCCAAATCGCGTTGCTACAAAATCCATAGCAATCAAATAATGCGGATTACTATTGAGCAAACAGTTTTTCAAAAACAAAACCTGTATTCAGAGTCCTTTTATGAAAATCAGTCAAATGTCTTATTGGCAAGTCACACCACAGAAGGACTCTAGTTTTTTTTTTTTTAGTCCAGAGAAAACATGCTTAGGGTTTGTGTGTGTGGGTGGGTGTGTGTGTGTAATTTAATAATCTGGAGAGTAAAGCGAAGCCAGTTAGGGTTTTCCTTTCCAGTTTGGTTTTCAGTGGAGAAAAGGAGAAGTGGCTTAAGTGAACTTCTCACTACAGTGCCAGAGATCATGCAGTCCACATCTACGTCCAAGCACGATAGGACAGATTCATTAACACCACGTTCAGGAATCAGCACATGTCTAGACTACAGTTATCCAGAAAGGTCCAGGAAATCCATCTGGATCATAGAACACTTGTTCCTCTTTAATTTGATGTATTTCTGTACTTTTAACATTGTGACAATTAAGGCCCAGAAACTAAATTTAGACTTTATCACCTCTTTCTCTCACTCCTCTTTGTCTCCTCCTCCATGCTGCTCTGGAAAATGAAATTTCAAACATCATCAGTCACACGGTTTTCTTAATTTGATACAAGCTTTGACACAATGTGTTGGTACACTGCACTTCACAGGAGTAAAAACAAGCTTCGAAGCTTTAGTTAAATTCTATTTAGAGAACAGGATAAAGAGACAATGCTTCATAAAACTCCATCACCTTAAAACTTCTTAAACATTTACAGAATAACAACATGTTTATTTTTGTTACTTGAAAATGTATTTATAATGCTACAGGTTGATGTGCGTTCTGTTTGGTCCACTGTGTGGGGGACATCTGCACACATACAGTGGCCAGCAGTAGCACATCGATGATGCTTGTCTGTCAGGTTTTTTTCCCCCTGTTTCATAGGGAGGCTGTCTACTCGTCTACATAAGATGAAAATGTGGGGATGGCAGTAAACAGCAGCTAGAATACTGTGGCCATGAGAGAGTCATGAGGCTGCACATAAAATGAAGCATTTCCACAATTTGTGACTGCACGTGTTTGTACAGTACAGTGATGAAAGCTCAACCATGTGCTGCTGCTTTTTTGGTCCCAGAGACACATACTGCTTATGAACATGCTAATTAACATTTCCACTGTATTTCTAGTATGCTCCCAGGGCAGAAATAAAACCCATAATGACATAAGGGAAATGGAGCGAAGTAAAGCAGATCCTGAGTGTAGGGTCATTACTGTCATGCGGAAACAGGAGCCCTGCTGATACAGAGGCCTAACCCTGGTATGAAAATTATAATACAACTTTAGATTATCAGCACTATCTTCCAGTGATACTCAGTCAGAGCTGCTCTCCACCCTCTTGGATGCATTTTTGTCTTTTACCTTAATTTCTTATTGGTCAGCTACGTGGTGACAGAACTGATGCAAAGTGACCTCCATAAGATCATCGTATCACCACAGCCTCTAAGCTCAGACCATGCCAAAGTTTTTCTTTATCAGATTTTAAGAGGTATGTTCTTTTTTTTTTTTTCTTTGTCTTTCACATCATCTTATTATTGCACTTATTCAAATTCACTGCATCAGATGTCCATGAAGTGTTCTCAAATAACCAGCAATATGGATGAATTGTGGAGTTGTGTTTATGTTAATATTAACAGGAAGCACTAAGTGTATTCTGATATAATGCTCTGTTCTGTTGCCTTTTCCTCATCCACCATCCCCACCAACAGGACTGAAATACCTTCATTCAGCTGGCATTCTACACAGAGACATCAAACCTGGCAACCTACTAGTCAACAGCAACTGTGTGCTTAAGGTGAGTGAAGCTGCCTGTGTAGCCACCCTTTTTTTTTAATTGTCAGTAGAAGATGTCAGAGTCAAAATCCACGACCATCCACAAAAACAAGAAGCCTCTAACTTCTGCAGTAAATCTTAGTCTTGAAGTTCTTGTCGGAAAAGATTTGTCTTCTACTAACGAAAAACAAAGCTGATTTAGCTGCCTCACCTCCTGCACTGTGATTATTAAGATGCATCTTCCACTTCAGTAACATCCTGTCTCTGCCATTAATGTTAGCTGACATTATTAATGGACTAAATTCATTCACACTCCTACAGTTAGATAAAAAGCAGAATCAAAATGGCAGGGATAAATCCCCAAATCACGCAGCAGGCAACGTTTTTTTTTAAATACAAGCATGTCTGTGGCTGTGCATATAATGTTTCTTCGAGTGAGCTCTATGTGGTGTTTGTAGGCTCACACAATAAGCTGTAGCCCAAACCCTATGTACTCTAAGGGATGGGGGATGGTTAAAGAATCATTCAAACTATGTTGCTGTGTTTGCATTTAAATGATGCAATCCAGTTGTAAATTGTTAAGTCAACATCAGTGCCATTTAGATAACTGTAGAGCACTCCTCTGACAACACCAACAAACTTTACAGGCTTTACAAAGGTGCCAGTTATTGCAAGGTTTGCGTTGTTCTCTAGGAGAGATTGGACGCAAACTCACAGACACAGTTTTTGAAGTCAAACTGTCTTTATGAATACATGCCCTTGTTTAAGTATGACAGAATAAATGTAGGCAGTGCTTGATATACATAGGTCGACTGCCTGGTATAGTCTGTGTGTGGGAAACGCATGATATAACACTTGTCATGCCCTGTGAGCAGCACACGCAGGCTGTTTATATTTGAGCAGCAGAGACGAGTGTTTGCGCGAAGCAAATGCTTCCAACTGTCAGAGTAAAAAAAGATGATTACATCAGGTGTAAGAACGTCTAAGTGACTATATTCCAGATCTGTGATTTTGGCCTGGCCCGAGTGGAGGAGTCAGATGAGTCACGGCACATGACTCAGGAAGTGGTGACACAGTATTACCGAGCTCCAGAGATCCTCATGGGCAGCCGCCACTATTCCAACTCCATCGATATCTGGTCCGTGGGCTGCATCTTTGCTGAGCTGCTGGGAAGACGCATCCTTTTCCAAGCCCAAAGCCCCATTCAGCAGGTAACTGCTCCTGCTCCAACTCCATCCTCAAGGGGATTGGGGAAAAAAGCATATACAGTATGTGTGTGTGTTTCTGTGTAGTTCTGGTCATGTGTGTGTAAAATATGCACAGTGTTGTTACAGTAGTGGAGGCCAGAGAGTACCAGAGGTTTTTTTTTCTCTTTACCACGTCTGTAAGATGGTCCGGTCTGGTTCGGTTTTATTTAGAACATAATCCTTCCTGTTGCTGGTATATTTTTAATTTAAATCCAGGAAATTTAAGTGATGCTGACTTAAATGAAAATAAATTACATAGAAGTGATTATGAATAATACTTGACTGAAATAGTTTAAAAAAATGTTCCCAGAGTGGAAATTGTTTTGAGTTTAACAATGGGACTGTTAAAGAACAAGTACTTCACAGCCCTCAGTCTAAAAATGAAATGGCTCTTCTTTGCCATTATTTGAATATTGACATTTATTTATTTGGTTGTGTGTGTGTGTGTGTGTGTGTGTGTGTGTGTGTGTGTGTGTGTGTGTGTGTGTGTGTGTGTGTGTGTGTGTGTGTGTGTGTGTGCGTGTGTGTGTGCGTGTGTGTGTGCGTGTGTGTGTGCGTGTGTGTGTGCGTGTGTGTGCACGCGCGCGTGCGCGTGCGTGCGTGCGTGTGTTTTGGTCCTGCTTGTAGCTGGATTTAATTACTGACTTGTTGGGGACTCCTTCTATGGAGGCGATGAGGACAGCATGTGAAGGTGCTCGTGCACACATTCTCAGAGGACCTCACAAACAGGTAACAGTCTGAGGATGTGACATGGACAGGGCTGTAAACATAACCTGCAGGAAATAGTACAGCTAGAAGGCTAACAGAAACCGTCCACGAAGTTGTAAATGAAAATGTTTTATAGTCACATTTTACTGTCTCTGTCCTCACACACACTGCAGGAGAAATGTCTCCTCCTGACTGCAGCTTGTATTTTCTTTCCCGCAATTATAAAAAAGGAATAGAAACAAACAAAATGATTTCCTGAATGTGATGTCATGTACCATCTCTTCTCTGTGATTGGCTGGATATTGGCAAAGACTGTAATTTTAAATGTTAAGTATCAGATTGAAGCAAAGGAGGTCAGTCAATTCATGACTCATTACACTACATTAAAATGAAAGTGGAATGAATTTTTATCAGTGCTATTTCAAACCCCACGCACTCTGTGACCACATCTGTGGTAGCAGCCTCCACACACACACGCACCTGGTTTTTACAAGTGACCTCTATTTGGAAGTCCTTTCACTGAGTTTGTTATTGCTGCGATTAATGACAGAAACATTTATAAAAAATTATATGATTTTTCAAAAATTGGAAAAGATCAAACAAAGTATATGGTGGTGTGTTTGAAGTATGAATGATGTGCCTTTTAAGGTACAACACATTACAACTGAAAAGAGACAGAGGAAGATGATTGACTTTTGTTTTTTCTACAGCCGTCACTTCCTGTTCTCTACACACTGTCCAGCCAAGCAACCCATGAAGCTGTCCACCTCCTCTGCAGGATGCTGGTGTTTGATCCAGTGAGTCATTCTCTTCACCATAGTTTTGCATTATATTTGGTTAATGAATGAACAAGACTAATTTAAGTGTAACTTTCCTAACGGTTTTTTACAGTGTGTCACGACAACAGTATTTTTGAATCAAGCACCAAATGTGCTTCAGTTTACATTTGGATTCGAAGTCTTTTGTTTTCTGCTTATTATTCTTTATACTGGCCATAAAGATGAGGAAAAGGATAAATCAACATTAAGGCTAATTTCAGTAATTTGAACAATGTTGGCAAAAAGAAGATGAAGTCCTTTGTCCCATGTCCATCAAGCAGAAGTAGCTCAGTTCATAAACATGCCATGACATACTGTATGCAGAGGACTACATTCTGCCTTCGCACATTTTATCATCTTTTTTACCAGAGGGAGCTGAACTATAACCAAGAGCTTTAGAGCTTATACGTGTCACCTCATGTGTAAAACTAGAGCTCACTATACAGCCTGAAGCGCGTGCACGCACACACACACGTACACGCACCAATACACATCAGTATACATCTCTTACCGAGATGAATTTGTCTTTAAATATTAGTGGTTCAAGAAAAATGCACCTGCTCCAAAACACACGTGGTCGAGCCACTTCATGCATCATGTTGGTTTATTATGACACAGCTGACTGTATGACTAACTTTAAGTATTTAGGCCTCAAGTTGCTCTAATTCATTTCATAATGTACTATGAATTGATCACAACATGACAAAACAAAGTGCTTAAGCCTCTCACTATCATTCTCTTAGATATTTGTGACATGTATTCTGAAGCTCAGATGAATGTGAAAATGTGTCTGGTGTCTTGCTTGGTGTGTGTGGTTTCCAGTCAAAGAGGATTTCAGCAAAAGATGCCCTGGCTCACCCTTACCTGGACGAAGGTCGATTGCGTTACCACACATGCATGTGCAAATGCTGCTACACCACATCCTCTGGCCGTGTTTACACCAGTGACTTTGAGCCAGTCACTAATCCCAAGTTTGATGATGGCTTTGAGAAGAACCTGAGCTCTGTGAGACAGGTCAAAGGTACGTGTGTGTGAAAGACAGTCTAGAATAAAAGTGGCTTTTAAAAAATCTATGTTGATGACCCCCTATCCTTGTAGAGATTTCCTTGCTGTAACAGTATTTCACTGTTACTGCTGCCAGCTGTTGATCAGATATCAGGAAACCATGGTCCGGGACCATGCAACCCTGCATTCATGAAACAAACAGAACAAGAACTCACCTAAAAAAAAAAAAAAAAAAAATATTGTTCGATAGTGCTCACAGAGGTCAGAGAGTCATAGGGAATCTTTAAAGCTCAGTAGGCTGATTACCTGGAGGACCTGCTGATCTGACTGTGGGAGGGAAAACATCAGCTGTTAGATTTACTAAGAGATTATTGACTGCTCAGGTTCATGCTGAAGCCTAATAAATTGAACTGAAGATGGTCTGAGTCAAGAATTTAGTGACTGCTTCCTTCCCTGTCTAACAAAGACCTTAAACTGCACATAAATGATTGTGAAACTGTTTATTTTGGTGATCAAATAAGAAATTGTACTTCATTTTTCTCTACTGGTGTGTTGTCCCCTGACAGAGATCATCCATCAGTTCATTTTGGAACAGCAGAAGGGGAGTCGAGTGCCACTCTGCATTAACCCTCAGTCGGCTGCCTTTAAAAGCTTTATCAGGTAGGATTTAATTCACATTCAAATTGCTAACCTGTAAAACTGTAATTGCAAACTGCAGTGCTTACGTGTTTGGATAATTGTCTTTGTTGAGAATTACTGACATCGACTGAAAACCAAAAAAACAACTTTGGCACTGAAAAGAACTTATACCAACAAAAATAGTACTACTGAAATTTTCAGTAGTACTATTTTAAATGCCAAAGGGTTTTTTTTTCCAGTACAAATGCTACTATGCCAAGGTTTTATTTTTCAGTTCCGCTTTGGTTTGCAGTGCCAAGTGTTAGTTTTCAGTGACAAAGTTTAACTGTCACTGTTCTGTACTGTGCTTTAGTGATCCTCAAACATCTTTTTAACATTTATGGAACACAAGTGCTTCTATGTAACAGACCCATGACCAGCTAATATGAAGATTGACTGATTTGTTGGCCTCTTGTTGAACAGCTCCACAGTGGCGCAGCCCTCTGAAATGCCTCCATCTCCACTGGTGTGGGAATAGCCTCTGCTGTCTGTCATCATATTTCCCAACTGACACGCTGCTAAACTGGGAACAAGAATATGTCTCGACGTCTGCTATCATCTGTGTAGCATTTCACTGGAGAGCTGGACTCACAGGTCTGCTGTGTGCATGCTGACTTATGAAACAAATGAAGAGAAAGCCACTGCTGACTGCTTTATGGGGTGTATTATAGAGGGTTTGGTATGCAAATGAATGAGACAGATGATCTGACTGAATCAGAATGTTTAAAACAAACCCATATGCTCACTCCCAGGTAGGTTAGATGTAACAGTTGCAAATACAAATAATTCAAACAAATTCCTATTTAAAATATTCTCTAGTCATAAATGGATTAATATCCAACACAAATAGACTACTCTGCTACACCCACCTAACTGCACTGGTTAATTATTCAGACAATCGATTGTACTTATGTTGACAGATTCAAGGTTTTTCCAACTGGAAGGCTTCCCGTAATTTATAAAAAAAACAAAACATTTTAACTTGTTAAAAAAGAGTTGCATGTCTACCTGAGCCCCTGCACATTTGGCCATTGTTTTCACTCATATAACAGTTCATTTGCCAAAGATCAGGAGCTTCATGTATAAATGAGGCATAGATATTGAGATTGTGTGCAAATCTGCATTTGGATATCTAAAATCATACCTGTCTGAACACTCCCTACATTATGCTCATGTCATGTGTCTGGTTTGACAGGCATGTCGGGCACTGTGCTAAAGCTTCATTGTGTAGAACAAACTACCTGTTAGCAGCCTGCTATAACAGCCTCTTCATGGCTCCATCACATGCCTCCCTGTTCTTTCCCTCAGCTCATGTCTTACAGTAGGTTATAGAAACTGCGGCACGGAGACGCCCTTTTGTTCTGGATGCTGGCGAGGGTGGCGATTCAGACATTGTTAGATGATCTGAGCAGCATGTTGTTGAGGACTTTTGGGTCTGCAAACACTCCAAGTTATCATTCCAGGAGTTCTGTCAAGAGTCGAGTATCTGTTTTTGAAGTTCTGCCTTCTAGTGCCGGAAAAAAGGATACCTTCAGCTTTAACCAGACGCTGAACAGAATATTAGTATCATGCATAATGTGTATGACTACCGTCTACTTCTTTTGTTTGTACATAATGTCAGCACATTAACATGCAAAAGACGCATACCCACGTTAGATCTTACGTCTCGTTTCTTCACTGTTTTATAGTCTGGCATCTATTCTCACGGTGGTATCCTAGTGTACAACAGACATCTAATCAGTTCACAGGCTGCAAAGCTCATGTGGAATTTAACATATACTGCACATGTATTACAAGAAGCAAATGTATCTGCTATTTGCGCATGATTTCAGTGACAAAACAGTTTATACATGAGGCACCAAAATATTTGTAATAAAGGTGATCCTTTCCTAATGTGGCTCAGTCATAATAAAATGAGTCAGGTATCACATGAAAACACCAACAGCAGCTTTATTTCTGTTTGAAATAGAAGCTGTGTGATCACAACATTCGATAGATAAGCATACTACATGGTATCTGCTTGTCTGGGTTTTTAGTGGACTACTTTTTGAGATCTTTCACATTTTCACAAATACAGATTTAAAAAAAGAGTACTGGATAGTAACATTATGTGGTTTCTCATCAAGCTGTAGCTGTTTGGGTATGTTGCATTGAGCATGTCATTTTTATCCTCTGCTTCAATCGGACAGTTGTTCTTCTCTGCCACCTCCAGATGTTATTATGAAGCTGGAGAGTTTTTAAATGTGCTTTGGTTTCTACTCAAATCAAGATGATGGTGATCGAGCCTCACCTGGCCGTTGTTCGCACTGCGTCAAGGTTGAGTCCCTATGTTTGAACATGGAGGTGAAGGATTAAGAGCTCACCTGCATGCTACATGGAGAACGATTTAAGTTTTCTGTGGATAGAAAATAAGTTGGCTAAAGGGATACTAGATCCTGCTTCCAAACAAGAGAACGTAACTCATCAGATTTAAGAAAGCTTACAGCCACTAGCAGCTAATTCTATAGTGCTACTCCTGCTCCTTCCTCTGAGCAGCTGTAGTGTTTCTACTGCTAATATTCAGCATAGTACTGGTGTATGTGCTGTCAGTCTAACCGAATACTTGTTTATTTTTATGAAGGAACATGTGCTGTCCTCTCGTGTGCCTCCTAATGTCACTGCTGGCACAGTGAAGTAACTCTGCACACACGCAGCCAAACTGAGCAAATTTTACCCCAGAGAGTCTGAAGGGAAAGACTGCTGAGAAAGTGCAGTGAAGTGAAGTCCACTTTCCAGTGTTCCTCCATAACCTTTGCTTGACTTGCTCTCTGTATGGCCTGTTGGCCTTTTTACAGTCTGGCTCTTATTTTTGTGGTGTTGGTCATCCTTCCTGTTGATTATCAGAACATTTCACTTGACAGTTTAAATATAGGGCGTCATGTCATCCAGCAGTCAGTAATGGGTGAAGCAATAGATGCAGTGCGCAGCCATAAGTGAAACAAAACGGCCATGTCTGTGTTTTGAGTCGGACAGGTGGACTTTGTTTCATGTTTTTCCTCTTCTTCCATCTTGTTATGGACTGTGACACTTCTTTCCAACAGTATTCATGGATCATGTTATCTGAACCACCTATTGGACATTAGCACCAAGGAAATAGTTTTTTTTTTTTTTTTTTTTTTTTTTGTCCAAACTGTCTGTTGAGAACGATGTTCCGCATTTCTGCTGGTTCACTCTAGGCTTCCCTTGTCAGATAATTGATCACACTGGGCATTGTTCAAACCTACACTTGGTTTTGTACCCACCCGGATGCATGGTTGACCTTGGAATGAACAAACAAATCCCTATGACATTTTACCTTTTAGACTCCATGCCCAAAAAGACAGACATAAGGAATCAAATATGTGGAATACATATTAAAAAAAGAAAGGTGATAAGCTCAGTTCATTAGAAAAATTGCCAAACAAAAAGAGTTTTGCTATTTTTGAACATATCAAGTAAATGATTAGCAGAGCAACGAGTCAGAAATCACATATGGGATCAAGGTCTGTTTGATATAACTTAATCTAACTTTGAACCAGTGAATTCCATGTACAGTTTGTATTAGATCAACTGGTCTGTGTAGAGCCAAAGGATGCAGGTGTGTGTCATCCCGATGTTCTTGGAACTGATAGGGATGATGGCCAGCACTATGAGGATGCGAGCCAGATTGTAAAGAAATCCTCCCAGAAGCATAGAGTGTGGCTGTGTTAGCTCACTGCGGGGAGCATCCAGTCTTCCCTTGGACCCTGCCTTTGTAAAAACAGGTCTTTTTCATCTTGTTCTTCTTTGGACTAGAAGGACAAATGAGAATAGTTGTCATGTTATCACCAATATATCAAAAATGACAAGAATACATACTGAGGTGAAGAAGCCGTTAAACCAGCAATATCATTTTTTTGAAGGGTGTTCATTCTTCTCTGCTCGAATATATCACCACATACTTATCGACCAACTCGTCTTCGTGGATCACATTCAGCAGCTTAAAACAGAATGAAAAACAAGTAGCATATGAATGATGTATAAAAAACGGCATGGTCTCCTCTATAGGTTTTTCTAAATCCAGTGCTAAAGTGTGCCCCCGCTCCTCCTCATACATGTACACTGTCTCCAGAGAAAAGAGCTTTGAAGTAAATTATTTAATATATTTTTAGAATTGTTTTTTTTATTCCTGTTCTTGTGTCCTATGGCATGCATTCTCCCTTCACCTCAAAGTATGATTATGTATATATGTTACATAGAGAAGCAAATCTACACGCCAACCTAATAAACAATACCACTGTATAGAAATTGTATTAGCCTGCACATTTCTAAGGCTGTGAAGTTAATTTTATTTTTAAAACTTGCATACAAATGTATATATTTTCTTGATTTTTACCCTGCAACTAGGATGTGTAGAAGACAACAAAATCCTGCAGTGATTTCACAGAATACATAGTCATGTTAACTGTATCTTGTGTGTACAGCAGAGTTGTAGATATATCTAAAAAAAAAAAAAAAAAAAAAAAAAAGCCTTTCTTTTGTTTTTGTTGTTAAATGATTTCATCACAGCAGCACTGTGTGAATATGTATATAACGGATTCACCGTGTTGGTCTCTACCTCTTGGTCTCAATAACCTGGCTTTGTTTACCTCCACACCTTTCTGATTTGACGTGGAGGTGAATTGAAATCACTTGAATCTCCATTCAAGCTTTTTTTTTTTTTTTTTTTTTTTTTTTTTTTACTGAAATAATAAAATGTACTGCCCCCCCCCCCCCCCACACCCTGAGCCTCCACCACCACAACTTCCCCGCCCTGCAGACCGTTGCTGCACTTACTAAGTGCAGTACATTAACCTGACATTTTGGATCATCAGATGTTTGTATTACAAAGCCCTGCCAATAGCCAAGGGTTTCCTGACTGTTAGTCGATTTTCACTCTTTGATAGAATATGACTTGATGAGGAGGGAGAGTGACTGCTTCCACTGCAGTGGCTGTTTTCAACGCTCAATGTCAATAACTCATTTTCTACAAAGTTCCTTTTTTCCCCCTCTTTTGTAGTTCTTTGCAGGCTGTACAATATATGTTTGGAGTTCTAATCGATCGAAGCCCCAGCATTGAATCCACTAATTTAGTCCAAACCCTTTTTGAATCTCTTATTGAATTAAATTTGGGTTTGACATTTCTAACAAACTAAAGTTATATTCAATTTAGATTTTTGTTATTGATCTATGGATTAATTTGCTTTTTTAAAAAGAGCAAAGAGAGACTTTAAAAAAAAAAATCACTAAAAGATTTGTTAGATGCTTTTGTTACTCAGTTCTGAGGCTTCTTCTGCTTGTTGTTCAGAGATTGACAAAGATTGTGCCAACACAGAGAGGTAAATGCAGTGGAGCCTTAGAAAATGGAACAGTAAAACCAGAAAATACAATGGCATTTCACTGTAACACAGTAAGAGCAAACCCTGATCACATATCAAGTAAGCTGAAAATGTTTGCTGGGTGACATATTAGACCTCAGACTTCACAAATAGCCAAGTCTAGTCATTTCACACAGTCTGAGAAACAGCAAAAACCATTAAGCTCTATGTTTAGTTATGTTATGTGCAGTTGTTAGTGTTTTTTTCCTTCTAAATTTGACAGATGGTTTCCTTAGGTTCCAGTGCATTGAGCTCTCTCTGCCGAAGTCCCTGGGTAGGTTCACTGGCTTTGCTATTTCTTCACCTTGATGAGGTTCGTAGTTTGATTTATAGCACTTGGCCGTAGATTTGAGCGACATAATCTACTCATAAAAACATAACCTCTCAGAGACACTATTGTGGATTATTTCTTACCCATTCAGTTAACACTACTCTGGTAAAAAAATAAAAAATAAATAACAGAACAGAAATCTGTGCATTGGAAACTGAATGGGAATTTTCTCAGGAATGAATGCAGCTTGCGGTGGTTCTTGTCATCACTCTCCCTCCACATCACTTGTATGAACTCTTTGTGTAGATGTAGTAGTTGCTTATATGTTTTATTTTGTGTTGGAATGAAGTACTTGAATCAAATGATGCTCATTTTGGAAAATTGTAGAGTAATAACTGACAAACTGTGTGAGACTAACCACAACTCAGCAACTACTGGACTATTTGGATTCATATAATTTACTGTCCTAAACAATGTTTGTATATTTGATGTTTTAATCAGATGCATTGTAATTTGAATAAAAGGTGCAGTATATACAGTACATAGATGTATCTATTAAACTCTGAGTTCAAGCACTGTAAATCAAAGTTAATGACTAGGTATTCAGTTGACAGTTGTCATTTTGGAAAGTGCGAGGTCTATCGAAAAAGGTTCCATCTGGAAAATAAAGGTGAAAACATTAAATGTGACATTTGAAGAATGCCAGTTTTGTTGTCTACACTTTGATAATGTTGCATGTACCCTAGGACACAACAGCCAGACTTCACAGCTTTTTTTTTTTTTTTTTTTTTTTTTTTTTACTAAAAAGCTGAAATCTGGATCTATGTCAGGATCTGTAGGCTCTACCTGTAGCTCATAAAAAATATCTATCTGTTAATATGTATTCAGCACTTTACAGCTCCTTTTCCAGTCACTACCTAGAAAAATAAATAATAATAATAATAAAAAGTACCGACAACTTCATGATCAGTAAATATTTTTATCTATATGAGAGTTTAGGTCTGAACATTAATGAAAAGTCAGAACTCAGTAAAAAAAAAAATTTAATTGGGTTTTTGCATTAACAACATTCTCTGTGTATTTACATACCAGATATACAACTACATTGAGTCTGACATGAACAATATATAATGTACATTCCCTGACATTAATAAATGGTGGAATAGACACATACTATACACACATGAACATAAGTATCTAGAAATGCATGTGAGTTGACAGTAAAGTTAAGTTTGAACACATGGAGCTAAATAATTTAAGAGCTTTACATTATACAATATATTACAAGGGGTTTTCCAAGAAATAAGCTTGGTGGTGATTATAGTGACTGATTTTTAAAAAATCATCCTATGAGGGAAAAAAAAAAATCTCCAAAGCATCTCATCTCAGTCAGCTGTGACGGGATCTGTTTCCATCACAAGAAAGCATCATTTGTTCTCTCTGACAGCTGTAAAACACAAAGCAGGAAGTCATATTCATTATAGAATTATCATTATCTCACTTTTATATTTGTTTTCTTCTCATAGTCAAACTCTGTACATTTTCCCTTTGTGGTGATGTGTGAAGTTTGAACTGATGTGTGTGAACTCTCTTTTTTGTGCTTTAGATTTTGGTTTGCATCCCCGAACCTCTGGCTGGTTTATTATTATAGCAAGCAGATTTAGTTTTGTCGGTAATTGGCCCTCTTTCTGGGGCTGCCCTGACCTGCTGAGAGTAGACAGTCTTCATCCTACTGGGGTAGATTTCATCCAAGCATACAGACAGGGGTTTAAGTTGGGTTTGGCTTTTGGGACTTAGCACTCAGAACTAATCACTCAGGTGATTAGAGTGCCGGCTGGATTTATAAATAGTATGGTTTTGGAGTCCACTAGCTTAGTTAATAGGTTCAGCCAGGGAGATCCTCACAGTGCAGTCTGTCAGACTGATAACCATGTCTATAATACTTAAGCCGTCTCCCGTCCACACACGGTTTCAAAAACAGTT
Source organism: Mastacembelus armatus (assembly GCF_900324485.2). NCBI lineage: Eukaryota > Metazoa > Chordata > Actinopteri > Synbranchiformes > Mastacembelidae > Mastacembelus > Mastacembelus armatus. The sequence goes on from NC_046645.1 coordinate 15,322,720, forward strand.
GCTATCCCCAGCTCTGGTGGTTGTGATGTGTCACATCAGTGTCACAAAACACCTGAAAAAGGTCATGAAAACTTTATCACCACACTATTGCATGTGCAGGCCACTAACATTTTCTAAAAAATTGCAAGGTGTTTTATTCTTGTAGATACATAATGTATTAGTAACTTTGTAGATTGATGTATTACTGAAGGCTTTAGCATCAACACAACCCTTAAATGTGGCTTTATATGCATGTTCTTCTGTTTAGAGCCCTACTGATAAATGCTTTGATGTGATTGGATTTGATTGGTTTCTTGGCTTAAATCTGGGGAGACTTTCACTGCAGCAACAGGCTCTGTTGAAAATTGTGCCAGGGACTTAAACACACTCTCCTGGATTCAGCTGCACCCCTTATTGCGAAAACCACACAGATAAAGAGGTCAACACCTGGTTTCCTGAAGAAACACGTGCTCTTAAGCAGCCCTACAGGAGACTAGAACTAAACAGTGAAAGTGGCATGAATACATGTACTGAATTATCGGCGCACTCTGTCCAATGCTAGGCAGCATATTTCTCTGTTAGTAATAATAAGCGTAATGACTGATTTATTTCTTAAACTGTAGCCAAACTTACTAAAAAGCAGCTGTCTCTCTGCTGCTCAAACTATTACATGATTTTTTTAAGAGTTTTCCTGAAGTAAAGTGATGAGGTTAGATACATATTTAGCTCCTCAAGTCTAGTTTCTTCAGAACCTGTCAGATGTTATAGTCTTAGTGTCAACTACAGTAAGACTATATGTCTTGAATCACTGTCTAAACTGCTGTCAGCTTCTGAACCTAGTACATGCCTCCTCAGCCCTTTATCACCTAAACTTTCTACAGCTCTCTGGCCAGTTTTAGGAACTACAGTGTTGAATACTGTTAATTTATCACTAAGAAATGGCACTCTCCCCACCGGCTTTAAAACTGTTGCAGTTAAACCTCTAAGTTAAGAAACCACACCCTGATCCAGCGTCTCTTAATAATTATTGACCAGCCTTTAACCTTCCACTTCCCTGCATTCTGTGACTCATGAACACCTCTCCCTAACTGTAAAAATGATCACTGTTATCAGTCTATGGGGCTGTTTAAAAATAAACCAATGCTTGATAATGAAGGAACGATGGCTCACTAATGTGTTTTAATAGTTTCAACAACTCTGTGAAACCCAGGAAGAAGATATATCACTTTCTAGATACACATTAATTTGCAAATAGGATATTCTTGTTGTTTTGGTCTTTTTATGGTATTATTCTACAATAATCAAAATATAGAAAATCACCATCCTAATGCTATAATGATGAAATTTCATCAATGCAAACCTTATTTATGTTTTATGAACAGGTTACATTTAAGAACACAAATGCAGACTCAGGATAAAGAGGTTAACATGAACAGGGAACACAGTTTTAATAATTCACACGGAAGTGACGAAAACTGGTAGAGGTACTAACTAAGGCTGATTACAACACCGGTACCTAACAAAATCTCACCACAGAGTGTGAAACTTAATTTTTTCTAAATGAATAAAATTGGCACAGAAATTCAATAGCTGGTGAGATGACCCGTGAAAACAACACAGACAGTCTGTTGCTGAGCCACTGGCTTTAATGTTGAGACACTGAAAAGGCTGGAAACAGTCACAGCAGCTAATGAGCATGGCAAAGCTGGAACAATAGGATGAAACAAAAGAGGAAGTTTGTCAAAAAAAAATAAAAGCCTGGGGGTCATATAATAAGAGAATTTAGGGGACAGTACGATCATACCTGTGTTTTGAAAGGTCCATGATGGTCCGGGGAACAGTCTGAGCCTGTCTCCTCCCTGTACTCAGCCGATACTGTAGGACATGTCAGATACCCATTTTCCACAGGACCTTTCATCCGGATCTTGGTACGGAGGGAACCAGTCTGTTGTCTGTCATGCTGGAAGGTACTATCTCCTTGGAACAACAGGGGAGAAATACCTAACTGCAGGAGAAGAGCAGAAAGCAGTGTAACACAAGTCCTGAAGTCCTGTTACACTTACATGCATTATAAGTCACCATACTGATTTGAGCAACTTGCCTCTCTGTAAAAATCTCGTCCTGGTATGGATATAGAGGTGAGGATAACTTTATCACCACTCTGTTTAATCTTTTTGACAATGTCCTCATGCTCCATGGATTCAACAGGTTCCTCATTGACAGCCAGCAGCAGGTCTCCATCCTTCATCCCTGCCCCCTCAGCTGGACTCCCCGCATCCACCTCCCTCAGCACATTAACTGGGTCACAGCAGGTTTTAAAAAAAAACAGGAACACACTTCAAATCACAAGGTTACTACTAGGGGAAAACTGTACTGTGGCCTGCTGGAGAGGTTAGTGACCTTGTGTGAGGTCCCTTTATTGTTTATTGTTCAGTGCCTTGTTGTTGGTGTGATTTTAAGGTTTCTGATACTTTCTTGCTGGAGTACAGTCCTCCAGCATCTGTGTATGGATGTGACTGTCTCCATCAGTGAATGTCTCACCTATCCTTCCACTGCCTGCCAGCTTCTCCTGCCTCAGCAGGAAGCCGTACCCGTCGGGTCCTTTAACCAGGTGCATGGTCTTGGAGGTATAAGGGGGGCTGCGGCACTCTGCTACCACAGGCAGGATGGGCATCTTTCTCTTGAGATAGCTAAACTCACTCTCTCTGTCAATGACCAGCACGGTTACTGAGTCCCCGCTCTTCTTCACCTGAGAGCCAAATACAGTCCAGGAGTCACACACACACATACAGGCTATCGACTCATGCAGCTTAGATATGACTGAGGGGACTGGGACCCATACAATTCTGCTGAGAGCGGAGTGTGTGAGCGTTGACACCAGGACTCCGTTGATCCAGGTCAGTCTGTCCCCGGTGCAGACACCTGCTTTCTCTGCTGGACCATCAGTGACTGTGCTCACCACGTACTGGCCCTTACAAGCTGGTGACAGATCCATATCCATATCATCATCATCATTATCATTATCAGTATCAGTATGATGGGGTATAAAACTGTTGCACTTTGTAACAAGATAAGCCAGAGTTAAAGAGGACAACACAGTCAGCTGTCAATAAAAGACCAGAGGAGGAAGAAGGCATCCTGCAATTGAAAGGTTCTAAAGGAACAGGTCACCATTTTTGGAATTGCTATTGCTTTCTACTCTGACAGGGATCTGATGAGGTGATGTGTGTGTTCAGTAGAAAGCTGGAGTCATGATGTGGTTAGCTTAGCTTAGCATAATGACTGGAAATAGGGGGAAACAACCAGCATGGCTGTCTGAGGTTCAGAAAGGTGCAGATTTGATAACAGAAATCAAAATCATACCTACAGACTTGACTATAGTTAAGAGACAGAAGTCAGATTTAAAAAAATATTTCACATTCATTTATTCCCCTGCAGAGATCAGAGAAATCAAGAAATCAATAATTTCAGCTTCCAGCACAACACAGTGTCTCTTTAACATAAATCTCAAACCATTTTATGCTGGACGTCTCGAAAGAGTGGGAGTGATATCAGTGCGATCAGGCAAATCATTAACGGTCAATGGATTATCACAACCTCTGCTGGCATAAGACCTGACTGGCTCTCTTGTGAAATAATTAAAGCCAGCAGAAAAGCTGTAAATGAGTAGGTAACACTGTGTCAAACAGTGATAGCAGCGTCATGTTGGTACCTTCTGTGATAGTCATCCCCAGGCCGTGCACCGGGTGTTTACTGATGTGACACAGTCTGGGTCTGGACCAGCGGTCCCCTTTGGAGGCCTTAGCCAGTGTCTGCAGGTCCAGACCTAGAGAAACTGCCTGGAGAAGAATGACATCATCAGAGTAGCAGCATTGAACAGAATAACACACATTACTCTAAGTCAAGCAAAAATATCACTTAGAAAAACATATTAGGTTTTAAAAGTGTTTCAAAAGATGAGACAGAAAACTGATTTCTTCAGGGAAGCTGCTCCATAGTCTGGGAGCTCTGACTATATCTGCTCTATCTCCTTTGGTGCAGCCAGATGTGCTTGCGTTTGTGGATCTTAGCGAGCACATTGGCACATAGGGGATTTAAAAGTTCTGCCACACAAGCTGAGGTCACATATCCCTCCCCACTGAGGTATGATGACTCCGTTGACAGGTGACACGGGTATCATGAAAAGCAGTAGCTTCTGCTATAATGCTTTACTTTAATATAACCACTCCGAGTAGGCAGAAGCATGTCAATAAGAATCAATAGTTAGCATATGACACTCAAAAAAGAGTAGCTTCTTACTGTGTCAGTAGAGCACAGGTGACAAACTGTTCCTAAGTGTCACACAGCAGTGGTATATATCAGTAAAAACATGGGAAGATGATGGGAAGTACCATGTGCCAGTAGAACATAGAGACATAGCATTAATCAGCAGGGACCCACTAGCAGAAGAGTGACACAGTGTCACCTTCCTCTGTGCATGCTGGGTGACTGATGCACCTCCAGCAAATCATTAAGGCTTCTGCTTTTATTAGTGTCTGTCCTACTATGACAAGACATCATGTCTCCTGTAAGAGCAGCCCGCTTTCCTCGCCATGTGGGAGGGAAGGCATCGATGGAAGTGATTGTAATGTTAATGTTAATCCTCACACATACCTGCTCATACGCTGCTCTCCTCAACACCAGGAGAAACAGGTGTAAGCCACATGACTGGATCATCCTCACCACCTGGCAGGAAATTACAGATACACATGAATTAAATCATTAAATAGTGAATAATTCTAATGCCCATGAGGCCTTGCTCCATTAATATTTAGAACAGATCTACATTAGGATCCAGAAGACCCTGTGACCCTAAATAGGAATAAGCGGGTATAAAGAATGGATGGATGTTGTACTTAATTCTGGACGCTGACCTTGTAGAAGTCCAGGTTGTCCACATATTTCTCATTGACCTCCAGCACTCGGTCTCCGTCTTTGAGGCCGCTGTGGTCTGCGGGACTCCATGGCTCCACATCGCTGATCTCAAAACCCCGGCTGCTCTGGTCCATCCGTAGGTAGAAGCCAAAACTCTGCCCCTCCAGACGCTTCAGCTGGCACAGTGTGGGCACCACACTCTGATCCAGCTCTGCACACAGAGTTAAATAAAGATCATCAACACTGGTGATTTACAATGGGAACTGATTTTTAGGAGACAAAAATGGAAAGGTTGTGTATGTAAAGATGTGTATGAAACATTACCACAATCGTCAGTGATGACTAGAGCTGGATTATCGATCCCTTCCTTTGGATTGAAGGTAAAGCTGCAGCCAGGAGAAATGCAAAATGGACAGAGTCAGTAAGGGATCATGGTACAGCAGGATTCATTAGGCACATAAAACCAATCTGCTAAATGTCGATTCATTTTTTAAAAGAATGATACTAGTGTTTTGGAAGTTGTATTTTATACTAATACAGCTTTCATGACTGCTGAAATTAAGTAGTACTATTAATAAATAGACAGCCGGTGGTCTGCTGTAGTTCAGTTTTAATCTGCTGCAGCAATATTAAAGTTATCTCATCACTGCAGGGCAATAAACACTGTCAACTGTTTCCACGGGGGAATGTGTCACAGGTAGACAATCGTTCCACTGAAATCAGTTGGTAGCATGTTCTGTGAATTCTCCTGTCAGTGACATTGTTATTGGGCAGAGATGTTGGTATGCCACTTTTTTGTTTGGACAGAACATAATTTGTAGGGAACAGGCTACGACACGGGTGTGGGGCTTTACTGTGTTTATTAGGGGGTATTAGTACATCAGTGTACTGTAAGCTGAACTCACCGTGGAAATTCCATGGCATTCTGGCAGCCTGTGGGAGGGACAGTGGCACAGTGAGACACCCGTACCTTCCTGCAGCCAGGAACTCAGACACACCTAGGCAAGCCCAGGTGGTGAAAACACAATCTATCATTAAAGTTTATCATTAAACAATAATTACCATTCAATATAGGTGCACCAGCACCTCCTCCCACTGTAATGGATGCTGCTGCTTTGGGCCCCTCTATTTTTCCCCCCAACCTTAGCAGCACAATATGACACTGTACTAGGATATAAATGTGCTAAGACAATGAAAATTACTTTATAATGTCTTAGGAAAGAAAACATAAATACATTTTACTCATGGGCCTGTGAGCATGAGTGCAAAGAGAGGCGGTTTATCCAAGCGACACCAACAATCATGGCCTGGGCCGCCTCCACAGGTCTACACAAACTACAGAGACTACAACCACACAAGCTAAGATTATTATGGTGTGAGGTAGGGAAATATCTAATCACTCATTTATTTATTTAAATACCTTTGCCAGCTGAACGAACAATGTTCTTCGTGCTTTAGATAAGTCAGATCACTCTTTCCTGTTTGTGAAGTACTTTGAATACCTTGCACAAGTCAAATCAACAATATGTATCTACAATGATAATTATGTACAATATATTTAGTAGGAACATATAGAGACATCTATTTAACCTCTAGTGCTATGGGACTAGTCTAATTTGACTTCAGAATTTTTCTCTATGCCTGTTTCGCTAATTTGCTGACTGGTCTTTTATAGCTTGTGTTTTGCCAGAGATGTGCACCTCACAGTTACACAGTATTATAAAACACATTCACAAGGTAGAGTGTGTTGGCAGATGCTGCCTCTCATCTCATCTCCTAGTATGTCATCTTGACTGGGGTTCAGCTCTATGGTGAAATGCAACCAGAGAGGCTCAGTGTAACTAACGGACAGTGCGGGACAAAAGCTGCTCCACTGATCTGCTGTCCAGTGCATGTCAGACCGACCTCAGACAGTCTGCTGCTCTTTTGCCACAAGCTTTGTGTTAGCAAGCAGCCAGATGGTCTATTCTCACATAGTACACGAGTGATCAACACAGTTATTGTGTGAAATATAAACTGTTACAAGAGGTTTTGATCTTACAAACTCCCAGCTCTCTGTATGTGGACAGTGCCTGTGATTCAACTACTCCCACTTCATATAAAGAAATAAAAATGCAAGGTCAGAGAAGATGAGCACAGTGGGACTGATCTGCAATGAACATATTCATCAGCCTATGTATGACATTTTAAAGCTGCCACCGGTTTGATGGGGTGGAAACATAAACAGGAACTTTTAGTCACTGGTGTCAGCAGTGCAGGGATCAGTGTTGGCTGGTGACAGTCAGAGGTCAGTCAGGCATCACAGTGGAGCAGTGGTTACCATTGTCACCTCACAGCATGAGGATTCTTGGGTTTGAGCCTGCTGCTTGACCCGGGGTCTTTCTGTGTGGAGTTTGCATGTTCTCTCCCTGACAGTGGGGTTTCTCTGGTTGCTCTGGTTTCCTCCCACACAACATGCAGGTTAGGTTGACTGGTGACTCTATATCGGCTGTAATTGTGAATACTTCTCTATCTTAGCGAGATCACCGTTTCACATTTAAAGTTAATATTCACCCCTGTGCATATTGATCTTAGTGTATTTACATGTAGGTAAAACTGACAAATGTAGTTATCATGACTTTATCTGCACACAGTGCATTTACTAAGCAGGGATTTTAGAAGTTAATGTACAGTAAATGTACATTTTGTTGCCAGATTCACTGATAGAAGTTAAATGTTTATTTACTCTTTACTACAGTATTTTCACAAGTGATATTTTTTATTGTTAGCATGCTGTTGATGAAATCAGCAGGGATTGCAGACAAGAAGCTATGAAACTGACTGACTGCACTGATTGCCACAGGCTTAAAGTTAAAGTCTGAACACAAAGCAAAATACGCAGTATGAGTATGGATCTTACTGCTGCGCCAACCACTGAACCGCAGTTTTGGAGTCTTGATAAACTCACAGCATATTTGCAAAGAACAGTTGCTATAACCAAACCAAGCCAATAATAAGAAGGCAACTATCGAGATGTGTTAACTGAACTTAAAGTGCTCTGCTCTCAGTGGAACGTTATCTCACCACAGATCTAGAGGAGCCTCAGCGTTTCCAGACAAGGACTGCAGTTCCTAAAATCATCAAACAGTTTCACCTTCAAACTCAGCACACAACAAAAAGTGACTTACCACCACAGCCGTTAAAGACTACCTCTCACCTCTAACCAGCAGAGAGCTTTCACATTTGAATATTCAAACAATGAAAGTTAAGGTAAAGCAAGGAGAGAGAGAGCCTACCTACAGAAGAGCTCATGGAGTCCTGAGTGTGTGTTCCTGCTCAGACCGAAGAGCTGTGGACGGACAAGGTTCACAGCACATGCTGACAATAAAAGAGTCTGTCAGCAGGTGAGACGATACCTCCTTTCTCCACAGTTATTTGGGTTAAACATTTACTCAGTGTTAGAGAGAAGCAGTGTGCTGAGACCAATCCTGAAGCTCCTGAAGTCTTGTTACACTGGTCACCTGTCATCACATCTGAAGTCAGATCAGCATGTGTCACACAGGTGGAAGCTTTGCCCACAGTACTTAGGCAGCATTTCCTTCTGTTTTTATTATAAATTATATTTTAGAAAACAAAATGCTCACAACAATATGTAGGGCTGGGCTGAGTGCCAACACTAGCCAATCAGATCCTTGCATTGTCTTTAACCCTTTACAGACTGCAGAGCTGAGGCTCACTCTGGAGGAAACTCTCAAGCAAAAAAACACAGTGCCGCAGATGTTAATTTACAGCTTTCCAGAAATGTCTACAAATGCGGACGAGGCACTATCCAGTGCATATCCACCCCACTATCCTTTATCTAGGCAGCTTATGCTGTAGAGAGACATTGGGCGAGAGGCGGAGAACACCATTGACAGACAGTCAGAAACATAGAGACACTATAAAAGTTAAAGTGTAAATATTTTTCTGAAATTGTGTCTGTATTAATAAAATCAGTTGTCCGTAGTAGTTAGTCATATGGGGTACCAGTGGAGATCTGAAGATGCTGAGTGATTTGTGTTGTGCTGACTCCCTGTGACTTAAAGACTATGGTGAAGCTGGTCATGTAGAAGAGCCCCTGATGATTTAGTAGTTTGTGCTCTTCTTGGGGCTGCATCCCCTTTTCTCTATCCCAGTACTGTATGATCAGTGATTTGATTTTCTCCAGGCTCCCAGGCTCAAGAATGAAACTTTGAACTCAATGTTTATCTAATGTATAGAACATCACTTGTGTTTACATAGTGGCCTGTCTGTAATGGATGATGGAGAGGTTGAGCTAAACACTATTACAAATCCAGCTAGTTACTACTTGTTTCTAATTTAGGTCACCTCAACATATTTACACACAAGGAGAGATGATGTCAGGTTCTCCAAAACCAAATTCCTCTACAACATGAAAGGGAGAATTAAGTTCATTTTATTTCAGTATAAAAATTATTGGGCGTTTCAGCTGCCAAGAATCACATTCTGACAGAGATAGTCATGTAAACCAATCCACATACACAAAACACAAAGAAAGAGCAACACAGTGTTCTCTGGCAACAAGGAGTAGATCTGGTTCATTATTCCAGAGGTGAAATGACAGTATGTTATCAAGAGGGGGCACTCATTTTCCAGCTGTTTCAATAAACTGGTTATGCAGCACAAAGTGTGTCAATTTTCAGAGGCATTGAGAGTTGATGCATGTTATTTCACACTGCCACCATGTTTTTCTAAAAGCTAGATTTTACTTTACTATGATAAATCAGAATATTTGGTTAAAAATTAAACCCAGTCCACTTCTGGATGTATATGAGACTGTCCCCTCTAACCTCTTATAATAAGTTTCATTTCAACATCTGTTCGAGGGCTAAAGAAGCCAAATCGACAATTAAAAAAAAATAAAAGATTAGAAAGAAGTCCATATAAAGAGAACTCCTTGCTGTCACACATGCACAGAGGAAGGCTTTATGCTGAAATGTGTCAGAATATTTGCCAGCCTACTAAACTCATCTAAAAAAGCTTAATGCCTTTATCTCTGACTTTATTCTAAACAAACAAGACACAACAAAAACAATGTTTGCAGCAAAGTGTTTAATGCATCAGGGTTAAATTACAATTATTACCAATACTACAAGCACAATTCAGCACAGCATATGCAATATATTATATTGGTTCTACATACTGTAAGTCATTATCCATCACCAGGTAATTATCATGCAAAAAACAAACAAACAAAACAGGCAGGCAGTATAATTTGAAATGTTTCCATACCTGAGAGGACCAATATTTCCTTTGATGCCTTTAAACCTGTTTCAACAAAATCCTTCTGTTCTCATAACACTGATACTGACTTGAGAGTTTCAGTCAGTACCAAAATTAATACTGAGGTTGAACTCTCTACTACAACAAACACACGTGAACTAGGTCAGACTAACTGCAACTGCTGTTTAAATAAGGCAGCTGAGAAGGTAACAAGGACAAATCTGCTTGTAGCAAACATGAATAAAGACAGATCATATTTCAATGCAAACAGTAACTTTACATTTAATCTGCTGAAATCAGCCAGTTCATGGAAAATCAAGTAGGTACAGTGATATTTGCTTTTTCAAAAGTTACATTTCTAATGTTATCAATACAGCTTTGCATAGATGTGACCATCAAAATTCTGGAAGACATCATGTACGCACCAATCAGACTATCTCTCCTGGTATTATTTGAAATGGCAAAAATAAGAACTGATCCCAGAATGGTGATCTTTTTTCCCCCAGCATTTCTAATCTTTATATTGCTAGCTCACTTGTTGCACATCATCAACGTGTTTCACAGTAAAGGCCTTCTACCGTCTTCTCATTAACATGCATTTATTGTGAAGCACATGCGGGAAGTGGTGAGTTAGCATCAGAGGAGAATACTTAAAAGTGCTGTTATACACTGAGAGACTGGTGTGGTGGTAACTTGCTGTGACAGAACAACTGAAACCGATAGTGGAACAACTCGAATTTACAATAACACTGATCATGCCTGAACAATACCTGCTTATCTCAATAAGAGGAGGAGTAAGAGGGCCAAACATAGTTCAGTGGATCAGATTTGTGAATCCTATAACATAAAAGTTTAGCAAACAGCTCAATGTATGTACTTAGCACTAAAGAGGAAGTGAATATGTACTCGTGGCAGCAAGGGGTTATTCAGTTCACAGGCAATGATAAAATATTTAGGCACAATAGTAGAGTGGCATAAAATGGGCAGACTGATCAAGTTTTATGTGAATTATTTTACTTTATTTGCCGAATGTTGTCTAAATGTCTTGAAACTATCAATCAATCATCTATTGATATTCTGTCAGGGGAAGACATAAACCATTCTGTTATTGCAAGGATAAGCTAGATATCTTTCACACAGCCTGGAAAAAAATTTAAATATTCATCCATTATCTATACCTGCTTTTTCCTAATTAGGGTCACGAGGATCTGCTGGAGCCTATCCCAGCTCTCTTTGGGTGAAAGGCAGGGGTACACCCTGGACAGGTCACCAGTCCATCCCAGGGCCACATAGAGACAAACAACCTCACACACTCACACTCACTCCTATGGGCAATTTAGAGTCACCAATCAACCTGACATGCATGTGTTTGGACTGTGGGAGGAAACCAGAGTACCCGGGGAAAACCCACACAAGCACATGGATAACATGTAAACTCCACACAGAAAGGCCGGGTTACAAATCAGGAACCTTCTTGCTGTGAGGAAACAGTGCTAACCACTCACCCACCGTACTGCCCAATTTTAAATATTAATGTATTTATTTTTATTGAAAGACTCCAATGGCTTTGCTGATCACACACAGCAGACTGTGTGGAGGAGACTCCTTCTGCTGCCAACAGCAGTCCAACATATAAACTTTGGAAAAGTGATTCATGAAAGAACTTGACTGTGCCTAGGCCCTTGTAAGATGTTGGTCAATGTTCCAGGTGCATTATGGGTGGTGTAGGATACAGTGTTGATCTATACTAAGAATAAAATTCAGATTACCACAGCATCTGCTTTTCCTCTTTAAAAAAAATCTTCTCTAATCGAAGTGCAATATGCACACAAATAGTGACTACATTTATGTTTTCTATGGAAGAAAGCGTTTTTTTTTTTACAGTAAAGGAGCTACACCTTCTAGCCAGCTGCTTCAGTTGAAGTATTGAAAGGAAGGCACTCAAAACATACTACTATTGTCAGATTTCATAGTACCATTAGTATTTGGAAGCACTGTATAATAGTACTTTTACTGCACTTAGTGGCTCAGGGAAGAGATGTATTTTTCTAAGGTGTTGTTCCATGTTACATCCATCAACACACAGTCAGCTGAATGTTCAGTGGTGTCAGAGTTTCATCATCCTTACACTTACATTTTCATGTGGTGCTTGTTGGGGAAGCTCTCTGTTACCTCTATAGTCAAGTCTGTCTATATCTTGGGTGCAGATTCTTCTCCTGTGTGGACACACTCAGATCCCTCTCCCCTCTTGACGTTTATTGATTACTGTCTCTATCCAGTGTATGGAGCGTCCTTCTCCAACATCTGCAGAGTCTTCCGGACTCCCTTCTCCACCCTGCGGAAATGTAGCCTCTTCCAGAGGCTCTGCTGCTGCTGGCGTCCCCACTCTAGATCCCTGAGGAAGATCTGTTCAGAGGGAGGACTAGGTCACTGACACACATCTAAAAGCAGTCCTGTGGGAACTTATTCGTATTCTTCTTCTAAACCTGTCTGTTTTTTCTGGCAGTTTTGTACCAGTGTTTCAAGTCTAAAACAGAGGTCCACATTAGATACACATCTGCAGAAAGACAGAGGCAGTGAGAGGAGGGAGTGGTTTCTGTGCTAAAATATGACAATAAAATCAGGGGGAAAAAAAATAGAAAATAGAAATAGAAAAGAAAAATAGAAACTATCAGTAAATTAGCAGCCAAGATGGAGATGATGATGATCATATGGTAAAAATAATATAAACTTTATTAAGTTTGTATTATGTGTATGTTTCATTCATTAATTTCTGATTCATATTCTTTTATGTTAAGGCATTTTATTTCTTAAGTCAAACAGTGGTTAACTTCAGTTGTCTTGAATTACTCATATTTGCGCATATCAGGTCAGGAAGTGGTCCCACTGAAACATTAGTCCTCAGTTAAAGTGACTCAACAGACCACAGCCTGGCTTACAACAGCATATCCATTATTTCTGGAATCTGCTTCACTCAGAGGGGTCCTGTCTGTGTTACAAAGGAAATGCAGTGTTACTACAAATTCATAAGAAAATTTACTTTAAACCCATGCTCTGGCTCAAATTTGAGCTTATTATGTGCCTAGACTGATTGTGAAGAAAAGCATAAAACAGTTTTATTTTTTACTTTTTAAGGGACTGCACCCAAATGATGCTCTAGAGTATCTCCAGAATAAATATGTTATGTTTTTTTCTGTGACTTTTCTTCATACATTTACAACCCATTCATTTTTTAGCTTTGTCTTTCACAAGAGTGTATAAACAGCAAATCCTGTGAAGATGGCCTGAATCCTTTAAAGTCTAACAGGGGCAATGGACAATTTTAAATCCAGTGCCCCATCATCATCACCCTCATAATCGCCACTGTATTTTATTTTTTCACATGAACACATTGGTGGCTAGGGGCTTGGTGGGTTCAGTTGTTTCCACCTATTTCTCCTTGTTAGTGTGTACCTTAAGCTGCTGCTTAACACGCTGGCGGTCCCAGGATGAGGCGTTCTCTCGTATCACTCTGAGGATGGGGTGCCAGTCCTCGGAGATGTCTGAGCCTTCAGTAACTGAAGCCAGGACTCTGACCTTCCGCCCACTGCCGTCCTGACTCTTGGGAACACCTCGGACATACAGAGACTTCTTCCCCACATCGCTGAGAGGGTTCAGGTACAAGCTACACAAAGACACATGACAATGTATCAACACAGAATCTTACTAAAACATGGATTACAGGTGTGACAGTTGATGTTAGGGCTAGTTAGATAGGGCTGCTGGTGAAAGGTGACTTTCCAGGATCATGTAGGCCCCATTGTTTACTACTTCCTTTAGATCCTTTAGGCACATCCACCTGACTGATATTAACACTACAGCTGATGACAAAATTTACAAGGTTTAGGTAAAAAGATTATAAGACTAAAGAGTAAACTAAAGCAATTCTATAGTTTAGGTTCTGGCGTGTGGCAAACACGATGAATAGCTGTGGATAAAGAGCTGTTTACTGCAATGTGTGAATGCTAGGGTGTTCCCTGCAGGCGTCCACCAGAGCCAGAGCAGCGTTGTCTCTGATGTTGTTGTAGGCCACGTTCAGCTCCTGGAGCCCTGTGTGCTGCTGGAGTTTCCCAGCCAGTTCCAGGGCTGCCTGGTCACCCAGCCCAGTGTGCATCAGGGACAGGTGTGTCAGCGACTGGTTCTCTGGCAGGGCCTCCAGCAGGGTGCGGACTCCAGAATCTTGCAGAGGGTTGTCACACAGCCTGGAGAAAAAGTTAGAATAATGAACCATTTCTGGACTTCTGCCCAGGGGCCATTTCTTTCTTTCTTTAGAATATTCAAGTAGTCAATGGAAACACATATCTGTTAAACATTAGAATTTGTTGGGATAGCCATGGTCCCACCATGACTGCTCCCATGGAAACTAGTTCTTAATTGTGTTTGGTAGTCTGTGTGATTATTTTAGTTTTCCATTACTGAGACAAAACAGCTGTGATGCACTTTTAACTACCAACAGCAACAAACTAATGACATTTAATAACATGACAACATTTCCACATTTATTTGCTGCATAGGCATCATTAACATCTTGCCTCACTCAAAAGTGCAAACACAGTGACTTAGCTTGAAAGAACTTGTAGAGCAAAGCTGGATCACCAACTGTGGCCACAGATCTCCAGGGGCCCTAAAAGCCCCACATTCACCGTGTGTGTCTGACAATTTGTGGTAGTTTCACTTAGTGCACATTGGTTTGAGAACATGCACCACTAAACCATGACATACAGAGCCAGGTGGTTTATGCAGGCTCCAGTGGCAATAAAACAAGGGTCTCTCTTTTCTCCTTTTTCAAAGTATCACAGTCAATCTCAGAGAGCAGAGCTACTGAAAACATGCTGTGCACAAATAACAGAAAGTTGAATATTCAAATCAAAAAACAGCAGCTCAATAAAGTGAGGGCTCATTGGAACAGAGTGTAAAAAATACAGACATGATTGAAGGTCTTACTGTAGAGATCTGATAGCACTCTTGGGGTTTCGTAGCAGATCTCTAAGGATGATGCAAGAGTCAGGACCCAGACTGTTAAACTGCAGGCTGCAAACAACAGACACAGGAAGGCACAACAATCATGACACACAGCAGACACATGCTAGACAAACAGGGAGTCACCCAGTCAGTTAAATTCATTTAAAACAGTGCTATGACTGTTTAACCCTGATGTAACCCAGTAAATGATCATACTCGAGATCATTTACACAGTGGCAAAGTGTTCACTTTTTGCACACGTTGTTGTGTTTTAATAAATCCAACTTAATAACAGAAATTTGCAATTATTTCTAAAAATTTGCTTTCCTTTTTGAAGTGAATACTTTCTGATGCCACTGCACATATTTCATTATCAGCATGTGTCAAGTGCAGGTACTTTCCTATATGTAATAGGATAAAAAAATCATCTAATTTCTTTGAAATGTAGCAGCAGTAGTAGTACAACATGTACTATGTTTAGCATCATGCAAAAACATAACATTCCCTTCAGTCGTGACCTTTTGTTATTCTTATTTGGTTATTCTTTTCACAGCACAGCACAAGAGAACAGTTACTGAGCTGGTCTCACTTGAGATTGCGTGTGTGTCTGAAGGCGGGCCACAGGATCTGAAGCATGTCATTCGTCAGGAGACAGGAGGAGAGGTCCAGCCTTTCAAGGTGATAACTGGAGGAGGGCACACAGAGACACTGACCAACTCTAATTTCACTATATTTGCTAGACAATTTAAAATTGTAACGGACAATCTCATAGTGATAGCTGAATGCCTGTGACTTCTTTACAGGGCTGTGGTGCTCACAGTTTAAATTGTTCTAAACCAGTTTACTAGTTTGTAAAGGTTTACCTTGCAGGGGTGCAGGAAAGCACTGAACTCAGTATGAAACATTTGAGTGGCGTCATACGAATGTTACTGAGGGGAATGGCTCTGATTGTGGCAATAACCTCTGCAGTCAGTCTGGGGTTCTGAAATTCATATAGAAGGACCAGGAGATCCATCAGCTCTTCTGGCGGCTGTGGCTTGCTGAGCTCTAGAAATAAATAATAAAAGCAGAAACAAAACATTATGTATACTGCTTGTCTAAAGCTGGTTTAAAATAAGTGTACTAAGCAAGCACTAAAACACACTTCCTCTTGGCCCCATCTTAGCGCTCACCCAGTTATATTTATTGGACATCCATTTTACAATCTATTGGTGACAATGTACTATGATGTTCAATGTTAGTGATGTTTTGCAGTAGAGGTAAAAAAAACAAACAAACTGAACTCCCATTTGAGCTTCAAACCCCTTAGATCTCAGTATCTCTGCATATTCCTGTCAAAAGTAACTACAAGGGTGACAACCTTCCAAAGTTTAATTAAACATACTGTGTCTGAATGAACCTCTGACAAGATACTCACCTCTGACAAGATATTTTCTAAGAGCACGTGTGATCTGGGCCACAGTAGTGCTCTGAATGGTGCAGCCAAGTTGCTGGAGGAGGACACGGTTACCGTAATGCAACAGTCCACCCATGAAGATAGGGTAGAGCTCAAATGGCTTGCCTTCACTGTACTGCTTTGGCTGAGGGCCATGGACTCCCAGGAGGGTTTGCTCCACCTGATCCAGGACATCCTCGTTGTTGCTATCCTCAGTGCGGAACAGCTCAGCGGCCATGGTCCTCGCTATGCTACCTTTGTTGTAGGTGCTGATTTTCTCATATAGCTTTGGAAAAAGCTTGATGAGGTTGAACACAGCAAAGATTCGGAGGGGGATGAACTTGGAAAGGATGTTGAAGAGGGCACCGACATCCTCACTTGCCTGACCAATGGCCACAGACACTTGACCAGTTAGCTTCTCCAGAGCTGATTTGTTCTCTCCTAGAACCACGTAGAGAGCTGCTAGGTACTCCTGCATTTCTGGGACACTAAATACATACTGCCTTTCATCACTCTCACTGAGTTCTTTTGGTAAATGCTTACCACTTTCTACACAGGGAACCAAGAAGAAGTCTAGCACATCAGTCTGGAACATGGCCAGCTGACGTAGCTCCTCATCTGTCTTGGTCTTCCCTCCTATCCACTGCTCCAGTTCTTTCTCTGAGAATGATGTGCGTTTATAAGCCACACCATCAAACGCCAGTTTACCAACTGTACGGACTACATACAGCATCAGAGAACTCTGTTGCTCCTGAATGGGCACATTTGTTCCTGTCCCTGTGCCCAGCACTTCACCCCCAAAGTTGAGCCTCAGGAAACTAGTGTAAATGCCAGTCAGCGTGCGGATGGGTGCCTTGGCGTCTGTGAAATGGAGGAAGTGTAAGGTAGCGCATGTAAGCCAGCAGTAGGAGGGAAGAAAGCAGGCTGCAGCCAGCTGGCTTTCTCTCTGGAGGTTGAGATAAAGCAGTTCTACAAGAGCCTGGGCCTCCTGGTAAGGGGCAGTTTCCCCACTCTGCTGCAGTAGGCGGCTAGTGAAGTATGCCCGCTGGCGGTCTGGGTCGTTGAAGCCAAAAATCTGTGCATAGCGACTCACATACTTCTGAGGGATGCGGTCCAGAGCAGACAGTCTGGTGGTGACCAAGATGCTGGCCTGGGAAACATACAGCAGATGATTATACTTTTGCTTTTACTTTTCTTCTCCTATACACTTTTAATAAATACTTTAAATTTGCACACTTTTTGATATTTCTGCATGAACACTTGTTTTTTTGCCTTTATGGTGAGTACATTTCCCCGCTGCTGGGATTAATAAAATTCATCTTATCTTATCTTACCTATCCACCATAATCAAATCAACACACTTCAGATATAACTTTTAAAAAAATCTGTATTTCTTTCCATTACTTAGGACACCTCAGTTACTTCATTTTAATTTTGCTTGGGCAGTAACTCAGCATGTCTCTGAAGAACAAATTAAGCTCGACCTCTAATAAAGATCACCTGGACTTTAATAACTCACATGATAAAAGTTATAAATTCCCTCAGTACAACAAGACAGGCAAGTCAGCACCAAATACATGGTGAGGGGTGTAACCTTGTCAGTTTAAAAAAACTGGGCTGAGATGAACACCACAATTTTATAGAGTTTGTGGGATTTAGGACAGGGAACAATACCTGTCCCTTACCTCAGGCAGGAGGTACTTCCTCAGCAGGTTCACCACCACTACACCTGGAGGCAGTGCTTCATTAGGATCACTGCACAGCTCTGAGGACCCTATACGGAAGTCCAGATTCATCTTTTCCATCCCGTTGAAGAGAAAGAGCACATTCTTTGCCTGATCTCCCTCCCCACTCAGCAGGGGGTGTTTTGTCAGGTGGAGGTACTTCCTGCCCACCATGTCCCTTAAGGAAGCCACCCTGTGTGAAAAGGGGGTTGTCACTAACATATCATTACCAGTGTAAAGCAGCAGTCATTGTGTACTTGACTATAGTGGATGTGAATGATCAACACTAACTGTAGTGCTCAACATCAAAGCATGTTATAAATTAAGATATTACATTAACTACGGACTACTATGGATCTGAAGAGATAAGGCTCCAGTCTGCAATGTATTTCACTGACCTTAGTGATAAATCACAATTATAATTACATTCACTAATGAACAGATAAAAGACAAGTTTCAATTTCACCTCTGTGTCCCCTTCCTCGCTTTGTCTACACTTTTTAAATCTGTCTCTGAATCTTACTTTCTTTTCTTGCTGTCTTTTCAAATTAGTTGGACAAACTTTCCTCAGACCCTGGGTTCTAGAGTCTATCCCTGGCAGACATTGATTTCTTTTTCCATGCAGTATATCTTTTTCATCCGGCATCTCCTTGATGTTCATTTCCTGCATGAAGAACCATGAAGTTCAGACTCATGGAGCCGATCGAGCAGTCAGACAATTACTGTTAAATCTAATAAATTATTAGGGAATATATGTAATGAATAATGAATTCTTCTATCATTCAAAATGCTAAACATGCTGCTTTGCAAACATCAGGATGTGATGATTTATTTTCTCTTTTAAATCAGCTCAGTTTTCTAGGCTTTTGAACTGTGAGGGGGCTCGAAGAATGTGAAAATTCTGAATCATTTAATGGAAATATTATCGTTAATGATCATATTAATCATAAGAGTTATTGGTTTCGGGAGTAACTGGATCTAAACAGAGTGACCATTATAAATCCTTAATTACATGTGTGTGGTTGGCTCTGATCTTCATATCACATGATTCCACATTCCACAGTCAAACCTAACAAGAGACATATATCTTACTTTGATAGTTGGCTCAGGTCCTCACAAGAGAAAGGCACCAGCAGTTTGAAGTGGGTCAGGGTGGTCCCACTGCACCAATCCAGAACCAGCTTTCGGACCACCGTACTTTTCCCTGTTCCCACTGCTCCATACAGCAGCACATTGAGCCCCCGACCCTCACAACAATTGCCAGTGGACTCAAACAGCTGTTCCACAGTCACAGAGGGGCTAGAGATAGCCTGGGTTTGAAAAGGGGAGCTGACCAGTCCTGCTCTCTCCTCAGGCTTTTTTTCCACAATCAGTGGATCCACATGCATGGTCTCTGGGCTGAAGTACCCACCAAACTGTCTCTCCTCCTGAGGAAGGTGACTGAACCACAGGAAGAGCTTCTTCTTGTGGATCTCTATGGGATCTGTAGTAAGAAAAAAGTATTTTGAGTGTTGCTACCTGAGTTTTGCTACCTGTTTATATTTCATGGGTAGTCTGATACCATGGAAAAGCTGGGCACATCAGTATTTCAGAGTACTTGTGAGAGAAATATTAAAACAGAAGGGACTGAATGAAAGAGGCAAAGGGCCAGATATTCTAATGGATGTGGGTCAAGTTCTGAAAACACATCCCATTAGACAACTCAATAGCTTCTATTAATTAGAAGTGCACTCCAGACAGGTTAATCACAGGATATGCAGCACTTTTACAGATGGTGGAATGGCCTTTTAAATAACCAGATTTTAATTCCATTTTGAATTTTGATGTTAATGTGTATATACTGATTATTTGGAGAGATACTCTGGGGAATAATTACACACAATATCTTATAGCTTTCTCTCCACATTTCATTGCTGCAAACCCATTTGGAGCTGTTTTTGTCACAAGAGGCATTTGCAAAGTGTACACTGTCCTTTTGATCCAGGAAACAATAACTTTGGGCTTTGTGAGGATATGAAACTAATTTGTACATCGTAGAAATTCTACTTTTTAGTCAACCAAAATCAGAAGGCAAAAACAATCAGCTTTCATTCGACCCTAACCAGCAGTAGAAACACTTTTACAACTATGGATAATGAATAAAGCACCTGTGGGAAAACATTAGCAGCCCATCAAATTAAACTTGAGACTACTGCAGACTTGACTTACCACTGCTGCTGCTGCTATTGCTGCTTCTGCACCTGCTCTTGTATACTTGAATAGACCAGGGCCAACATTTAAAGCCATCAATGCCTGTGATATTACTCCTATACCTACCCTTGAAAAAGGTCTATTCACATCATAAACTGGAGGTGTGGAGTTTGATCATGAATATTTAATGGGCAGTTATAACAACAAAGCTTGAATTGAATTGAATTGAATTGAACCTGTTTCTGAAGAGGTGGTTGCACAGAAGACCCTGTGAAAGTGAAAGCCAGGGGCTGGGTACAGAGAAACATCCACCTTCCTCTTCCACCTCCATAATGAAAGCAGCTGACTCAGCTGTCTGAAAAACACAGCACACATATTTCTTCAGCTGGCATAACACACACTCTTTACAACAGGCAAATCTACTGAGACAAGTTAGAAATGTTAGTGTAATTCCAAAGCCAACGACTCGCTTTCCTCATGATAAGGGGGTTTCAAACTTATCCTAGATCAGCCTCACATGGTGGTTTAACAGCAGTGTGCAGCTGCAGTAAGGCTGTTTGCAGGTTGCAGCAGGTAAACTGACATAGCTGCAAGCACATATAATTACACCCTGCAACACAACAGCGACTTATCTATCTATCTATCTATCTCTTATCCATCTAGTGCTGTTCTGAGAAGCTGACAAAGGAAGGTCCAACTGGCCCCACAGGCCTCTTTGAATGGCAGTGTGTGAATTTAATATATGATGATGAATGACTCCTACCCAGAAGGCAACAAGCTTTTTTTTTAAAAAAAAATACAATGAAGCTCATGACTTCTTTACTACCTCTTATTGTATTATTACAGTGATATATGAAACACTTTGCAAACCACCTATTACACTAGTCCTTACACACATATTGTAAACAAGCGTCAAAATGTGTGTCTCTGTGAGGGCACACATTAAGTTTGGACCTGCAATTGCATTAACAGTAATAAGAGTGGACAAATGTCACAGTCAGAATTTAGGTTAGCCAAACAGGCAGCATTTTTTTAAAATGCCAGCACATATGAACACAAAAATCTTGCCTTCTGTAACTAGCTACATTTCATATTGAGTTTTAGCCATTTGATAGAAGGACAACAGGCTGAAATCATCTGATCTGACAACCTTTAATGTTGGTATGGTTTCTTAATTCCATACCCAGCAGTTAAAGAACAACATGATCAGACATCTGTCCTGTGGTCCCCATTGTTTTAGCTCTATATTTGGTCTCCACCATCTCCTGAGGGAGATGTCTGGCTCTTTCTCTGGTAAAGGCTCTACATGTGTCTGCCTGCTGTTTGCTGCTGAAGTACAGCTTTAAAATGCCAAGTAGCAATCTACTGCAGTCAAAGAGAAGCAGAGTTATTTATGACACACATCTTTACTAATTAGAATAACTCAAAAAATGAAGGTGTCTTGCTTTTGATGAATGAGCCAAATATGTGTGGTTAATTCTGTCATAGTTGTGTGATAGGAACTGCCCTTCCATGGTGTGTTAACTAAGTTGTAATGGCTCAATGATTCTGTGAAACATAAGTACATGTAAGTATGTATAGATACCATGCTAACGCCTTCATAACTATGACAACATACTCAACAATGTATGTTACTGCACAAACTGGTTTTCCAAATAAAGCCAAAGCCAGCTCAGGGTATCACCTCTGTTCCCAAGAAGTTTATTGCATTCTAAGAAAGTATGTTTCTAAGAAGTTTAGTACATTCTAATAAAGTATGTTTCCAACCTCACTGAGTCATCTTCAGGCACAATGGCAGGAGGAGTGATTAGCTTCTACAGTTCAGCATCTTCAAAACATTCCCTTCTGCTGAGGGTGTGTTACACAGTTTAACTCACTTCAATGACCACACAGTGGTGACAGTGCCTGGTGGCAGCAACAATAACACACAGCCATTAAAATGAATAAGAGCAGCTGCAGGACAAGCAGAATATCAGAAGAAGAGACTGACTATAAGTCACACATATTCAGCAAAGAGGCAGTGAAGAAACTGGCGTAGCTTCATTCATCTCATTACAGATCAGAGTGGTGACCTTTAGGTGGTGTTGAAACATGTTTAAACACACTGCGATGTAAAATAAGGTCATCACATAGCAAGCTGCGATTGACAATTAGTGCAAACTCACCACACCCAACATCTGGGCTCAGTGTGTTCAGCATGGTGGGCCGTTGTACATGTGATTACACCCAAACGCCATGTCATGCAATACCATAATGCACTTCTAAGCATGCATGACAGAACCTTCCTCCCAAAACAGGAGCAGTTACACAATAAGTCATCAGACTGTGAAACAGGGCTGACTCCAGGAAGACAATCACTGAACACCAGGCCAAGATTTAAGCCTCAGTATCAGTCACCAACCTGTGTGGTGAGCTCATGCTTCTGTCCTGCGGCCTCTTACCGTCAGGGAGTATTCTGTGAAGAACAGTTCATGTATAAAGTCAGACTTCTGGTGCAACAAGGATCTTAAAGACACCCTGAGGAGTTTTTGACCATTAGAAGCACTATGGAGCAATGTTTTCATGAGACAGGTCACTGTTTTGTTTGCAGTCTATACATGCACATGCGTCTATGCACACAGTATGATAATGGTCAACAACTGGTGGTAGCAAAAATGCACCAGCATTGTCAAGCAAGAAGTACTGCCCACTGGCTTGTAAAATAAAGAGTTAATTTCCTGTTTGTTAACCAGCAAACTCCACAGGGTGCTTTTAGCCATTTCAAAATAATACAGATAGTTGGCATCCACTATGAAATGTCACATGTGCAATCTTATTCTCTCTTATCTAACTTGTTTGCATTATGAAAAGATTAGGAGTAAGGTGAAGGGCTCAAGTGCACATCAGGTAAATCTCAATTCCCTGAATTACATCCACATACATTTCCTTAGTGTTGTGATGACAATGTGAGATGTGAAAAAAATACAAGGAAATGTGACAAAAGAGGAATCAAGAAAAAACAAGGAACAATACAATATGGGAACTAAGACGTACAACCTCAATTCCCAAATAGTTGGGACGCTGTTTAAAATCTACATAAAAACAGAATGCAACGATTTGCAAATCTTATAAAGCCATATTTTATTTAGCTTAGAATAATAGAAAACTTTTCAAATGTTTAAACTGGGAAAATGTACCATTTAAAAAAAAAAGGTGATTTTGAAATTGGCGGCAGCAACGGATCTCAAAAAAGTTGACACGGGCAACAAAAGGCTGGAAAAATATTGTGCCTCTGAAGAGCTGGAACAGCTTGAAACTAATTTAGTGAAAAGCTGCGTATACCAAGTGTCGAACAATTTCAGAATAATGTTCCTCAATGTAAAATTGGAAAGAGATCAAATATATGGTCCTTTACAGTAAATAATGTCATCAAAACATTCAGAGAATCTGAGATGACGGCATGACAAAGGCGTACACTTTGGAGACGGTCCCTAACTTCGGCTCGTCGTTGTACCTTAGTACAGTCCTGTCGCTAAGTTTCCAAAGCTCCAACACACTGTGGACTGTGAGGTAAAAACACCGCCTGTGCAGCACCACCAATGTTTTAGTCTGTAACACTAGAGTGTGTGCACCAACCAGACCCACTCACTTTCTTAGAGACAGTGTAATTCTTTGTAGTCTGGCTGGTCAGGCTACGTGCACAACACGTCTGTCGAAACTAATTCGTCTCAAAAGTTACTTAAACTTACAGGTGTGTAACAGCTGTGGGCACAGTGGACCGCTCAGTCTGGTCCGACTACAATGGAAAAACGTCAACGAGCAGCAACAAAACCGTGTGTGTCCGTGTCCCCTTCATGTACGCACACCCTAAAGCCAGATGTCACAGAGAAGAAGCAGATAACGGAGTCTGGACACCGAGGTCAACTGGCTGACTGTCATTCAGGTTGTACTGTTCCTGTTGCTAAAGCTCTATGCAAACCACAACCGCTGACTCTTCTTCTTCCTTTCAAATGTATGGCAAACACACTTACAAGGTGCATTACTGCCACATACTGGTCTGGAGCAGAAGACCACAGTAAATAAATAAACCTTCAATTCTCTTTATCAACCCTGTCTCTTTTTAGATAGTTGTTGTATTGACATTATGACATTCTTCTTCTTCTGCTTGTGCTGTTTACTGACAGTTTTAGTGTTTCACCACCACCAGTTGGTAAGGAGATACAGGTGAAACTAAAAAGGTCATATCAGAGTTTCCTTTTATATTTCTGAGGTTTTGAATTAGGTGCAGTTGGTAGGACTGTAATATTTACCCTGTATGTAACATCTTTAAGTCTTGCCATTAATGTCTTATCTTTCTTGTGTGTTGCCATATATCTCATTTAACTATGAATACTGTAAAACCACTGTACTCTCCTCCTCTGTTTGCTTTAGCCACATTTCCTTCAGTTTCTGCCTAATACTGTTAATTTCTGCAAATATGGTGATTTTCTGTGGTTTCTTCTGCAACCTTAACAAATGTCTCAGTTCCTTTCATAGTATGTGCCTGCCTGCTACAGAGAAGTATCCCTGTATATACCCTGTTGTGGGGAAGTGTTTTACAGTGGTGGAAAGTAACTATATTTCCTCACATACTCTTTTTAAATACAATTTTGAGGTGTCTGTACTTTACTTGGGGACGGCACAGTGATTTAGTGGTTAGCGCTGTTGCCTCACAGAAGAAGGTTTGAAACCCAGGAGGGGCCTTTCTGTGTGGAGTTTGCATGTTCTCCCTGTGCTTGTGTGGGTTTACTCCAGGTACTCTGGTTTCCTCCCACAGTCCAAAAACATGTATGTCAGGTTGATTGGTGACTCTAAATTGCCCATAGGAGTGAGTGTGAGTGTGTGTGGTTGTTTGTCTCTATGTGGCCCTGTGATGGACTGGTGACCTGTCCAGGGTGTACCCCTGCCTTCCACCCAAAGAGAGCTGGGATAGGCTCCAGCAGATCCCTGTGACCCTAATTAGGAATAAGCAGTTAATGGATGTACTTTACTTGAGTACATTTTCTGCCACTTCATACTTTGTTTTTACTTTTAATTTATTATACAAGTTTAGTTACTAGTTACTTTTTGGAACAAAAAATATAATACAAAATACAGTATAATCATGAAACCTTATGATCCGCAGTAGAAAATTCACAAGCTACGTACCAGCATGGAAAGTAACTCAAATTAGTATGTATGTTAGTTAACATTAGCTCCATGTCATATGTGCCATTGAGTATGTACAGTTTTGAATACAGACTTCTACTTGTAAAAGAGTATTATTAGTAGAATTTATACTTTTACTTCTTCCACCACTGGTGCTTTTAAATACAATACGGTTCAGTACAATACAGACAAAGTAAGAAAAAAAAATTGTAAGTCTTTAAATGTAAGAAAAATCTAAGCACACACAAGTGAAATATAAATTTGTCTTATTTATTACATTTTTGTGATTTATTTTTTAAATTATTCTTTATTTATACTTCTTTTTTGACAGTTTTTCTTCTAGATCAGTGCACCTGTGTCATTTAGATTCCGTTTCTTCTGTAAAACATTACTGCCATCTTCTGGGCGACACACTCAGCAGGAAGGGAACATTTGGTGGTTATTTGCTCCTTTTAAATACAAAATGTAAAAACAAAATATGACATGCTAAACATTGTTTGTTTGTTTGCAAAGGTCAGATGTCGAAAATTAGACGGCGATCCCAGATATGAAAGCCGAACAAAATACTTTCCTCAACGGTGAAAAACACAGTGAGCTTAGTAGGAAGGAGACTCTTATTGTGAAGAGGGCGGCAGCGGTGTGGTCTCTGTGCGGCGGCTCTGCGGCAGCTTGACAGCGGTCCTTGTCTCAGCCTCGGTGGAGCAGCCGTCCTACCTTCAGCATGGCATCAGAAGAGCTGGCTCGGAAGCTGCAGTCGCGCCTGGCCGCTACGCAGGATGCTGAACCGGGGCCCGTGCCCGAGCAGAGTCCTGTCCGAGCGAGACCTCAGGAACCTGACAAGAGCCCGGTCCGAGCAAGACCTCAGGAGCCCGAAAAGAGCCCGGTCCGAGCCGGACCCCAGGAGCCCGATGCAGCCTGCGGCGATTCGTCCTCCGAGCTCTCCGCCAAGCTGACCCGCAGGCTGGACATCAACGAGGGCAACGCAGTCTCACGACCGACCCGCGTCTTCAACCCCTACACGGAGTTCAAGGAGTTCTCCCGCAAGCAAATCAAGGACATGGAGGCGATGTTCAAGCGGTAAGGCTGGAGCTAACGCTTCTTTTGTTTGTCCGACGTGTTTACCTGCAGCCTGGGGATTGGGAGGGAGGGAGCACGCCCGGCTGGCTGGGAGCTCATGATGAGATTATGCTGCTGCAGGTGGAAGGTCTGCCCGCTGATGAGCACGGCCTCTGCGCGCGGCGCAGGCCCGCGTCAGCGTCGAAGTGCGGCGGGATCAGAGCGCAGACCCGTGAGGGCCGAGGCCGAGCCGTCACACTGACATACAGGCTTCAGACTGACATATGGAGCTACAGTACGGAGCCCCACTTATGTCAGTCAGAGGCCAACCCTTTGAGTCCAAACCATACATCAATATGTCGGTACACTATGTCCCTATTGATCATTTTCATTATCAGCCACTGTAAAGATGAATCAGTGCGTTATTTGGTCTGTAACATTTCAGAAAATTATTGAAGATTGTCCAGAACAATAATCAGGTAATAATTATCAAAATATATTTTTTCAGAGTTTCAAAACTTATATTTCCTCACATTTCTTTTTTTCCTTTCATGTTGAGAAAGTATTTACAATAGAGCTTCACCAGGCTGAAGAGGTAAACAAAACAAAACAAAAAAAACACTCCATAGTTTATTGTGCCTGTTATATAAACTGTTTACATTTAATAGATGAAAATCTGAAGTTTTAATATGTTGGAAGTGTGTCAATAGGCTATGTTCAATTTTGACTGACATTTCTGTGAATGTATAGACAGACTCATATGTGCGGTAGTGGCATGCTCTGCTCTGTGTAGTAGATTTAAATGGAAACCACTTCCACCCAGTGCTGCCTGGTTCAGGTTTTTGAGAACATCCTTAAATCAGCCGGGTGGTGTTTAAGGAGTAAGTTAACATGCTGAAAAGCGCTGCTACACCTGTAACCACACCCAGTGCTGTCACAGTGTCATGGTGTATACACCTGTCCATCACTGCAGCCAGGTGAGAGGTCAACAAAGACTCTAAGTTACTCTTTAATAAAATCAACGTGCTGGCCCCGTGTTGAACAGTGAAACATATAAAAAAGAGCTTTGTGTGCAGCGTAAACAAGTAAACAACAATGAGTAAAGGATTTATCCTAATGAATGCCAGGGAAAGACGTTGTAGTGTTACTTCCCCGCATACACCACACACTGTTTAAACTTGAAACGGCTTGTTGGTATTACTCAGTAATGCATGCGTAGGCAGATGTCGCACACAGTGACCTTGTTTGCTACTGAATTGGGTTATTGTGTGGAACTGATTTGGTGTAGGT
The DNA here is from genome assembly GCF_900324485.2 of Mastacembelus armatus. NCBI lineage: Eukaryota > Metazoa > Chordata > Actinopteri > Synbranchiformes > Mastacembelidae > Mastacembelus > Mastacembelus armatus. The sequence continues at coordinate 15,350,737 of NC_046645.1, forward strand.
AATTGAAAACAGGTTTCACCATCTCACAATGCAGAATCTTTATAGGAGTGACCTTCAGCTTGGATGATTCCCTGCCTCACAGTGTGAAGCATCCAGTGCCAGTTCAGGGAGCGGTGTGCATCCCGTGTGCAGCCAGGTGGAAAGTAAGGATGTGGAAGTCGGGGTCAAGTGTTAAGACTCCCAAGCAGTTGAGAAAGGCCGGTTCTGGTCACAGACCTGCAACCACTTAAAGAGGAGATTTCAGTAGAAACTGCACTTCTTTCAGTTATGTCCCTCCACACTCCTTTTTCCCCTTCTCCTCTCTGTTCACAGGCATAACACGCAGATGTTTATCAAAAGATGGGACATTTTCAACAGGTGTATCTTCTCATCACTTTGTATAGTCTACGCTTCTACTTCCTTCTTACCTTCAACTTTAAATGCACTCAAGTTGGCTCTCTTCCTGCATACACAGTTATAGGCTGCCAGGATGCCCCATTGTGGAGATCTTTAGTGTCTTTCAGCTCATAGTCTTAAACCAAGTCAAAGTTTTAATAGAAAGTTTTGAATAATGAAATAACTCTAAACCCTGCCCAATTTGTCCTGAAGATGGAATAGTCCTTATAATATCTGCATAACCTTGTGTTTAATACATTTGTAAACAGTTTATCTATACAACTCGCAAGTTATAAACCTCTGCAATCGTTACATTCCCCTGTATCATTTTAGTTTATTTACAGTCTTCATAGACCTTCTACAACCCCAGAGGAATAATAGTCTGCAAGAAAGTTACTTTAAACATTCTGTGTTTAAAACTCCTTCAGTGATTAAAAAATAATCTAAATTTACAACAGGAGAAAAATGTCTGTCCTGGTCATTTTTTTGCATATACCTTTTTTTTTTTTTTTTTCCAGCTTCTGTCAGCATGTAGTTGTACAGCCTCACAGAGCTGGTGGGAAGAAAAACTGGGGAGGTTGCAGTGCGGTTGTTGTTGTGTAGATCACTGGCCTCTGGTCTCAGACCTTCAAACCTGTTTCTCATGGAGGACATTGCGTCCCCTCCCTCTCCCCACTCTCCCCCCTCTCTCTCCCAACATATCTCAAATCTCTTTAGTCTCACTTCTTTTACTGCACCGATCCCAGATCCCACAATACACATTCCCATGGGCCATCCGCCGCCTGCTGACCCACTTTTCCTCCTCTGAGAGCTTTTGGCTTAAAGGCACATTTCATGATTTCAACACTTCATCAAGCTGTAATATATTTATCACCATAATTCTTTTAGCATTACATCATTTTACATTTGTATTTTAAGATTTGTCATGACATATCCTGACCAGATTTATGTTGACAGGTCATTAAGGAATGCTGACTTATATTTGTTCTGCATTATGAGTCCACATTATATTACTCGTACATGTTTTGTACTGTACCACAGAGCTCTGTGAACTGAGCTGAGTGGGATCATAATGGGGGAAATGGAGAAGAATACCTTCAGAGAAAATGAGTTCACTTGTGCCTAAAGCTCAGGCATCTATAATTAACAAGAAGGCTGCAGAACAATGAGGCTCAGTCCAGGCTGTTGCATGCAATGTGACATCACTTCCCTCTCACATGAAGTATCAAAACATCTTGATTGATAAAAGCAGTGGTTTTAAACAGCAAATATGGGAAATATATTACTGTCCAGTTTCAGTACCTCACAGTCCTCTCCAGAGTAATTTAGTCAGCTTCACTAATTCAAGCAGTGGAACAGAGAACACAAACCAACTACTCTGCTGTCTCTCTTCACAGTTAGGTGTGTAATGTTACATGGGTATCTCCACTGACAGCTCTTTCTCATAGAAATCACATAGAATTCACATTTATATACATAAATCTGCAGCCTTTTCTATTAACGCAATGCATATTTGGCAAGTCCCAGGTATGTTGAAACTGAATGTATCAGTAAGATATTCACAGACAAGAAGTTATTTTGTTCTCCATCTGATCTTACCCTTGTTGTGACTCCATTATTATTTAACTGTTTCCTGTTAAGGCACTGGTAGCACCTAGTTAGGGAAGGATGCTGGTCTGGTTCAATACAGAAAAAGTTCACAGTGATTTCAGACACAGCCTGTTTATTTGCGTTGAACTGAACCATCATCTTTCCTTAACCCTAACCAGAGTGTTTTTGTTGTCCAAACCACTGTGGATTTTAACTCTGGTCTGTGGTGTGACAGTCGCCTCCACCACAGCCACACTGTGGCGAGCTTGCTGCTTCATTTATTCAAAAAATGTTGCTGTAAACATAATCCAGACTGTGATCACCTTTCTTTCAAAACGCACATGCTGTTGCAGTTAAAAGTGAGCTTTAGGAGGTAGATTTCCACTCATGCTTTAGGGCGGGAACTCTAATTCCTGTGAGGTTTTTTGGGAATCAGTGTTGCTAACTGTAGCAGCTTTCTAAAGCTTGAGGACCACACCTTTCTTAAAAAAAAAAAAAAAGCCAAAATAAACCTTTTTTTGAAAGGCTGCTCACAATGAACAGAAAATGTCAGCAGCCAACTGCATAAGGAAATTAGCCAGTGAAGATTTTTTTTTAAAATTCTTTAATAAATCAGAAGCACAAGCCAAAATATAAACGTAAATGACCAATGATTTCCTTCTGCAGTTGGACAAAGTTTCACGGAAAAAGAGATGAGGTGAAAGGGGGAGTAATAATAATAAATCATACTGTATAGTATCAAATTCTGTTTTGAAGTGAAGCTTGGTTAGCCTGATGTAACAGTGCAGCAATTCTCACCTGAGCCAGCCCCTTGAGTTTTGACTGAAGCCAGAGTTTATAGGACAAGCAGTGGAGTTGCCATTTTCCAGAGCAACCAGATGTTTAATAGAAAAATAATGCTGAACTGCTGTTTATCGCTGACTGTCAATGGGCTGCATTGATTTTGACTGTGAAGTGCTGGTAGTCATTGTAAAGATCTGTGTTGTTTTCTGCAGAACTACAACCTGTGTAGAGTGTGTGACAGAGCCCATACACAGTCGTGTTGAATGTTACTGATGCCATTTCCCATGCTACAGACAGACAGATTCACAGGGTGAACTGAAAACAGATTGAGAGTGTTGAAAAGATAAAGGCAGGAAGCAAAAGAAAGTCTTCAGGTGCATTATGATATCTAAATAGAGACTACCCATTTATAATTTAGAAGTAAGAAATGGTGGGCACTGATGTGACTGCCAATAACAACACAAATGCACCTCATGGGTCAGTCACCCCTCAGCTTTTATCCGCTAAGTCTTGCAGTGATTTGATCTCATTCTTCGCTGACAAAATTCAGAAAACTACCCTTTGGTTCCTGCATATCAGTTAAAAAAGGAAGAGGATTAGGGCCAGTATAGATTTGTGTCTTTTTAAAGTCAGAATTCTAAGAAAAAAAGTAGGAAATATAAATCTGGATCCGTCTTGTGAAATCTTCTCTGTACAGGCTTTTCCCAAAATGTTTAAACAGCACAGCATTGCATCTTCTGCAAATAGCCAACACTTCTCAGAGACTTCTTTCTGACCCTTAAAACTGCAGCTATTAAACAACAAAGAACAATTGCAGGCAACTTCAAGCCCACGTCAATCCTCCCATTTTCAAACCACTGGAAAGGCTGAAAACACCTCGAACACTTGTTTTGCTCTTTTCTAGTCAGACCTTCATGATCATGTAGCACACTGGCAGTAGGTATGTCTAAAGGCTTCCCTTCATACACTGGGGCATTTTATATACAGTGTTCCTTCAGTTGTTCACATTTCCTGATGATTTAATGCACCATAATTTTAATAACATGGTGTCACAGCAAATTTGTAACTTCTGTATTTGCTTTGAGTACCATTTGCCTTTGAAACGGCACCAATTTTTTCCAGGTATTTGGCATGCTCAAGATAACAGGCAACAGATATGCAAAGATAGACAACTTTATTTGGTTAGTACAAAGTGATACAAAAGCACGAAAGACAGATGAGAAAAGAACGGGCAATCATAAATGCTAAAATAAAATCAGGCCCAAGTATTGTAGATGACTGTAGTCCTGAAGTATGTGAGTGCATGTGTGTTAATGAGCATTCCTGTGTGCCCATGCTTATGGTCAGATGGCAGGGGAACACCCTGTTACAGCGTTCCTCTGGCATTCCTATGCTCCGACAAAGAAGAGCCAAACTATTCTATGGGGGCCTTTGTGTTCCTGGGCCTGGAATGCTGTGCCAGGAGAGGAAGCCCTGCCCCTCTGCTTGGAATCAGTCCATAATGCAAATTAATGGGGACTTGTGATTACGCTCGACCCACTTCGAGTAGTTGCAACAGTTACAATTAGGTGTAGTTATCTGTTATTAAATGCAATTACTTAATTCTGCTGTAAGACCTGAGAGTAGAAGATGATCAGTTGTTGGTACAGTTGTCAGATACATACAAATTAGATGAACGTTGCTGGTGTGTGTGCGCGCATACGTGCATGTGTGTGGGCTCTCTATAAAAAGTCCTGTCACAAAGCTGAGGGATGAAATAATGCTGCTGTTTGTCTCTGCCACAGTGTCTTTGTAGCGTCATGTTCACTTAGTGAAAAGTACTAATGTAATGGAAGTACTAAAAGTAATATGTGACTTAATATGCGACTTTTATACTGGAGACTGGGGTTCAAGTCCCATTGTCTGCTTCAAGTGTTCATTGTCTAATTCAATATTTCTGTGCTAGGGCAGATGGCTGCCCTAACTGAGCCCAGTTTTGCTGAGGGGTTCTCCTTAAAGGGAAGTTATCCTCTCCACGATTGCCAAGTGCTCACCCATAAGGGATTTGTTGGATTTTTGTAAATTTTGAGATGTCTTCAGGGAGATTTGATTATTGCATTTGGAGCTATACAAATGAACTGAACTGAATTGAATTGTGCATGCAGGACTTCACCCTTCTTGTAACCTTAACCATGTGCAGCAATTGTGTAAATTTGTTGCCTTCACAATACTCACTATGTTTCCCTAACTTTAACTACAATTAGATCAAATAATCTTCACGTTCCATGTGTGTGTTTCTTAAGTATTTGGAATTACATCATCTGGTCCGTTATATCTGTTCAGGTGTGTTTCAGAGCTACACGCTGAAGCATGCAACAAGATATTTTTAGTCTCTGAGTCAGTTCCTGGATCTTTAGTAGGGATACAATTAATCCAGACTACCAATTATAACAGCAAGTTTACAGTGATCTTTAAAATGCTGCGTTTTGTAGTTAATGGAACACAAGACTGTAACTATTAGTCATAACTATAGGTGGTGTTCATACACCAACATCCTTTTTAGGTGTGTGCAACATCTAATTATGTTGTTTATGAAACAGTGCAGCATCTTCATTATGACTGGCTAAAATTGCCTCACTCACATGGTCTAAAATTCTGACAGGAACGCACCACATACAGCCATACAAGTGTAGACACACGCCTGTATATAACCTCTCTGATCTAGGGTTTATCAGGGATTGTGACTTGTACTTGTTAGACTTGAATACCACTGGCTGTATGATGATTTGATGATTTTAGTGTGTAATAAATTTACTCAACAGGGTCAGATCAGATTCAGTATCAGCACATACCCAGCGTTAAAGGATGGGATCAGGGTGTAACAAAACTTGGTTGGGACATCCACAGTGGAGAAAAATGTATTTAATGTGGGTTGGTCACAACCGGCTGACATCTGTTTCATTTACTGATATCTATATCAGGAAGAGTATCATTTGTGTTGATTGCATTGGCAGATCCCTGGTCTTCAGTTCCATCTGTATTTTCAGGTGTGTGTGTGAATGCCATTCTACTGACTGTAGTTTTAAAAAATGGCCAAAATCCTCCAGATAGTGCTGGCTGTGAGTGTGTCCTTTGCTTCCTAAGAGCTATGAGTTAGAATATTTCTCCAGAGACTTTAAATGTTGGCAGAGTTTCACCGTGTGACAACATCATATCAGTCTGATTACTCAGAGAGGCAGCATTCACACAGAGGGTGGAGTCCTGCTGAAGGGCTGGAATAAATAGTGGTTCTGGTTTCTGGCTTGAACAGATAAGTCTCCCTCTGGGGTCAGCAGGCCAGATGCTTCAAGTATATATTCACCCTCACGCACGCACGCACGCACACACGCACGCACGCACACATGCACACACACATGCACGCACACACACACCTACAGCTGTGGAAAGCTTCTATAAATATGTTTCCTATCAGCCACAAGCCTCTTTGGGCTTTGCCATTGGTGATAAGAGCATGTCTGATTGGCTGCTGGAGCCTCAGAGTCATGACTGAGGTGAGAGATTTGACAGGATCTTGTGTGTTTTGTTGTGTTGTTGGACAGTGACAGAGGGATAAATCCATGGCAACAAAGGAAGAAAAAGCAGTTTGTGCTCTAACAGCAAACTCATTTCAACAGGTAGTCACAAGCCAGAATTCAGTAGCTTTGTTTCAGATTTTGTAGGGTGTAGTAGGGTGGTGTGGCAGAGTGAGGAAGTGGGTGCAACATAGAATAAACTCATTACAAAATCTAGTTGGGTATTATAACAACCAGTCTGTTGTGAGAAATGAAGGGTTTCTTTTTTATTGTATTATTACAGTTCGTCTCTGTTTTCATTTTGTCTCTGGATATTTATCAAGTGTATTCATGAAAGCTCTGGTGTAATGGAAAATTGTGGTTCAAGTTGAACCATTTCCCACTCATACCACTGAATAAGCATCTCTTTGTGTCCTCTGACAGCTTTCTGTTGATTTATCATACCTCTGTTTCTGAAATGAAAATTGTGTTCTCCGTGAACACACTTTGAGTCCGGTTAACCTATTCTTTGAAATGTTCTTCCCTGTCTACATTATAACTTCAATATTTACTTAATGGTGCAATGTGATTTTACAGCATCTGGTGACATTGCACAATGCAACCTTCTGAGCACCCTTTACACCCGACACCCCAATTTCCAGGTGTGATGGAGGGTACAGTGGCGGTTACCTTTAAAACTAAACACTATTCCCTGTCTACAGCCAGGAGACCTGCTTCCTATGGAGATTTTAAAAAGCATATTCTAAGATTAAGAAAATGTAACAGTTGGTACTTTCTGGTGAATACACACTAATGAGAACTTCTTTATTAATACTGTATTATAGATGCTTGTATTCAGTATGTTGTCAGTATTGGCTGTAGAGACTGAATTCGCCAAACAAATCAGGTACTAATTATATTCATAATTTGATCTATGATCTGGTCAATATGTTTTCTGTCCAAGTGGATCCACTGTGATTCTCTGTTAGCTCCGATCACGTGGTGCATCACCATCACTTAAGGAGGAGAACGTATGTTTGAGGCAGAGAGTGAAAGCTGTAAGAGTGTATTCCATTGGAGTTTTGTTACCCTGACACAACATGAAAACATAATGAATGTATGAACTAACTCTGTTGTATGCTATTATGCTCCCAGTCCAATTGGACCTAACAGTGTGGGCTTTGTCGTTTTTGTAGGTATGACACTGGGAGAGATGGCTTTATAGACCTGATGGAGCTGAAGTTGATGATGGAGAAGCTGGGTGCTCCACAGACCCACCTTGGCCTCAAGAACATGATCAAGGAGGTGGATGAAGACTTTGATGGCAAACTGAGCTTCAGAGAGGTGAGGCTGCTGTTTTCTGGTACTGTTCTGTGTGGCTTTCTGTGATGTGGTAAGTCATTTCATACATGTGGTAGATTAATACTAAATATTGCCCTGTTAGTGACCTGGCAGGGTACTTGATTGCAGACTCAGGAAATTTAATGTGTTATAACCATCTTTCTGCAGTTCCTGCTGATCTTCCGGAGGGCGGCAGCTGGAGAGCTGCAGGAGGAGAGTGGCCTGATGGCTCTGGCCAGGCTGTCTGAGATTAATGTCTCCACTGAGGGAGTGATGGGAGCCAAAGACTTCTTTGAAGCCAAGGTATGATGACAGATGTAATGTATTTTTTCTTATACTTAATCTCACATTTAAATCTTCAGACTAGTTATATAGCTTTTTTATAGCTTATTTAGGATCACATTCACTCGTATCTACTCACTAGATTATTTCTAGAAACTTGAGCACAATAATGCTGGTTGACATTGCGCAGCCTGTGCAGCTGAACTCTGAACATCTGGTCGGGAACAAAGCTCCCCTAACTTCAACTGGGGATGTTTTTCTCTAATGGGTCTGAGAAAGCAAAAGTGTGAACCTTTAGGAATAATCTGGTTTTCTGATATAAATGCCTTAAAATTTGAAATTACCTTCATCTAAACTAATAACACTCAAACATTTACAATGTGTATGTTCGTATTCAAAAAGAAAGGGAACTTTTTGTATTTAATAACTGGTCAAATCTCATTTGGCAAGAATAACCTCAAACAAGCATGACAGACCTACACAACATTCAGGAGGAATTTTGGACCGTTCTTCTTTGCAGAACTGCTTCAACACAGCCATATTGTTGGTCTGGTGTGAATGGTACTCTTGAGGTCATTCCACAGCATTTCTGTGTGGTGAGTTCAGGGCTCTGATTGGGACCCTCCAAAAAGCAGATTTTGTGTCTCTGAAGCCATTCTTTAGTGGATTTACTAAAGTGTTTAAGGTCATTGTTCTGGTGCATCACTTGTACTGATATTCATCCTGACATTACCTGATAGCTGCTGCGCGAAGGCCTCGAGACACCAACATTATATCATGATGCTCCCACCACCTCACTTCATTGCACTGCCTTTTTTACATCATAGAGTCCCAGCCACTCAGAATTGTTGCTCCCAGCTGAAAGCCATCTAGCTGCCAGCCAGTTCCCAGTTGACTACTTTCTCCTGCCATTCTGCAGTAAACATGCCCATTCAAAACCCATTTGTCATTTTCCATTGTGTTACCATTAGATGGTGCTCTGATCTCAATAGACAAATTGCTATACAAATTATAGTATGACTGCCTAAAGTACTGTATTTCCTCTGCAGTCACATCTTTCTTAAGGCCATGGTTTATACATTATGTTTACCAGGCTTACTGTAGTTGCTGGGATTTAACTAGGGGAACTACAAACATTACCTATTTATGTTTTGAACAGCAGAGACCCAGAGCTCTCCCACAATTTTTTATCATAAGGTCATGAAGTTGCAGCCTCAGTGCACTTTGTGTTCATCTTTGCAGGTAACTAAAACAGTCACCTCTCCTGTGGACAGATACAACATCTCAACAGGTTTCCACACACAGTGATGCTTAGTGTCTAGTGTTCAGGTGTTGCCGCATTCACTACATCATGATTCCTGCCACATACAGAGTGGGAGCATGGCCAGGACTTACCACCGATCAGTCTGCAATATAAGATGGTTCTGTATGAATACTCTAGATACTGCTTTGTCTTGTTCCCTAACAATTTAGCCTTAGCTTCTTAAATCCACAAAACATTTTCCCATCGGGTATTTTTAACTTCAGATGTTTCTCTGTGGTGTCTGGCCATTACCACTGTGCACCTTGGTGTGTATTTGGTAGATTTGGTAGCAGACATGATAATCAGCTCTAGTGGTTACTGTAACTTCTTGTTTAGATTTCTGCTTTGTGTTTTTTATGAGTCAAAAAAGCTTATCTCCATCCACCATATCTCCAGTTTTGCTATATTAATTGCTCTCTGTACCCAGGGGCTACAAATGAAAATAAGCTTTTAGCTATATCTGGGACTATAAATATATTGTGCACCGTCCCTGTTAAATAAACAATAAGCAGTAAAGAAACAATGATGGAAGACTATTGTTAGCTGAGGAAAACACAGGATAATATTGTTCTCTTGAGTAGTTTCTGCTCTCTGTCTTTACATATGTAGCTGGGAAGATGTGCAGTGTTGTTATCTGATGCACTTAAAACCAGCAGATGACAGCCATGCGGGGGTACTTGGGATTTAAGGATGATTTGTGCTGGAACATGCTGTGATTTTGTGTGTCACCAGATGCAGGCTCTGTCTGTGGGCAGCAAGTTCGAGGCTGAGCTCCGAGAGGAAAAAGAAGAACGCAAGAGACAGGAAGTGGAGAAAAAGCAAAGACAAGCCGCCTTCAAGCAGCTGCAGTCCACTTTCTGCTCTTGACCCTCCACAGGAGGCAGATAACAATCCTGACATGCACAGTCAGTGTTTCTGAGATTTTAGAAACAGCTTCACTTCTGCTTATATTTTACCCACTGTCTTAGACATCTCAGAATTTGGCACTTTATAACAAAAAAGTAAAGAAACATTAAAGTACATTATCATTATGGTACTTGAAAATATCCCATAATATCTCACAGGAGAAGAGAGATTCACTCATCCCAGATGTTGTGCAGCTGTTCCATAAAAGACAAAAAAAAAAAACAAAAGAAAAGAAAAGAAAAATGAAGTCAGGAAAATTCAGTGAGCTCCCTAAACTCATGCAAGTGTCATAGTTTCATCATAGTGTGGATTCCGTCTTTGTGTCCCTCTGTAAGTTTTCACCTGAAGAGAATTTGAAGTAGTTCAGACTAAGTGAAGCTGTGTTCAACATGTTCTGTTGTTTGTGGAGCGTTTTCAATTTCATGTTAGTTTGGTCATGATTTATGTCACATGATCTTGTTTCATCCTCACCTTGTTAACACTGTTACTGTGAGTGTAATGAAACGAACATCTACTCTACCACCTGCAACATAATAGAAACCATATAGTATGAATAACTATCACTACAGTATGATAATAGTAAGCATTAACATCACATTGGTAGGTGGCAAATGAAGTCGTGTGCAGTTTTGGCCAGTGACTTGAAAGTAGTCACTAAAGCTGAACTATAGCGTTCCAAAATCATAGAGGTTATTTTTTAAACAAGAGTTTAACATTTTGAGAATTTTTTTTCTGAGAGTGTGTATTAAGAAGATTGATAGCTCTCACATGTGTGTGTGTTCAGTATTGAGCTCAGGATGTGGTCAGTATAGCTTAGTGTAAAAACTGGAATCAAGGGGTAATGGCTGGCACAATTTAAAAAAAAATGTCTTCCAACACCTTTAAATCTCACTGGCATTCTCTGTTTCATTTGTTTGTTGTCAAGGAGAAATATTAAAATGGCAGCTTGTAATTTTAGCTGCAGCTACTTGCTGAAGCCTGATTTTATGAATAGTCCCGCATCTGAAGTTCAAGCACATATTGAGCCCTAAAACCAGCTATCTATGTACAGATTAAAGAGCCAAGTTATACACATTAAATACTTTACATAGTGAGAATTAGTGAGCTTTACAGGTGAGAATTAGTGAGCTTTACAGGTGTTTTTAACTTTTACTTTGGACAGAATCAGGCTTCTGTGGCTCTTTCCCCCTGCTTCCACTCCTAATGTTAAACTAATCTGAGCACACATGCAGGAGGTTGACTTTGATCTTCTCATCACACTCTGAGAGAAAGTAAATACATATATTTAAAAAAAAAAAAAATCTTTATTGTGTACCTACAGGACAGCCAACAAGAGCAGACCCAATTGGATTGAATAAAGATGGATGACTGCATCCATTTAAACTATCTCACCTGTTACCCAATGGTTTCTCAACCTTGGCTTGTGATTCTGCTTTTAGGACATACAGTAAATCTTCATAAAATGTCATGTAGTCTGGGGTACGGTGAAGTAAAAACATTGTACTTTCAAGCGCATGTGACGCATGCCGTGCACATGAATTATACACTACTAGAGATCTTAATATTTTAGAACTTATTAAAATTTTGCTTATTTTCCCTGTGAAATAGATCAGTATAGATCTCCTGCAGCCCTGTCGGCTGTGACTGTTGGAGAAATAGCAGTTGGGCTTCTGTTTGTAAAACAATAGACCTGCAATCTTAACTGTACTGTAGGTATGATAATGATAGTTCATTTGATTTAATGCAACAGATTTCTAAGTGAAGCATTTTGAGTGTCTTTGAGGAAAGGTTCATTAGTTTGCTTCAGTCACAGCACTAAATCAATCGTAAGACAGACACTGTGATGTAAGATTTTATATTTGCCTTTGGAGGCTACAGCACTACATTGGATCCTGTACTAATGCAGAACTTGGTATTACCTTTGACTAGACCCTTTCTCTTAAATGCCCAGATCTGGTAAAATTCCAATGCAGATGCAGACCTTCTGTTAGTCTGATATGTCGTACTGTTTATTTGTAAATGTTTTGTATCTACATATTCAATCACAGCATGGCACAAGCTAAGATATTAGCAAGTCCCAACAGGAGCAGCACTTATGGTAGTGGGAGAACAGAGTCTTGGTGATGCAGTCACACTCCAGCTGAGTAATACTGCACAAAACACAGCTTCAGTCCAGCTGCCCACTCAGTACATCCCCCAGGTCAGAATCATATGTGACATGTGTTTCGTCATCCTGCACTCTCTCAGGAATCTATCAGGTGTTCCACTGCTCAGTACACTAATGAAAAGCACAGTGTGGTGGCTCTGTTACAGACTGAACTCTCTGCAGGTCAAGTCTTATTGAGCTTGTGTGGATAGTAACGGAGACTGCAAAAGCCCAGGCTACGGACCAGCCATGTTACTGCACAATAGTTCAGTATTGTGGGAAGTGCATTTATTTTCTTTCTTTCTGAGACTGAGATGAGAAGATGGATATCAATCCCATGTCTGTGTGTTAATACAAGAGCTGGAGTCAGGATGTGGTTAACCTAGCTAAACATAAAGACTAGAAACATGTAGGTTGGCTCTGTACAGAGAGAAGAAACACACCTACCAACACCTGTAAGGCTCACCAACACACAGACCAATAAACTAAACCAAAAGATAATCTTACTCTCAGAAAACATGTTTTCTTCCCCAAATGTTGAACTATTTCTTTGAAATAAACTTTAAAAATTATTAAAATGTGTGCAACATTACTAAACTTTAGAAGGAAAGTAACACAAAAGGTTATGCACTATACCTGCAATGCAGCAAATCGAAAAAAAAAAAAAAACTGTAAAGATGGCATTTCCATGTGCTTAACCTGATCCATCTTAAACGTGATCCTATATCAGGGTGTGTCAACTTTGGAGACTTGTGTCCATTTGGGGTTCATATACAGACATACTGTGCTGATATTAAAGATGTAAAAGTAGGATCATTAATCAATAATGCACCACATCATAAAAATAAAGAAATATAAATGTAATTCATTTAAAGCTCTTTACCTGTTTTTGGTGTTATTTATGTCTTGGAACCAGAAAAAGGAGTTTTGAGCTGGAACAAACTGAGAATCCCTGACTTAAGCACTCTTACTGTTTGGTGCAGTTCCTGTGTCTGGCCCTTTATTTACTTTGTAATAATGTACTTAAGTTGTAGCATGTTTATGATGTCATATAACAACTACTGTACGTATCACATACCTTCTTTGGTATTTGTTGTGGAAATGGACGACATATTTTTTCATGGATAAAGTAGTCTATATTGTTATTTGTTTTAGCAGATTCTTATAAGTTGCCAAATATATGAAAAGTTGGTAAAATATATTTTTGGGCACTTGTAAAGATATCGTGTTGTTATACTCACTGTCAGAATGGAAAAGTTTGATGTGAATGCACTACAAGATAAATAAAGCTGATATTAAAAATACTGAATTCATCTTATTATTTGTATACAAGCATTACTGGCAAATTGGATGCTATTTGGAGAGACTCATAATCTTTAACCAGTTCTGCACATGCATTTTTAAAAACACCTGTCTGTTTCCCAGCAGGCTTTAGGTAAAAGTATGAGATGGGTTAACAATTCATAGTGTCAACGCATACAGGACCACACAATTAATGTATAGGCCTTCAAGAGTCTCCACTTCACTTTAGCTGGAAGACTATTGAGGGGACATACAAACCTACAACCTTATAACTGAGCCAAAACCCCTACGGTGGATGTCAAGTTAATTATTTAGACCTTATGAGTGGTGTTGTGTTTTACATATATAACCCTGAGAGGTTGCTTTGTACTGTTATGTTCTAGAAACAGACTGTGTGACTATAATCGCATCATTCTGAAAACAAACTGAGAGTGTGTGACAATCATGTGGTATGTGCAGTCCTCGACAAGTCTTCCATATGTTAATGACCAATTTTTTGTTAACTGTGAGTGAAAAAGAGGTTGTTTTTGTTTTTACATCTCATGATCACTACTGTTCAAGAACTGGTTCAAACTTATTTGTCTCTTGTCTGTGATGTAAACGTGTTCCTCTGCCACTTGTTTGCTGTGTCCAATGCAGGTAATGAGACAACAGCTGACTTCTTCTTTCCCTTTCGGCTGCTCCCTTCAGGGGTCGCCACAGCGAATCATCTGCCTCCATTCAACTCTATCCTCTGTATCCTCCTCACCCACACCAACTATCCTCATGTCCTCCTTCACTACATCCAAGAACCTCCTCTTTGGTCTTCCTCTAGGCCTCCTTCCTGGCAGCTCTAACCTCAGCATCCTTTTACCAATGTATTCACTGTCCCTCCTCTGAACATGTCCAAACCACCTCAATCTGGCTTCCCTGGCTTTTTCTCCAAAACATCTAACATGAGCTGTCCCTCTGATGTCCTCATTCCTGATCCTATCCATCCTCATCACTCCCAGAGAGAACCTCAACATCTTCAGCTCTGCTACCTCCAGCTCTGCCTCCTGTCTTTTTCTCAGTGCCACTGTCTCTAAACCAGACAACATTGCTGGTCTCACCACTGTCTTGTCCACCTTTCCTTTCATTCTTGCTGACACTCTTTTGTCACACATCACACCTGACACTTTCCTCCACCCGTTCCAACCTGCTTGCACACGTCTCTTCACTTCTTTTCCACACTCTCCGTTGCTCTGGACTGTTGACCCTCCACCTTCTTCACCTCTACTCCCTGTAACCTCACCGTTCTACTTGAGTCCCTCTCATTTACACACATGTACTCTGTTTTACTGCGGCTAACCTTCATTCCTCTCCTTTCCAGAGCAAACCTCCACCTCTCTAGATTTTCCTCCACTTGCTCCCTGCTCTCACTACAGATGTCAATGTCATCTGCAAACATCATGGTCACAGAGATTCCTGTCTAACCTCATCTGTCAGCCTGTCCATCACCACAGCAAACAAGGGGCTCAAAGCTGATCCTTGGTGCAGCCCCACCTCCACCTTGAACTCCTCTGTCACTGCTACAGCACACCTCACCACTATCTTACAGCTCTCATACATGTCCTGCACCACTCAAACATACTTCTCTCCCACTCCAGATTTCCTCATACAAAACCACAGCTCCTCTCTCGGCACCCTGTCATACGCTTTTTCCAAATCTACAAAGACACAATGCAGCTCCTTCTGGCCTTCTCTGTACTTCTCCATCAGCATTCTCAAAGCAAATATTGCATCTGTGGTACTCTTTCTTGGCATGAAACCATACTGCTGCTCACAAATGCTCACTTCTGACCTCAGCCTAGCCTCCACTACTCTTTCCCATAACTTCATTGTGTAACTCATCAGCTTTATTCCTCTGTAGTTTCCACAACTCTGCACGTCTCCCTTATTCTTAAAGATGGGTACCAGTGCACTTCTCCTCCATTCCTCAGGCATCCTGTCATTCTCCAAGATCTTGTTAAGTAGCCCAGTCAAAAACTCTACTGCCACTATTTAGTTTTTAGGCCAATAATATAACAATTTTGATTCAGTTGGTATTGTGTGTGCATGCGTGCATGCATGTGTATTCATGTGTGTGATTGTGCTGTGATTTGCCTCAGGAGGCTTTAAAATTCAGCACACAACACCCTCTGTCCTTAGACCTTTGACTCAGATGAGGAAAAACTCCCCAGAGAAAATACTTTAATAGGAAAAAAACAGGATCTCATTCTCTCTGAGCTGCTGACAGAATGTGCTGACCCTGTCACATGTGTGTTTTGCTCATATTGGAACACAAATAATTCTCCTAACTCTAGAGACATTTATTAATGTACACACTAAAAACATTTGTGTGTGAATTAAAGAACATAACAAAAATAACTCCAAGGTTTTTCATAGTCGTGCTAGAGTCCAAGGCTATGCCATCTTAAGTAGCTATATTGTTAGAAAGGCTGTTTCTGATGTTTTTAGGCCAATAAAATAATAACTTATGTTGCAAGGTGAAGAGAATCGGTCTTAGCACAGAACCTTATGGAACTCCATAACTAACTTGTGGGCATGTGGAAGGTTCATCATGAACATGAACAAATTGGAATCAGGCCAATAAATAAGAACCATTTTAATGCTGTTCCTTTGATCCCAATCACATGTTCCAGTCTGTGTAATAAGATACTGTGGTTGATGCAGCACTAAGGTCTAGCAGGACAAGTACAGAGATGAGTCCATTATCTAAGGCTAAGGCTAGAGAAGATCATTGCTGACTTTTAGTAGTGCTGTTTCTGTACTATGATGTGCTCTAAATCCTGATTGAAAATCTTCAAATAGAAATATATGGTATGTTGGATATTGGTCAATAATTAGCCAAGACTCCTGGATCAAGACTGGGATTTTTGAGTAAGGGCTTGATTACTGCAGTCTTAAAAGCCTGAAGTCAATAGCTGGTTACTAGAGATACATTTACCAAGTCTAATAAAGATGAGCCAACCAATGAGCAGTCTAGTTGGGATGGGGTCTAAGAGACATATTGATGACTTAGATGAAGCAACTGCTGATGTGAATTCAGAGAGATCTATGGGAGAGAAGCTGCCTAAACATAACTGAGGTCTTACGAATGATTCAAGAGCTACTGTAGTAGAAACTTCACCTGTGGCAGCAAAAGGAAGCATCAGATGAATTTCAGATTTATTTTAATAGTTATTTATTTGTAAAGAAACATAAAGTCATCATTCCTGAGAGATGAACAGCTCAACAGAGCTGTGACCTTTTACTATTAATATTAATAATAATATTTTTATTATTATTTTCCTCTATTAGTGATGAATAGTATGCAGTTCTGGATTTATGGAGAGCTTTTTTTAATATGTTAATAGACAGTTTTTCCAGGGTAGATAAACAACAAGGGTAGATAAACAAGTAAACAACAATGGAATCAAGCTTTTGACGAACCAACAGAAGTAGTAACATTGCACCTCCACTTCCAGATAGATAGTCCTGTGTCAGGTGCTGGGACATCAGGTAGGGGTAGGTTAAATTATTCAGATTAACATTACAGATACAGCTATGCTGTCTGTGGGATGGTGCACACACACAGCAACAGCTTGTTGAAATCCAGATATAAAGTTACATGCAGGTGTGCAAATTTCTTACGAAGCTGTCAGGAACAGACTCCACGAGGGAGACATAATGGCCCAACATCCTCCAGTAAGACCTGTGCCCACATCCGAACCCCATGCAGTTCAATTGGCATTTGCCAGAGGTTTATGCTGAGCACATGATTGGTGTGAAAGTGTCTGGACATCCTGTGTTGGATATTTTGCTTCCTGTACGACCATTTTGTGGTGGTTAAGTGATAGTCTGGGGAGACATATCAATGCAGGGCCACATAGATCTCCATGTCGTAGCCAGTGGTACCCTGACTGCTGTGAGGTACTGGGGTGAAATCCACAAAGAGATTGTCAGACCTTACATTGGTGCAGTGGGCCCCGGGTTTCTCCTCATGCAGGACAACACCCAATCTCATGTGACCAGTGTGTAGCCAGTTCCTGGATGATAAAGGCATTGAAGCCACTGAACGGCCCTAACGTTCCGCTGACCTAAATTCAAGTGAACACCTGCAGGACATCCAATGCCACCAAGTACCACCACAGACTGTTCAGAAGCTCACTGAGGCCCTGACCCAAGTCTAGGGGAAGATCCCCCAGGACACCATCCGCTTACTCTTCAGGATCATAGAAACTGTTGGGGGTGCATCCAGGCATGTGGGAACCATACACACATTTGAGTCAGATTGTAAGCTGGCGTGATGAAATTGATGCAGTTGAAAGAGCCTGTGCTTTAATATTTTCACTTGGATTTTCGGTGTGAATAAGAACACAGCCCTCCTTTGGTTGATGATTTTTGTTTCCATTAACGTTATTTAGAGGTTGATTTATGGCATTTTTAACATAACTGGCAACGGCCCAATGTTGTGTCACACATGTGACACTTCCCCTAAAAAATAATAATAATGCTTAATCATTAGGCCTATAATTAGACTACAGATTTTGCTAACAGGCTAATTTTGCAATTTGTCTTGCAATCTACCATGTGTGTATAAGCAACATCAATAAAGATGTAGGTAGCAGTGGACTTTATAGTGGAGGTTAAAACCACAAGCAAATTGAAAAAGTAATGTTAACAAATACAGTTGCTGACTGTTCTAACTGTGAACGTTGGGTTAAACTGGTTGTTATTATTATTAAAATTAGCTGTCTTGGTTGTGCACTTGTGCCAACTGACGCCCTTTATAATTTTAGTGTAAGTGGAGATGGTTTTCTTATATTAAACTGAGAGGTCTATGTGTATAAAATAATAATCTTATGTTGTTATGTTCTGGAAAGAGAGACTATATGATTAATAGAGTCATTCTGAAAACAAACTCATGGTGTATGACTATCATGTGGTCTGTGCAGAGCTTGAACAAGTCATCTTCTATATGTTAATGAACAATTCTTCTTTATGTTAACTGAATGAGTGGAGAAGTGTTTTCACATCTCATCACTGAATGTATTTTAGTGATCTAGCAATAACCTAAAACTGATTGCCAGAGTGACTAAAATCCATCCATCATCTATACCCACTTATTCCTTAACCAGGGTCACAGGGATCTGCTGGAGCCTATCCCAGCTCTCTTTCAGGTGGAAGGGAGGGGTACACCCTGGACAGGTCACCAGTCCATCACAGGGCCACATCGAGACAAACAACCTCACACACACACACTCATCCCTATGGGCAATTTAGAGTCACCAATCAACCTGACATACATGTTTTTGGACTGTGGGAGGAAACCAGAGTACCTGGAGAAAACACACAAGCACAGGGAGAACATGCAAACGTGGGTTGCGAACCCACAACCTTACTGTGAGGCAACAGTGCTAACCACTAATCCACCATGCTGCCCCAGAGTGACTAAAATAAAAACAAAATTTTAATGGTATTTGTTCATGCTTCGTTCTTAGAAGTGGTGCCTTTTTTACAAAGATAATTGCATTATTTATTTTGATTTTATCTGTTTTATGGTTTATGGTGTTGCATTCATTTTGTTTTTTATCTTGTATAGCACTTTGGTCAACTTTAATTGTTTTTAAAGAGCTTAACAAATAAAGTTGTAGTTGCAATGTGTAATCTTTGTCACAATTCGGGGGTTATAATTATTAGGATCAATAATACACCCACTCTGGTACCCTTCAAAATAAGTGCACAAAACAGGAAACTCCACAGTGCGGATCATAACAATCTTTTCTGCAAATGCACCTGATGGTTCAGACAATGAGACTTCAATGTCAAAATAGTGATGCTCTGACTGCATTACTGTAACTTATAATAACAGCAAAGCTCAAAAACACGTCTCATCCCAGTACCTTACTTAAGCTGCATGTGGGAAAAGATAAATCCATCCTGCTACCAACATATGCGATATAATGGAAATATATAGTTAATCATTTAAACATTAGTGTTTATTGTGTTTTGTTTATATGAAGTTAGAAGTTTGCTGTGTACTGTTGTCTGCAAACAAAAGCTGAATTGTCTGGGACGGTCAACACTTAAACAGTTCCTCCATATGTTAAATTTGTGTATAACTAATGAGTTATCTGTATGTTAACCTTATGAGTTATCTGTATGTTAACCTTATGAGTGGAGAAATGTATTTATTATGTATGTCATATTTTGTGTATTTTATATTTATTAAAAGATTTTGCAAATTAATTAATCAATTCCGTTTTATAACCATCTTTTGAATTTGACCTATTTATTTATTCATTCATTCAGTTGTTTGAAAATGATGTTGTATAGGGGTGTTCGTAATATGCTTAGTACTCATCTAAATGTTTCATTAAATGAAATCGTAGATTATTTATTTATGGATTGATCAGTTCAATGAATGACATGCTTTATAATTATTTCCAGGAGACGTGTAATTGTCCACATAGACCTGACCACTAGGCCACACTGCGTGCCAATATTCTAGAGAGTAATTTCTTATATAGCTTCCTAAGGACTGTTAGGCTGGTGCTGGTGTAGGGGTTGGGTGGTGACATAGATGTACTATCTGTATGTACTGATTTGCCACTAACAGCATTTCAGCGGTTATAGTTTGTGGCATGGACTAAAACATACAAATTAAATGGACCATAAAAAAATGGCATGATGACATTTTTTAATGTGTTAGCGGTCAAAGAAAATGTTTGGCCTATGAAAGGAGAGTGTAGGCCTGTTACCCTGGGGCATCTACTATACTGGGCAGTGGTGTGCTGAGGATAGTGCATACACAGTAGACTGTTTATTTTTACAGGTTTGATGGTTTTCTTGAATGAATAACGAGGACTTTTATTATTTCCTTTGAATAAAAGGGACTTTATTTCGCAAATGGATAAGTTTGTGTTTGTTGGATTTTATGGATATAGCTTGTGAAATATGCAGGAGAAGATTAAACATATAAATTAGCATGTTTATACTGGTGGTAATTAATACTAAGTCATTTTGGAATGAGAAAAATATACAGTGCATTGACTTTCTTCTCACATTGACTGTGATATATGTATTTTCACCAGCAGTTATGTCAACTAGTGCACTGGCATCACTCATTTGAGCTGGCTCACTGGATGGGCTAATGTTGCTCCCATTCTGTCAGCAGCCAGCTTTGACGATGATTTGGGTGAAAGGACATATGTGGGGTATAGCTTTCTATAGCAGCAAAGAGTTGCACTCTTAGAGCAGCTGTGCATACAGTGTATCGTACATACATGTACACTATATGTAGTCACCTGTAATATATCAGCCATCGTCACTTCTGGGCTTGTTTAGAAAATATTTATTTCATTTAATGTACACTGTACAAAGGCACTGAAGCATGAGAGATACATTGAAATCTCATCTTTCACAATCATATTTAGTAAAACATTTCCTCTCTTATGTCTGAAGTTGCTACATGATTTGTATTTAAACCACATAGATAACACAGTGATTCTCTGCATATCAACAACCTTTAAAGGGAAAAGAATCCAAATACAAGCACACATTTTCACTACATTTCTTCCTAACTCTGCTAACTCTAGAGACATTCATTAATGTACACACTAATACATTAATTTTTTGCTTTGCATAATGATTTAGGTGATGATTTTTCAAATAAAGGCATTAATCTATAAATTAATCAGCAGTAAATATCGTTCTACCAGTCACTATGGAGCCACAGGTCATTTCATACAGGTTAGATAGCTCACTTTATGACATGGATGTCTTTGTTCCAAAAGGCTTCTAATGAAGAACCTTAGTAGCTTAACATTGACCTTGGAATTACAGCCATGTGATGCTGGTAGTCTACAGTCCTTGTGTTGATGGTCAGTCAACATCAGCAGATGAAATTTTTGACCAGCAATATGAATGCCCTTTTGCAGATATTACAGCAGAGTCACTGCAGTGTGTGTTTTCTTTCAACATACCTACCATACCTACTAAATGCATATTTTGTTTTGCAAGGCCAGTGCTTAAGCTTGTAGGCTTTAAATGACTTTTCTTATGATATGGAAAATATTCACTCCAGTTTCATTTAATTCAAATGGCAGTTCTAATTGACAGCAATTTATCAAACTCACAATACCTTTAATGACTGTATCAGTGTTTTAACCCATACACTACAAATCACTTATACTTTACATGTCTGAAGTCTGGCAATGGATCGGCAGCCAATCCCAGATGACACTGGGTGGAAGGTGGGGTGGACAGTCAATCACAGGGCTGACATAGAGTCAACCATTCATGTTCACATTCAACATACAGGCAATTTAGATCAGCCAGCTAGGTTCAAACCATTTGGAGCATGTGACATTATAAGCTGTGTACAGAATTTAGAAATCTCCATCTGCCCACTGGCAAATCTGTAATATCTTAGTCTTACTGGGACTACACCTTTAATGATCAGCCTCACTACCTACTGAAATATTGGGGGTACCTACTGACCTGTTGTACAATATCAGATCTGTATGTGGAATGTGTGAATGTGTAGGTCAGAATTTGAAATTGTATAAAGATTTGGTTTTTGAATTGAATGTATTCTTTTACTTGTATGTAAAATTTGGAAAATGAATTGTGAAACTGAACTGATGAATTCAAATTTAAGTAAATTCTGCTTACAGATTTGTTCTTGTGCCGCTTTCTTAAACACTACACCAAAAAGAAGAGCATGCAAACAAATCTTCATTGGTTATTAGATACAGTCAATCTCTGTTGTTTTTTCTTAAACCCCCATCTCTCTCTGTCTAATATTTTTGCAATGATAGAATCTTTGAAATGACTGTCAGAAGAAGGCTGCGTTATGCTCATATATACATGGGAGCTTTCATTTTATATGTTGTGTAAAGCTACATTTATCTATTGCTTGGTCAAAAGAACAGAGTGGTGTTTTGTCCAATATTCACTCTCTTTTAATTCTATTTTTGGTCTTTATCAACTTCTAAGGAAAATATCTGGCTCTTTAGTGTCTAAATGCTCCACTATGTTCACTGGCTGACCTGCATTTATCTGCTTTCTGCTGCAGAGCAGGTATTGTTCAGTGGCTGTAACGGCACCTTTTTACTGGCATAAATGAAAATGAAAGGAAAACAAGAAAACAAATGTTGATCAGAGTGCTGAGACTGAACCCCAGATCTGTTGTAAAGCCAAAACAATAAGCTAAAAGACTCTAAATAAGTTGTAAGGCTCTAGAGGTGGAAATAATTCTTTGGAGGTTAATTTCAGTGGTTGCCTATTTTGACATCACACATTAATTATGCCAACCCAGTTGAACTAAATACTTTAAATGTAACTTGATCATACTCAGTTCAATTCCAAAACCTTTTGTAAAAAGTACAATGTCACAAAAGTGTAATGAAATGCAAATTCATCTGGTTAAAACTTAAAAACATTGTGTTTTATTACAGCTTAGAAATCAGTTTCATATTTCTGGCTGCAGGTTCTATCAGGTATGATAGCATTGCTATCAGCATAGTAATTGTTGACATCTCAGAATGCAAGGACATGGCTGAAACTAGGTCCAAATCTAGAACAAATACAAGCAGTCACACAATTTTCCCAGTTGTAAACAAAAGGAAGAGTTATACCAAATGAACTCCCATTTTATTTAAAGGTCAAACACATAAGAATACTTCCATAACTATAAGTACAGCTACAGTAAGTACAGTAGGTCAAAGGTGAAACAGGAAGTGAGTGGAAGTCAATTCACCATTCAAATAAGTATTTTCTAACCAAGAGGTTTGTTTCCAACCTGTCTGATCATGTGATGGCTTGTGTTTCTTGTCCCACAAAACTTATTTTTAATGAGTATGCTGTCATAATGTTATTATAACCTATAGAACCGACAGCCAGGGTGACAAAAATAAAACCCATTTTTTAACAGTATTTCTTGACCCTCAGTTTTTGGAAGTGTTGCCCCTTGCTGTCCTGGGATTCCAACCAATGCAACTGGAAGTACTGATGAGTGGGAAGTCAGTGTGTAATCATAACCTTCTTAACACTGGTTAACCGTAGCATTGGTCATCTTTCTTGCACTGACTCAGCACTTGTGCAATATACATTTTAATTTCAGAAGTTTCAACATTTCAACAATTCAGATTTACCAACTCAAAGCAAGCTGCTCCTCGCAAAAATATCTGACTCATTTTACCCACCCCGGTTATCTCTCAGAAACTCCCCTCTGTCCCCAAAAGACCTTCATTTCAGGATGCTATTCCATCCTATCGCTGCCATCTCCATTGATCTGCACCACACAGTCCTTGTTCAAAGGCTCCTTTGAAAGGGCTGTATCAAAGTGCTGGGTGTTCACCATGTACCTCCCCAGAGCATCCAGCCCCAAGGCTGGAACAAAGCGGCGGTCAAACTGGATTTCTTGACGCAGGTAGGAGGTCCTCTTCTGACAGGAATCGCCAGTTCCCTCCTGCAAGGCCGACATGAAGACAACCAGCTCAAAGTGGGTGGACGTGCCCTCACACAGGGCAGGGTAGAGGGGGCTTTGGCGGTTCAGAGGGTGGTAAAAAGTGAGAGGGAAGATGAAGAAGGGACAGGATTGCTGGCCCAGATGATCCAAGTGAAAATCCAAAGAGGTCTGATGCAGGGCCTGACCCTCATGCTCCTCGTACAGCACAGCACTCACCTTTACATCTACCAGAGGTCGGTGCAGCAGGTTGTTAGCTCGTAGCATTAGGCATGTCTGACCCTGGTGCTGACCCACCACTGCCTGGGGACTGAACTGAATCGCTCCTGCTCGCTTCTGGGGACGTGCAATCTTTGCTACAAAGGCACCTGTTGGTTAAAACAACAAGACGTCAGTGTAAAATATTGGTGCTATGTTTTGACCTTGCACTAAAAACAGCACTATAAAACAGGTCCTGACAATAGTAGCAGAGCGACCACAAAATATCCTGGAAACTCAAACTGAATGTAACTAAATAAAATTATATATACACAGAGTCTGACTTTTCATATAACTTTACCAAAAGGAAATCATACCAACTTAGCCATTGACACACAGCTATGGCCAATTTAGCCTTTACAGTATATTTCGAGTTTGTTTCAAGCACAGAACCAGTATGGGTCAGTTCAGACTCTCAGTAGTGTATGCAGAATGCGTGGAAGTGTCCAGTACAGCATTGCCAGTTTAAAAAAAAAAATCCTGCCACCACCATCCATGCACATTGACAGATCACATTTTTTTCCATAAAGACAAAATCAATAGTTATTTGTTACAGATACTTAAAACACACTATCAAAAATTAAACAGTTGCTTTGCTTCCGAAATTTGCAGACCATCTGTTAATGAATTCTTACATTAACCCTACATGCAGTTTGCCTTGGCTCCATTCATAGCTCATACAGAATCTATGTACGTGTAAAGTATATAACTGTACATGTAACAGATGTAAGTTTTGATAAATTGTTGGAATGTGTAGTTAGTGAACACCACTAAGAATGACCAAAAAAGATGAACATCTATTTATCCCATGCTTTCATACATAGTGTGGTAGATATTTGATTCTGATGCAGTGGTGGAAGAAATAAGGGCATTTACTTTACATTAAAAGTACCAAAACCACAACATAAAAAGACTTAATTACCAGGTGAAATATTAGTCATTTAACATTTTTAGGCCACCAGCAGTTGGAACATTTGACACACCTCTGAAATAAATGAAATGTGGCCTCAGCTCCACATTGTTTTTTATAGGTGACCACAAGGCTAAAAGTGGGGAACCAGCTGTAGACACAGTACTTTCCTTATTCCACTAAATATAAAAAATATAAGGTTAGATGTCACTAACCCACTATTTCATCATAGGTTCTTCTATGTAAGTGTAGTACCCACGGTGGCCCACCAGATGTCACATTCTGTCTGCATTATCCTCCTCATCTGTGTTTCATACTGGCTCTGTGCTTCATAACACTTTCTTTTCGTTTCTATTTGGCAGCTGTGGGAATTTATATTAATTTATATTATTACGACCCATAATGCAACACTGTCTTTTGAAGGCCTCACTCTGAAATACCAGGACAAATTCTTCAGGCAGTGTTTCACTGAAGCTCTGTCCTCTGACACTGGGCTCAGGTCAGTATATAGTATGTGGTATGTTGTTTCAGAGATAGTGATGGAAAGCATCTAAACACCTTTACTCACTGATAGTTGATTACAGCCTTGGGGTGTATTATTTAAATATTTTCAATTTGTATGCTTCTTTTATGCTTCTATTCCACCACATTTCAGAAGGACATATTCCACTGCACCACATTTATCAGACATCTGTAGATACTAATTGCTGTACAGATGTATATACAATAAAAAAAATATGAATTAGTATTATTGTAGCATAAAAATGGTATATGGTACTGAACTGTATATTTTAGCTCCACTTTGAAATGTGTATTACATATTAATCCATCAATAATAATAACAGAACAATAACAAAAAGTACAAATACTTTTCATTTTAAAATGTTTAGTGCATTTTGTTGTAAACACAAGAAACACTTTTTAGTGCATGATTACATTGTTATACTGATATTTTTGCTTAAATTGAGGAGGTGAATTCTTCATTGCTGTTTGGGATTAAGGTATGGCAAAGTGTAGCTGGTTATGCATCATACAGGGTGACTGGTTTGGGGTGTTATCTAATACCTGTAGAAATGGAAATAGACTGCTGTTGTCAATATGTCAATCTGTAGTCCATGAATCAAAAGTAGCCCCTATTCTTTCAAATGTACTATCCAGAAAAAAAAAATCTTTTGAAAGTTTTGCTCAATATAGCAATCAGCTTAATTTTTCATGTGTCCATTAAAGGCTCAGAGTGTGATCTCAGAGTTACTGATGTGTGCGGAGACAAGGCCAGTTGTACCTGTGATAAATGCTTCCAGCATGAGCCCCAGCAGCATCTGCACTGCCAGCAGTGCTATGGCACTGGGACAGTCCCCACTGGGGTACATGGTGCCGTAGCCAATGGTCAGCTGTGTCTCCAGAGAGAAAGAAAAGGCGGCGGTGAAGCTGGTAATGTATTTCACACAAACCACATGCCCTTGTGGGGGTGCATCATGGTCCTGCACAGCCAGGTCTCCGTTGAGGTGGGCTAGCAAGTACCACAGGCAGGCAAAGAGAAGCCAATGGGCCAGAAAGGAGGCACAAAAAGCCAGTAGAACCCATCGCCAGCGCAGACCCAGCAATAATCCCCACAGGTCCTGCAGGGCTAGCAGCCAGGCCCTGCCCGAGGTCTTACGCCATGAACCTGAAGGATATACAGGGGGACGAAGGGCACAATGTCCATCTTTGGTGACCAGGCGCTGACGGGGTGGAGAGGATAAGAGAGGAGAGGAGGAAGCCTTCCCACCCAGAACACTGCTGGTGGATTTGGTTGTCATTCTTGCAGGCAGATCTCAAGCAGCGTTGGTGTATGATCCTGAAATGAAATTCTGAAAGACACGCAGAGATATTTCAGAAGACTACGGGACAGTTTGACACACAAATTATTAGTCACTTTCAATATCAGTTCCATCATTGTGGGTCCAGTGCAGAGGTGTTCTGGCCTAGCCTCATACAAGGTCTGAAAGCAGCTGAAAAGCAGCTCCCCTAGCATGTCAAGAGTAAAATGTCAAACAATGGCAATGAAGTACCTGCAGGCAGATGTTCTTGATCATGAAATAAATGCTATGTTACCTGGTAAATCAGCACTGTCTTGGTTTTACATTTCCATCTGTGATAATCAGCCTTCTTGGCTAACTGTGGTCCAGACTGAGATTGTTGGATAAATTGCTATGTTTTATTCTTTTATTATTTTTTTATTTATGGTCCCCAGACAATAAAGCCAGCTGGCTTTGCAGAGTGTCTGATTTTTTTTATAGCTAGGGCTTGATAGATTCTGATGAAATCTGACTAAGGCATTAATGTTCTCATTAGGTTGACTTCTAATAGCTTTGGTGATCCTCTAACTTTTCATCTAGTGCCATTATCAGTTCAAAATGTTAATTTCATCAAACAGTACATTGGTTTATGATCAAAGACCTGCAGAACTAGTCACATTATCATCGTCAAATAATAGGATGAGTCTGTTTATTTTCACCAAAGCAGAATCTGCATACCAAAGTGTGATAATCTATTGTCTGATGCTCTGCATCTACAAATACTTCTTCCTGCTTGTGAATGACTGCTGTCAGATGGATTCAAAGTCTAACTGTTGTCAGGGGGATGAAGGGCTGCACCACTGCACACGTTTTTACACACAAAAGGCAAAGGTTTGAATGATGACATGAGTAAGTGGTGTTTCATTGTGTTTTTGTCAAATCAAGTCTTTTTGTGCACATGACCATAACCCCAAATAAAATGATACTAACAATGAACCCAAATAATTACACTTATTTCCCTGGTCTCTTTTGAAAGGTAACACTGCAGTTTGCTATCAAACATGCAGAATTAGCATAAGATAATAAGTCATACTGAAACAATCTTACAGAGGCACACCTTACACCTTTTTGTTTTTTCCATGTTTGCATGAAAAGCTGTGATTGTACACCCATGTTGAACCTACAAATACAATGGGGTGATATATTATGTGTGCAATACAATATTGTTATGACATGGAGACTGAAATGAGACTTTTAAATGCTGGATGGTGTGTTCAAGTTGTTTTCAGATGGAATTCAGCGCAGATGGAAGCAGGACAAAGTGTTTCATATGAGAGAAAGTGTCTGGTAATGGGTTAATGAGTTTACTCCGATTTGAGTTCAAGATTTGAGTCCACACCCCTTCATTCTTAAACCCAAACAAATAAATCAATTTGATTTAAAACACTTTTAGCTTCACTAGAAGAATTTTAGACATATTTCATATTTAATTATGACGTTTCTTTTGAGTTAAGGAAGCTTTTTCTTTCCAAATGTTTCCTTTAAGATAAACAAGCCCAGAACACATTGAAATTAAATTTCATTCAACAGGGGGATGTTCCTTTAAATCCCAAGGTTAAGATGTATGCACAGAATCATAATTTTATCTCATTTAAACAGGACATGTGTGTAGAGGCACTTTGCACCAGATGTATGTACAGGCAGTCCCGACAGGCAGACAGCTAGAGTCCTGTCCTCTCCAGAGTTTCTATTTCTATGTCAATATTGTTGCCAGGAGATTAGAGCAGGTCCCAGCTGGGAATCTGTCTGAGGAACACAGCGACATGCAGAGTAGGAATGTGTCTTTCATCTGCGGGGAGCATTAAACTTACTGCACTGCATGGCTCTCCACTCCATTTGTTCACCAATTACAATATACACTTGCCATTTGTTTACTCATGCATTTATTATGCACATGCAGCTTCTTTTGATGCATTTGCCGTGAGGTTTGAAGCGTTTTCAAAAAATGGAAAAAAAGGGAGCACAAGAGTTTAGACTAATACAATAAATCCAATGTGATGGCAAAAGGAGTGATGTTAAAAAATTTGATAACATTATGCAGTACAATTTACACGCACCATCAACAAAAAATAAACATATATAACTACCTGATACTTCTCTAAAGCTGCTTCAGGCAGTTTACTTGTTTTTTAGTGACCAAACACAGAAATATCTTTAGTCAGTTATTTCCATTAAGTGATCGACAAACAATCAAACACTAAACTGAAGACATCTATGTCACATAAACTAAAGTAAGTGTGTAGGTTGAATGTTATATTGATTTATGTAAGAAGTTTGTCTTTGTGCTGAGGCTGAGGGAAACAGCAGCCTGATAACACTCAGCAAGGTTGTCACATGAAAGCCACGTGCTGGCTCAGGTTTAATTGTTCTGGCTTTCAATTTGTCAGAGTTGTCACTGGATCAGATAGTCACCATGCCAACCACAAGTACAAAACACACCCGAACATCAATATTAATCTCACCTGTGTGTCCAGGTCAGGATGGATATAGGTTAGAGCATAAATACTGAAAACAGAGGGAAAAAGCTAGGTTGGCACTGGCCAAAGTTCATAAACACCCCTACGATACCAACACTGTATAGCTCATTAATAAACGTGTGCAGTCTGTATATAAACAGAAAAAAATGGTCCATTTATGATTTTAGGTGGAGTCAGCAACTGATACTATTGCTTAAGGAAAAACTGGTGTGTCAGTTGTCAGTCTGTGCTACACTTCTTCTCAGCATCTACAGGTTACCAGTTACAGTGAGTTTTGATTTGGTCTCTGTCAAAACATTATGGTACCAAACATGGCAACCTCACTGTGGCAATGTGACTTCAAGAAGCTGCACACACTATCACTGTGACCAGCTGCTGCTCTGGAAGAAATGCTTTATAAACGAAACAAGTGATATACATTATTGCAATTAGTTTTAGAGATGTAGGACAGACCCAGTCTTGGTGTCAAGCTATGATAATCCTTCATGACTTCAGCTCCGTAATGCACACACACAAGATTGCTATCCATTTTCTCACGTCACAGAAAGAAAATGAATTTTCTTTAAGGTACTTCTTCTCAATCAGTATTTGTTCTTTGGGTTTTAACAGGCTCCTTTGTAAGTTTCTGAATTTCAGTTTAACAATGAAAATGCAGTGCAGTACAATAAACACACTCATTTTTAATAAATATGTAATGAGATGAGACAAACTTTAATATTATGGGATAACTGTGGAAAAAGGCAGAAGAAAATGTCTAAAGGGCCACAACATGGCCAATTTAATTCCTCAGATGAACTTGCCATCTATGTTTATGTGGTAATGAATCTTGTATGTTGTGCAAGAGCCCGATTTTCAATTTATCATATGTATGTCAAAATCTGCAGATGTATATGAAATAAAGTTAGTGTATAATATATAGTGTATAAAGTGTATTATTATGAATATGGGAACATACAAACAAGGTGTTGTCACCATCTACCCATAAATATAATGTTATAAGATATCTAGGCATGAAATACATTCACTCTGTTCAGAACAGAGGTTTTGTGCAGGTCAGATTAGATGGTGGATGTAAGAGCACAGGACAGTGACACGTGGAAAAATTTTAGCTGCAAAAACACCAGCTGCAGAAATATGGTAGTTTTGATTAAATATTGAAAACGCAAGCATACATTCACCCTCAACATTTAACCAAGACAACAATTATTGCAGAAGAAAAAATCTTGTATTAATTATTAATACTATTATATTAAATTTTATTTAAAACTTTAATGCATCTTCACAGATGTAATAAAAAAAAAATATTCGCTTCCCTCATTCAGTATAACCTAGGGGTGAATGTGCTAATACAGTTAATGTTTTAGGGGACAGGGTAGTGAGGTCAGTCTGCAGTAGCTGTATGGCTGTTCATACAGAAGAGCTGTGTTATAGCTTGTTTTTGTACACATCCAAATGATGCAGCATGTCTGTTCTGCTGCTTTAGGAATGTCTGTATGACTGAGTTTAGAGAGTTCTTTTAATTTTTAAAGCATTTTTTCTAAAGTTAAGTCCTGATCATGGGATGCTTGAGGGAAATGTTCCTTTAGGAGAGTGATGTATGATGATGCAAACAAACACCTTGTGTGACTGCTTTGAGAAGCACAAAGCCCCTAAGGCTGGTTGAGTATTTAGACTTACAGTGATCACCTCCTAGTAATACGGCTACAAGTAATGCTGCGTAGCAGTTACAGTCTGTATTGATTTGGTCTCTGTCAAAGTATGTTTGTACCAAACATGGCAACCATACTGTAGCAATAAGATTTCAAGAAGCTGCATACAGTAACTTTGAGTGGTTGTTGTTCAACAAGAATTGCTTTGAATGAAACGTGCTATTTTGAGCTAGAAGATGTTGGATGCCAAACTGAGACAGGCCTGATCCACCTTGTCTGCACTTCTCACTGGACACAGAGACATGAAATTAATATCAGTCTTCCCATGTCACTCAGAAAGAGAGTCAAGATGTATTTCGTACTGTTCCTTTATTAAGGCGCCCATACTTCTGAATTAGCTTTTTTTTTTTTTTGGTTTTAACAGGCTCTGAAATTCAATTCAACAATGCAAATGTCAATTTTGAGGGCATTCATTTCTATGAATCTATTTTTATTATTTATGGCAAGTTATCACAGATTTATAGTATGTATGTATGACAAAACCTTTACAGTTATATCACACAGTGTGCTTCAGTATATATATGCATGAATAATGCATATAACATATTGTATAATATAAAACTGTTACCATCTACCATAAATATAAAGTTATACTGCATCTGTATAAAAGTGACCAACACTAAATATTTTACAGTATATTCATATACAAAGATTATACTGTAAGTGCACATTTACCAACATCAATGGTTTGTTATTTTCACTACCTAAGAACTTAGACGTCAGCTGCATTACCATCACAAACTGATGATACTGCATGCTATCAGGGCTTCTAAAAACTGTGTTTACTGTTCACTGTAAACTGTGTTTTAATATATTTTGAATGAAACACTGGTGATGTGTGGTTATGTTTAAGTTAAAGATGATAAAGTAGTTTTGGTTAAATAGGCTACTGAAAAATCAAGCATATATTTAGCCTCAATATTTAACCAATACAACCATTTTTCCATTACCTTAACTCATGCAAACAAATAAAATACATCAATAAGTGTTTTGCTGGATATGTTTAGAGATTTTAGGAGATTTATGTTTAGGCTGTTCATACAGAAGAGCTGTGTTATATAATTTTTTTTTTGTATACACACCAGATGATGAAGCATGTCCGTTCCGCTGTTTTAGTAATGCCTGTATGATTGAGTCTAGAGTTCATTTTTAAAGTATGTTTTCTCACCCTAAGTCCTGATCATGGGATGCTTGAGGGAAATGTTCCTTTACTGTATTGTTGTTTACTGTCGTGGTTGCCAGTGTGGAAATGTGAACTCTTCCTCTCCTTTAATGAAGCAACATTTTGAGTCCATAAGTTCAATCTGCAGTGTTATTCCATTGTAATTATTCACTTGTATGTAATGACGTGAAGAGACTGTTTATCAGTTCTTCAGATGTATGATGATGCAAACAAACACCACTTTGTGTGACTGCCCTGAGAAGCGCGAAGTCCCTAAGGCTGGTCAAGTATTTAGACTTACAGTACTCAAACATTAGAAATAACGTCTACGCGTGACACTGCTTAGTCAGCCATTTTTCTTCTGCCTATCTGTGCTAATGCACAAGTTGCAGAAGAAGTTAGTGGAAATATGTCTTTAGTGTGAAGCCAGAGGGGTGCATTGTGGTTTATGTAACATTCAGTCTGCAGCTGTTCATTTCTTATATTCTCTGTTCATGACATTTTATCTATTTATGTATTTTATGTTTTTCGCCTTGACTTTCAGATGTCCTTGTGTCCATGCTTGTTTTTGGATCAGCTAAGTGTCAATCTAGCTTCTCGAAATGTTTCTTGCTGATAAAAAAAATTGTTAGGAATCCATGACTAGTGACTATGTTCACTGTAATTGCACTGTACAAACTCTAGAAATCTTGTGTTACATTAGAGAGTCAAGAAGTTCCATTTACTGACACAGATCCCAACACTGATCAGATCACAGCTCATCACTCACTCATTGTCCTGGTATCAGTGCCTCAGCTCTGCCCAGCATCACATGCTGGAATGTGTACTCACCTGGAGCTGGAGGGCTACAAAGAGGCCCTCTGACCTTGTCACCTAAGAGCTGGTCTGAGGTCTGCCAAGTGGGCAAAGGGGGCCAAGACAAATGGAAAGCGTGCCACGAGTTCCTTGGAGGACAAAGTATAATATCCCACAGGAGTCCTGAGCAAAAAATGATAAAAGTGTCACCCTGGAGAGGTTTTCTTGGTGTGGGAGCTGGACTGAGCCACGGCGCTCTCTGCTCCTCCGATCTGTAGCTTCTAGCTTCAGGGCAAAGATGATTCAATTGGTCACATTACTCTGCATGGAGCCTATTAGTGTTCCCGGAAGACAGGGGGAGGGGGAGGGGGTGGGGGTGTGGGATGGAAGAACAACACCTTGTCACAGTTCATTCAAAGAGCTGCTTGTTGCTGCTCGGTGTCCTGCAGCTGCTGCTGTGAGACATTGAGTTTTCTGATAAGATGGTGCATTTGTCTGTGTAAAAATGTGCACATCCATTAATTTGCATGCACCAATGTTTCGTCCCTAGCCTTTTGGAAGTTACCAGTCATATCAAGGAACAGCTCGTTCTCTCCATCACTTCATTTGCTCTCTTTGGAAATGTTTGTCATCTCCACTGGAAACGTGTGTAAGTTTGAACTATGCTTGGCTACATATTGTAGCATATACATATACATGCCAATACATATTGCATATTGTATTGGCACTGATTTTAATTTTTGCACCGTCTTCATTCGTCTCTCTATCATCGTACGACCTTAGAATAGTTAACATATTAACCAAGGAGTCAAAGAGCTTCTTTGCTTGTTACAACAGAACAGTAGAGCCACATGACAGGAGGTTAAACGTCAATATTGCTTTTTGACCTTAAAGCAGCAGGACAGAAGTATTGGTCCAGTCTAACTCAAGCATGACTGTTATAAAATCTGGATATTCATTATATTTTCAATTTTCATCATTTCTGTAATAACATCCATCCATTATCTATACCCGCTTATTCCTGTTTAGGGTCACAGGGATCTGCTGGAACCTATCCCAGCTCTCTTTGGGTGAAAAGGGAAGGGAAACACCCTGGACAGGTCACCAGTCCATCACAGGGCCACATAGAGACAAACAACCTCACACACTCACACTCACTCCTATGGACAATTTCGAGTCACCGGTCAACCTGACATACATGTTTTTGGACTGTGGGAGGAAACCAGAGTACCTGGAGAAAACCCACGCAGGCACAAGGAGAACATGCAAACTGCACACAGAAACCGAACCAGGAACCTTCTTGCTGTGAGGCAACAGTACTAACCACTAATCCACCGTGCGGCCCACCATTTCTGTAATAACACTGGGTGGTAAACTGTCTGTGGATGAGGTGTGTCCACATGTGTGTTTTAAACAACAGAAAAACCTCTTCTTCCTCATCCGCATGCCAGATAACAATCAACACATCTCCTGCTTTCTGTGTTGAAATACAGCCAATTATTTATTTCCATCACATTTAATTTGAAGATCAGCAATGAGGCCTCACACTTGTACTCATTTTTCTATTTTTGTGTCTCTGTTGTCAGGCAACTTAATGAGTATAAAATGTCGATTTGATCAAAGCTTAGCTAATGCAACCTATTGACCAGGTGAATAGTATACCCTGTAGTGCATCACCAGATGATTTTTTTAGAGAGGATGAGAGGTGACAGTAAGTTAACCTCTTACAGTAACTATCCACTATCCTGTTGCACAGTGGCTACCCTCAGGTTATTTTCCAGAAGCTCTGTGTTTGTACACACAGGAACTTTTCACTCTGGAGGCCACTAATGAAAAGCTCTGTTCACAAGTATAAAAACAAAACAAAAAACAGTACTGTACAGTACTACTGCAGTTGTTCACACAGTTTGTCTGTACAGTAAAGGGTTTAGGCACCATTGCAGGTGTCCAGATAAAAACATAATGTAAACTGCTTGTTTCTAACATGTCTGATGTGATTCCCAATAGACTTGGCTGTGCTGATTATCCTAATATTCCCAAATTTCTGTGGTGTGCAATAAACTGGAATCTTTTTCCTTTGGCCTTTCTCCACAGTGTGCAGAATAAATATCATATCTAACCTACCCTAACTGCCTATAACAGAAACTCCTTCCATTTTTGATAATAAATGAGCTTCATTTTAGTGCCATCATCAGACACAAACTCATATTTCAAAGCACAATCTGTCATCATTAGACAGGTATTAACAACCCCATGGTGCCACCCTCTGGACACTTTTTTTCCTCTTGGAGAATAACATCACCCGCTTGTCTACAGGCTTTAGTCTTTTCATGTTTAAGAAAATCTGGATAACAATGAGGATGATGACGTATGTTTCAACGGTATCAGTCAGTCTGACAGAATGTATCACTGCTGTGTGGGACATGTGTGTGTGTGACAGTTCCTCCAGCCCCCTCTGTTGTCCTGCAGTGGTCTGGCTGCTCCCACTGTCAGAATGTGAGGCATTGTAGCTGCTTTGCTGTAGCTTTTGCTTCATTGTCTCTCATTAGTCTGAGGAGCGAGAGATGGGTCATTCACCTACTGCTGGGAAATGTGTCACCCTTCACTTATCCACT
The DNA here is from genome assembly GCF_900324485.2 of Mastacembelus armatus. Taxonomy (NCBI): domain Eukaryota; kingdom Metazoa; phylum Chordata; class Actinopteri; order Synbranchiformes; family Mastacembelidae; genus Mastacembelus; species Mastacembelus armatus. The sequence goes on from NC_046645.1 coordinate 15,386,533, forward strand.
GTTCCAAACTCTCTGTGTAGTTTTTCTCCAAGGGAGCAAATTAGAGGCTTGAAATATCTTTATGCACATGTGAGAACATGAGACTGCTTGATTGCTTTGGTTTGCTTTTTTTTTTTTTTCCAACTCAAAATTTCTGTTTTTACTGTAAAGTAAATGTTAATGCCATCAACAAAAGAAACAAAAGTAGCATGAATGAAACCCCAGCTGAGAGCACAGTCCTCAATAAAATGATCAGTGACCAAATAATATATTTAGTCATAAATATATTTGTAACTTTTTTCTCATTGGACGATCTCTGGCCCTTTATTATTTGCATGTTCTCTGCAGTTCCCTGCGGAGCCTGCTCATAAGATGTTGTACTGATACTATTTTGCTTTGCCAAGAGAATAAAACCCCTCTAGCTGCTAAAACTTTTCAAATTCTCTATCCACAACCCCAACATGGATTGTGGTGCAAGACAAAGTGTTTCTTCACCTGCAGTGCAGTATTCAAAGTTGAGAGGTGACTTGGCTGCCATCACTGAATCGTAGCTGCAAGTTCAGGCTAATTATTGATAGGCAGGGGTGAGGGGTACCCAGTACAAAGACAATAAAAAGAAGCTTAGAGAGCTGTTGTGATTGACTAGTGCTGGCCCAGTGTGAGTGGTTAGCCTGCCAGCTGCAGTAGTTTATCAACTGGCTCCAGCTTGTGCCTTGGCTGTATTAGCATTATACTGTAGTCACAGTGCTAAGCATCAGTTTCTCTAAAAGAGAAGTACCCACTGCTGTTTGCAGGGTTGCCAACTCTTTTCTTCACTACTGGAACAAATCTCATGCCAAAAGAGGAAACCTCAAAGCTTTCATTAAAAAAAAAAAAAAAGTTATACAATATATGTTAAGAGGCTCTCTCTGAACAGAGGACTAGGTTTGAATAACATGCCATTTTCCCACATTTCAGCACTAGCATTGGTCCATAAACATTACAAGCACAAAAGACACAGATTATGAGGCTTGATGGAGGTGTGCACACAAAGCGTTCTCCAGGAATACACTACAGAACCTCTTTTGTGTTGTTATTTGCTACAGTCTCTGTACGAGTCTGTACCCAAAGTGTAATATCTACCTGTAGCCATCACATGGTAACAGGATCCAAAGGAGCAAGTCCAACAGTCCCAAACTCACTAACCTCTGGTGGTGCAATATCATCATCCAGTATGGGGTTTTGATTGGTTTCTAGATGAATGGAATTTCATTTATGATGCTTATAGCATTTAGAAAAAAAAAATAAAATTCAGCAGAAGGTGACTAGATCCAAACTGGATTGAATCCTAGCTGACATTGGGCAAGAGACAGGGTACAGGTTACCAGACGCTCATGCTCACACACACAGGCAATTTAGATCCATCATGTGTTTGCCTTGTTAGACAGCGTACCTAGTAAAAATCCACATGGACATGATGAAAACATGCAGACCCCACATAGAAAGAAGCCACTGGCCGGGAGGCTCAAACCCAGAACCTCCTTGCTGTGAGGCAACAGTGTTAGCCACTGCTCTACTGAGTTGCTCTTTGAAGAAAACAGTATGTCGGAAAATTGTCCACAGCAGGGGTGTAGCACAAAAATCTGGGCCCCATAGATAAGCAACCCTCATAGCTCACCCTCCCCCATTATTACATCCATTATCACACCTGAATCAACAAGTAAACACACTAAAAGCTTCTTAGTTGACTTCACTGGCCATGTGAACAAAGGGAAGAGAAGTGGGTAAGGGAAAGACGAGCTTGTGCCACAAATATGTGAACACTAGAAATAATTTGTGAGAAACTTCAGTATTTGAAGCAAATCAGTGATGACAGTGCCACACGCTTCCCTGCACTGCAGGAAATGATCTCCAGTTTCCCAAGCACTGACATTTCTGTGAGAATGAGGAAACATGACTGATAACAGGGTAGGCTATTTTGGCTGCAGCTGGAAATGACATGAACCTGTTTTCAAAGTCTTTGTCTGTTTCTGAGTACAGGAGTCTAGTAGTGACACTGACCCAGAGCAGACTGAAGTACAGTCTCCACAGTGACGTACTTCAAACCTCCACTACAAGACTTTCACTTGACTGGACAGTAACTGTTTAGGAGTATATATAGGAGTATATATAGAAATATCTCTTCAGTAGTAATTATCACTCCCACTGGGAATAAAATGTAATAACAACAAAGTCATCTTACTGCAGATTTAATAGTATATAGCACAGCATAGTTGAAGCTCATTCATTAATACTGTCTCTGAAAATTAGAGGCTCATGGGTGAGGAGGGTATATTAATTTTAGTCCTGTAAATGAAAAGTCCGTACAACCCTTTTCAGAAACTGGAGCAAAAAAACATGTTTAATCAGTGCATAACCTATTTTCATTAAGAACAGCCAGCTGCACACAGGCATTACTATGATCTGTGATACACACCTACCAAACATAGATTCATACTTACATCTTCAAAAGAACAGCTATTAATGTGATTGTAAACAATTCTATACTGCATGTTTTACACTGTGACAGCAATTGCCAATCTGGTCCACACTTCCTAGAGATTCACACATATTTTTTTTATGGAGACTGTCCAACCACTTTTTAAAATGATATAAATGCAGGGTGAGTTTGATGATGATGCCATCTAGTGGTTTATGTTTTTTAAAACAACACAACACTAATATTTTTTATCCACTCGTGATCAAAATTGTGATTAAAATTGTGAATTGCAACTTCACTGTGTCAGAGTTGTTTTCTAAAACGTTGATGTAGAAACTTTTTTGATCACCTCTTTGCCAAACCATGTGGTATGAGCATTAACAAATCACTGGTGTTTTCCCATTTCCTTTCTGCATAACATCTTACCATGAGCATAGCCCTTGCCTTTGCTGGTACAGCAGAATTACATTCATACTGATACTCCAGTCTGTGTACAGACTGATCTGTGTGAAGAGACCATCTTCTGAATGCTCTCTAGAACCTTTGCCTTCACTTATAAACTGCTGAGCTATGCTGCTGATGATGGGGGTCTAAAAATGGAATTGGTCCCTCCTTCATCTGTCACCACTCCCTGAATCTGACACATAAGGGTGATTTTTCTGATTAACAAGTTTCCTACATTTTTGCCAAACTCTTTAATATCTGTTTTTTTTTCAACTTAAAATACATTCAAAATGTTTCCTGTGCTCTTACAATGTGCGTGCACTTCAGTTTCATTGTGGCTCTGAAGAGCACAGAACCACATTATTACACAGTATGAACTAACAGAATTAAACTTTTTTGGTTTAGTTTTTTTTCCTTGATTAATATCATCAAGATTTTTTTTTCTTTTTTAAAGACTAGAAATATATTCTTAGATTTTCTCTCTTTTACTGTACTAGATATTGAATTAAATAACAGAATAAACAGATTATGCAGAGACTTACCTTTTTTTAACTCAAAAAGTAAGGTTCAAAGGAAATATTGCATTAATGGACCAAATGGCCCAGGTCCTTAGCTCCACTATGACGAACCAGTAGGAGTAAGAAAGATAAATAATGAAGACCTTCTGTCAGAAGATGGAGCTATTTTCCACTTAATAACTTAGGACTTATCATAACAACCCTGTTCAGTTTCACTTGTGGCTTTTTATTCACATTTATAACCCAGTTTAGAATGTCCATCTCCTGAGGCACCTCTAATTCACTGACATTATCTTTTACCCAGAGGCATTATAGACACATGTGCCAATTTGAATGATAATTCTACATTTAACTACAGCACATCATAGATTATGTTCATCTTTTTATAGCATGATGTTTCACCACGTAAATATTACAGTAATAATATAATCAAGTAATGGTGACATACGATTGAAAAATAACTTTTAAAAATAAAGAATTGGTGCAGTGGTGGATTGATTAAGTCAGTCACCTTCTTTATTCTGAAAGTCACCAAATTCCCTCTAATCCACGAATGACTAGTACAGTCAGGATGTTCTCCTCCTTTACAAACAGCCCATACATGTCCATTCAGAAGTCACAAGAAACCATTTTCACATGTATTGAGAACATTATTTTAATAAACTTTCTTTAAAAATCACAAAAATCTCCTTATTCTTATTTTAACACCAAACAAAGTAGAATCAGTTTATTTTAAGGTAACTAGCTTGGAAGCTCTGTATGGTTTAAATAAAATGTACAGTGTAACTTTAGCTCATCAGCTTTAGGTCTGCATCTTGCACCTTGATAAATGTTCTGGCTGATTAACTATTCTAGAAATAAATAAATCTGTTGTTTTCAATGATGCATGTGACAGCAGTGCTACTACTATTATGAATGAATGAAGAATGAGTGACTGGTGTGATCAAAAGTAAACATCCGGGTTAACTGGTTGCAAGATGGCCGTGTAGTAGTATGTCCAAAGTTTTGCTTTTTAGATGTTGGAGTGGCTGCAGTGCTTACTACATTTTCACCACCTCCTCAGTTCAGTGATGGCTGTTCCAAGTCTTTCACTCGTCTTTCAAACCAGGTGTGTGCACTGCAAAAAGCAGTGCAGTTGAACACACCAACCTACAGTTTGATCCCATTATATTCACCTCAAAATGAAAGTGTAACCTAATGAATAATGCAAGTTCTCTTATGGTTGGTCTTTATTGTGTGTAATGGCTACAGTTGGAAATGCAAGACAGTATATAGACATTAAAACCAGAGTCTGATCGTAAATGTGAAGGAGAGGAACCTGCTGTTGCAGGCTTGAGAGCTCAATGGGATTTTTCCTGACAGTAGGATTGTGTTTACATTTTCTAACAAAGCAACAGTCAAAGCTTAAATCTATGCAGACTGGAAGATGAACACGTTTTTCATGTCACTACTTTCTATATATTATTCAAACAGTTTACAGTACCTTGGTATAGCTGGATATGTTAAACTAAAGTGGTGATTAAGGCAAAGACTTTTTGGGGAGTGTTTTCTTATTTAATTAAGGATGGGGGCGTTGTTGTGCACATAGCTCCTTGATATTGGGTTATATTAATAAAATTTTGTTTGACTTGACCTTCATAATGGGTGGTGTACCGAATAATTAAGTCTAGTCAAAGTCACTTTTGAAGTTAAAGTAGTCTAAATCCAGTGCTTAGTACTGTGTAAAAGACACTAAAAACACATAAATTGTGTTGTAATTTAGGGCAGCATGGTTAGCACAGTTGCCTCACAGCAAGAAAGCCCCAGGTTCGCAACCCGTCATGGGCCTTTCTGTGTGGGGTTTCCATGTTCTCCCTGTGCTTGCGTGGGTTTTCTCTGGATACTCTGGTTTCCTCCCACAGTCCAAACACATGTATGTCAGGTTGATTGATCACTCTAAATTGCCCATAGGAGTGAGTGTGAGTGTGTGAGGTTGTGTGTCTCTATGTGGCCCTGTGATGGACTGGTGACCTGTCCAGGGTTTACCCCTGACTTCCACACAAAGAGAGCTGGGATAGGCTCCAGCAGGTCCCTGTGACCCTGGTTAGGAATAAGCAGGTATAGATGATGGATGGATGGATGTTTTCATTTATAAATTAACTTCATACCAAATGCAGTGAATGGAACTACACCTAAAACTAACCAGCATTTGCAGCACTCCCCTTTAACCTTGAAACAGCAGCATTTCTCTTTGATTTGACCTGCAGACAGTTTCTCCTGGTACTTTGCAGCACCTTGGAGAAGCTGCTGGAGTTCTTCCGTAGATTCAGGCTGTCCCAGTGCTTCTGTCTCTTAATTTGATCCCAGACTGACTCCAGACTGCCCAGACCTAGGCTGTGTGGGGGTCAGACCATCTGCTGCAGGACTCCTGGTTCTTCTTGCCTCTGAAAACAGTTCTTCATGTAATCGCGATTTTTTATGGGCTTGTTAAACTGCAAAATGAACCTGGGATCAATCAGTTACCTGATGTTGTTGTGTGATAAGAATCTAAAACATCTGCATTGCTTAAAATGTCTGCACAGTACTACACATTAATGCAAAACTTTGTTTTAAAGCCTCAGACTTTTTTTTATTTTTACCACCTAGAGTATATAGACCTCCACCTCCAACTATTTAAAAAGAAATCATGTTATTCTTTTAAACCAGGCCACTGGGACAGCCTGTCCCCATTCCACTGAGTTCCACCAAGCAGTAAAGAGATGAGCAGACTGAGATTATTAATTTGTACAAACAGAAAAGAGAAAGTGTTGAGATGAAAGACAGCACAATGAAACAGAGAAACTTCTTTCTTGTTACTTGGAGAAAATAAACCACAGTCAGGAATGATAAGACGTCTTTCTTTTTCTCTATTTTTCTATGCTGAGAGCACAAGCATTTCCTACTTCTCTATACATTCTCCCTATTGTCTAAGTTTTGTGTGTATGCAATGGAGGAAGAGGCAATTTTTTTTTGTTTCTCAGTCCATGTTGAATATCACTGGATACTATTGTTCTTTGTTGGTGGGGCAGCCACTGTAGTTATCCTTTTGTGTTACACTGAAGACTGTGCAGCTACTGTAAACATAAGCCTTGCACATGTATACAACTGGCAAGTTGGCAATATGGCCTGGAAGCAGATCCTTATTAGTCCCTAGGGACCCCTATTTTTTTTTTTTGTGTTTGGGTCAACAAACAATTGTGAAATGATTTGAACAAAAGTCATGTCCATCTGGAAAACTGGTTGACCAGACACTGTTTTGTCCAAGTCCTTGTTTGGCAGGTGCAAAGTTAGTATGACCTACAGAGTTACAATAGACATGTTTATTGAAATGATGACAGATTTAACATCAAATAGGTCCAGTGAGGAAATGTTTGTGGGTTGGCCAGGAAAGTATCTCAGTCTCCTCATCTCTCTGGAGAATGCGTCATTGTATGAAACAACAGTATATTTCCTGATGTTTAAATGACATCCGGCTAAACTCATGCTGTTTGCAATGTGTGGCCCCTAATATAAGCTGGAATAGAGTCTTCGTCCAGCTTGTTTAAAGCCTTAACCATGACGCACAACTCTTCAAAAATATGAAAAGGTATGAAAACCCTAAATTAGAAACTTAATTGCTGCCTGACATTTTGACTTTGGCTTAATGATCTAATTTTTATTACTTCTAACCTATTTCCAAAAGTACTCATTTATAATTTTACACTGCAACAGATTTAAATTTTATTTATTGCTACTAGTAGTAAAAGAAATCCTCAATATTAGACAACAAAATACATCCTTAATCCATTCTCCTGCTGCATAACCCAAATTCACATATAGTAGTAACATCAGTGGTGTGTGGTGTATGTGGTTTGAAAGTGTGCAGATAAGAACCCAAACAGCAGATTAAATGCCCAGGGAGAGGTGCTCCACAGCCATTAGTATACAGAATATATTAACAAATATTCCTCTGGTCTCAGTCTCACTTCTACAAATTAATAACAGTACAACTTACAAGCTCACCACTAAAACTTCTTATCTAAATAATCACATTTGATGCCTATGTACTTTGTCCCTTTGCAAGAGTGAGAGACTGTGCTAACTTTGTGAAATGTATTGTTACCCTTGTGGATTCTCATTAGCAACAATGTCCTTCAATTTAAAACAGGTCTAATCAATCAGACATGGCCATATCATGTCTGCACTCCCTGGACAGTGGGTCAGTTTGCAATGTTACGGAGGTGGGGTTTAATCAGTAACAGCTACAGTGAGTTGAAAGATGTTTTCAGTGTAGTTTGCAACCAGTAAACTCCAACATGCCATCATGATAATCAGCTTTACCTTGCTGTGGTAATATGACCACAGATTTCCTCCTGAAATATAGTCATGATTGAAATAGTATGGGGTTTGATGGTTTGAAATTTTCTCCATCATCACCACACCTAAACCTGACCATCTCAGTCAAGCACTCAGGATATGTAGGAACACGTCCAAGACTGGAGGTTGGAAAAGCTTTCCACATGAGGTACCTGAGCTGGTTGAGAAAATTACATGAATGTGCAACTCTGTCAAAACGAATGTTGGCTGCTTTGAACAATCTACACATTTTAACATAGCCTATTACATAATTTCATTAATAAGTTCATTCATCAAATTTTTACTTTCAGTGAATTTACCTTTACAATAATAAATATCTTCTTTCTACAGATGTGAATATTTTTATGTATGCTGTACTATTTATTTCTACTATAGGAGCTATTTGTTAGGTTATTAGTGTTGCTGTTTTTTGTTGTTGTTGTTATTTTTGTTCAGTATTGGTATTTGCTGAGCAGGGTGGCACTGTTCATACTATGAGTACTTTAGGTATATAGGTAGGTAGGTGAGCACAGGACGGCATGCACCGTGGTGTCTACAAGAACTGGTATGTGATAAGACTGATAATGGGTCTGCATTAGAAAGCCATCTAACATGAGGAGCATTGTCTTAAAACTGCCATATAAATTATGAGAGAAATGGAGAAATGTTGCTTGGGATCTGCAAAAACAAAGATGTTGAAGAGAAGTGTTGATCTTGTTGCTTTTAATGAGAAACAAAGTCAAAACTGCTTCAGATCCTGTTTTTGGTAATATTCAAGATTCAGTATCTACCACACGTCAAGGCTAATAATGATAGTCATACAAAGCAGAAGAAAAGCAGTAGTAAATTTGCTGCCAATCTTACTAAAGTGAAACAGGGAACAGTGAATCAAAATGATATAAATATATATAGACACATTCTTACAAGTTTAACTGTCTGGATGTGGATCATCTTCCAACTGAGTGAGCCCTAGGGCTGCAGTGGTGCATTGAAACAGACAATTTTAAGTTTCAGACTTCAGTGCATGAACGACCACCAACCAGGAGAGGCATTTTGTCTGTAGTGAGTTCATTGACCTTTTAGGATTTCTAGCTCCATTTAGTATCCCAGCTAAGCTACTGCAGCAAAAGCTTTGTAGGAGGAATTTAGGACTGGATGAATTGATTCCACATTCCTTCTCTAAACAGTGGTTTTTATGATCTCCAGAAAGTGGCAAACTGTGTCCTATTTGAGATTGCAAGGTAATGCAAAAGTATGTGTTGCATTTGTTTTGTGGGAAGGCTAGGGTTACTCCACCTAAGCAGATCACAATTCCTTGACTGGAACTCACAGCTGCAGTTCTTGCTATTCAAGTTAATAAAATGCTGCAAAGGGTGTTGCAACTTAAGCTGGAGTTTCTTTGGGCCGACAGTATAACATTAGTACATCTGTAATGAAACCACACCTTTTCATACCTTTCTTGCTAACAAGATCTCTCTTATTAGTGAAATCATAGAATTATGTGAGCTCTAAAGCAAATCCTGCAAGTGAATCCTTATTTATTGTTTAGATCAGAGAAAGAGTGGCCTAAACACCATGTGTTGGTGGTTAAAAGAAATTTGACAGTTAATGTCACCCTCAAAAGATTCAATAGCTCCCACTCACAGACCAATACATTATTTTTCATCTTGGTAGAAGGCGAAGACTTGTGTTGCATGGGTTTTGAGGGTCAAACATGTTCTCATGTTGCTACAACAAATCAGAAAGCAGTTTTGTGCTGCCACAGAGTTTAGCAGACAACCCTGAGATTAAGAAAAATGGAGTAAAAATGCTAATCCAGCATGGATGGCCGGTTGAATAAAGCAGCAATACCAGTAGTCTTAGGTACCCAATCATTTTGTCAAAGGATGTGCATATAGCTACAATCATTATGCACCATATCCATCAGCAATTGGGACATGCACGAAGAAATCATATGCTGTCCAGATTAGGGTTGAACGATATATCGTTTCAGCATCGACATCGACAGCAATGTGCGCATGCACAATAGTCAGATTGCAGGAGGTGCGATACAGGGAAAATTTTGTTTATTTATTGTCATTCAAAAGAAAAAACTTTATATTTGGTTCTTAAAAAAAACTATTTACAAAGTACAGGTTTGTTGCTTCACGTTTTTGACATGCAGTCTCTGCGTGCACATGGCAAAATGAGCGAGAAAAGGTAGGAAAAGCACTGAAATGGACGATTTGGTCGCAAAAAGAAGCACATTGTCAGTTATTTGGAATTATATTGGCTACAGAAAGGATGATGTTGACAAAAAAAACAAACTTTGTCAGGAGTGCTGTGCAGTTGTTGCCACAGCCCACGGAAACACAACTAATTTGTTTAATCATTTAAGTCGGCACCACAGAGCTCTGTATGATGAGTGTAAAGCCAGATCTTATTCTAGAGAGGCCTGTGACAAAAACTTTGCCTTCTGCTGGAAGCTGCAGTTGGTGTGGTGGGGTGAATTTTTGTGTTGGTTCATTAAGAGGGAGATTCACTAAAAATTTATGTATGATGTGTCTTTATATTTCATTTGTAGTGCATGTTGAGGAAAAAGCTCTTCCTTTTGGAAAATTAAGGTAATTGTGCATTTATGTTTTGCACAATTAGGGACCAGAGGATAGGAGCTATTTATTAGGTTATTAGTGTTGTTGTTTTTGGTGTTTATTTTTATATATGTATTGTTTTTGTTGTTATTTCTATTCTTCATTTGCTGAACAGAGTGGCACAGTTGATACTATGGGTACATTAGGTTTAGGTAGGTGTGCAAAGGTGTGCGCACCAGCATGCACCGGGGTGATTTTTTTTTACGAGTGTAAGATAAGCAGCATGAGGTAGGTTTTTTTTCTCTTTTTTTTTTTTTGTTTGCCTGCTTACAATGGAAAAATAAACCTTTGAAAATATAATTTATGGACTATATAGACCTCTCCCAACAGTGCACCAGCAGCATTTTGAGTATAAGTTTGTTTGAAGTTTGTTTTGGACAAATGGATACTACACCTTCTGTATTTATATTACTGTGTAATACTTATGTGAGGCTTTCAGAGCATTGGATTACATAAGTAATTATTATCGGGTCAATATTATCTGAGGTTACAAAGTTTGAAATATATTTTGAATGTTATTCTTTTAAAGTAATTTACATGAACCACGCAAAGTGGACAACACCATAGGAACACTAAAAGTCCCAGATTTACTGAATATTATTAGATTTTTGGTAATTTGATTATTATTTTTTAATTAGGGAAGGAATTTACACAGGGAATGTACAATATGATCTTGCATCATCAGCCAACCTTGTGGCCATATCTTGTGAAAAAGCCCTGTTATTAAGAATAACTAGTGTAAGTTGTTACACCAGAGAAGTATCAGTTTGGTTTCTCTGTGTGAACAAAAAAATCAACCCCGCTGCATGTATAACAAATGTTCCTTCTTAACATAAATACTCTTATCTCGTGCTGGTTTATATTATCTAATGTCTTATCGTTTTTTCCAGCCAAAACATCAGACGTAACTTTCCACTGACAGACTTGCAATACGAAAATTGACAGATTGCCATGACATTTTCTAAACATTCTTCTGTTCTCAAGGGGAGTAAGACCTTGTAATTGTGATGGCCTTATGACTTTTCCTCTGGCACCACTCTAAGGGAAAGCTGGTGTTGCTCTAGGAAAAGCAAAAAGTTGTTCAGTCTGTCCAACACTTTTCAGGGCCTGTTGGTGGGCCTTGATGCTTGCACTTTGAAGATTAATCTGTTTTTCTGTTATATAATGTGCAATTCTAAAACTGCTCACAGACATCTCTGAGACATCCATACTGAAAATTGTTAGTCAAAAGAATTAATATCCTATCCTGCATTCTGCCTAGAAACTGTTCTGTTCCATCATCCTTGATGAGGTTTGAATGTGTGTTGGAAAAAATAACATCTCTACAGGTTTCTTTGCTTGCACAGGTTCCTAGGAAAATACCACATATCTGAGATAACACCCATGCCAGGGAGGTGTCATTTATTAAAGTATATGTGTCATTTTGACCTTCTATAGTTCCATTTCAAAATCATTCCTCTATTCTGTGCTCAGGACAAAAGAATAACATATTTTAGACATTAAAATAATTTTCTTTATTTTTTCAATTTTTCTGTAGTTGCGGTAGAGCTCGTAATAAATCACATACAAACATTCCAGAGGAAGCACATGGCCATCAGAGAAAACAGCAGAAAGTAGGGAGACAGCATCTGTTCCTGATATTGAAATAAATCAGTGGAAACCTATTTGTGGCAGAAAAGAGAAGCCAAGACTGGCTGGCATATTACATATCTGTGTGTATGTGTGGAATGATATGTGATTGACTCCTGTGTCCACTGGGGCAACAAGAAGGTGAGTGAGCTGCTTTATTTTTCTTCATCTTCCCAGCCTTACATTCTCTCATGCTATTCATGGGCTGATTGTTGAGTGTGAAGAAAAAGTGCTGAAGCATCTTAACTACTTCAACTACATTGGCTTCTGTTTAAAACACAAAGGAAGTGAATCAGCATCTTAAAATACATGTAAGAACAATTGTTTAATGTTTTAATACTAACACTACAGCTTTATATTACTATACTATATACTATATTACCATTCATTTATGTCTGCTCCTGTCTACCTTTTCATAAAGGTAAATAACATTAATAAAACACACTAGTTTTCTGTCTCATAAAGTAGCTACCACTGTATACTTCATTCTTTTGGATTAGCCCTGCTTGTAAATGACAGATACAGTACATAGGGAGGGCAGCAGAAACAAGTTAATACCATGCAATTGTCCTATGTTATGTAGCTAGCTACAAAAAATGCTTTTCATTTTCCCAAATTTGTTATTTTTATAGGCAAAACTGAGGCAACTGTATGGCCATAATGGACCTGAATGAAGTAACAGCTTGCAAGCTCTAGACACAAATTTCCTGTGCCTTTTTCAAACGTGCAATCAGTGCAACAATTCAGCAGTGGATCAGGCAAACATGCAAAACAGTGCATTACAATCGACAACACAAGATTGCAGTATGCTACATCAGCCACAGAAAATTGTCTGGACTTGCTTGTGCTGCAGCTCTCCAGCTTCCAACTTCCAAACAGCAATTGCTGCATGCCTCCTTGTTCAGTATTGTTCTTGCAGTACTTGTATGTGCACTTTATCTTGATGCAACCAGTCTTCCACTAAATGTACACTCCACTGCACTGTGGTGCCCCAGTCTGAGGAAACTTTGGGCTCATGATGAAGCCACAGTCATAAAGCTCTATGTCACAGTGATGTTTCTCAGTATGCACTCTATACTATAGTGTCCCATTCTTCTCATTTTGTCTTTTAGAGTAATGTCTGTTATGTATTGTAACTCAAGATACTGTAAATTGGGTGCAGCCCTCTGGGCTATTGCTGTGGTTCCTATCATGTCCTCGCATTAGGGCACTGAAGAAAGAAATTGTCAATACCCATCGTCCAGCTTGACCTGAGCTGAAAGCACCAGGTGGGACCCACACACAACGTAGAGAGCCATACATTAACAAGACCAACTCATATCAACAGGTCGTGTGCCTCGCGTACAGCTAGTGGCAAGGACTGCATGCGTCTTCAGTTTCCTGGCTCTGACATACTGCATCCAGTGACAGCCATTGGCCACTTTGCACTTCGGCATTAACCCCCTTCACCAGCAACTCTATTATTTCCTCCCACAGTGTCTGTGCATGTGCAAGAAAAGCAGGGCAAGACTGGAGCACCCTGCAATTGGTTAAGCCAACTGCAGAATATGCCACCTGGCTGCTGCTCGGGGGGTGCAGCAGGGAGCACTCAGAAGAACGGCCAGAGATGGAGGCTGCATTGACTGATTCTGGCTGAGCTCAAGCACTGGTCTGTGATGGAAATGATTACATCTGGGACTTTCAAGGTGGTGGTGAAGAGGGGGTAGAGATGCCTCCTCAGTCCACCAGCCCTCCACAGTGGTGAGAGAGAAACACTCCCTATGCTGTTAAAGCTCTTCCAGGGACAGCTGCTTACAGAAAGCACAGGCCACTTTGGGCATAGGGGCCCTGCTGGTGTGCTTGCCCCCCCACTCCTGACTGCTGCATCCCTATGACACAGAACAGACTGTTTTTACAGTAGATAGTACCAGTATGTCCAAGTCAGACACAAAAAACGAATACATACGTGATTCAGTAAATCTTCATGAAAGCAATGCCAGACAAGGATTTGTACTTGTCTGTCTTTAGTGAAGTGTGCCTGCTCAGGTCAAATGACTTGCCAAGATTTTACAGTTTAGGCACAAGACAGACAGTTCACTGCCACCCATTTTCTCATCATGTAGAGACTGGTGATAAGGAAATAGGTACATTGAACTGTGAACTAAGGACATAGCCTCCAGTGAGTTGATGATGGCCCAGGGCTTGAGTCATGAGACACTCAGGCGTTGTGTGTGCGATGCCTGTAGACAAGACAGAGGCAGATGGGACCGCATTTTACAATACTGCTAGATCCTTTGCTAAATGTTGCTGCATACATAGGGCTGTAAAGGTATAATCTAGAAAATTATAGTATAAAAAATACGTTTCTAACAGTGTGCCTTTCAAAACGGTCACGTCTCTATCAAAACATGGTGCACAGTGCTTCTTTAATTGTAGCTTATTCACTTTAAAGTTTTTGGTCATCAGGCCCTCATCAAGGTGGCATTTGTTTCATGGTGACAATTAAAAGTAACTATGTTGAATGAAGAAAGAAAATTAGACCATTTTCACATCTTAAAATTCTTGAATAAACAATGCAAATAAATTAGAATGAGATTCTAATGATATGCAGCATAACATGACTTTATCATTATCATTACTGTCTAAATATGTAAAATATTTGCAATATGTGACTAAAAATGTGGGGGAAATTGAATGCAAGTGAAGCATATGTTTGATGTTAGGGCTGTGTTGCCATAGTTCTTCATTCCAAATGTAAACAAATCCTACACCCAACCATCTGTGAAATGTTTGAGGGCTTCAAGGAATTTATAGTATCTGAGATGGCCATAGGGACACGCAAGAAAATGTAATGGCACATATCTTGGTTTTCTGTATAAATTGGTCATGAAATGTGATCTGATCTCCACCAAAGTCACAAATATCAGCAAACACAAAATTTCTAAGCTGAAGAACACAGTCATGATCTTTCACCATCTTTATTCAACTCAACCATTAAACATACAAAGTGATGGTGGAAAAAATAATAACATCAGAGCTTAAATAAGTGGTTGAACCATATATGGCAGCAATAACCTCAAGCAGGCGCTTCTTGTAGCTGTGGATCAGACCTGTGCAGTGTTCCTTTGTATCATGAGGTGACAGTGCTAAGCATTACTCCACCATGCCATCCCTTTGATCGATGACTATAAAAGAAGGATATAAAAAGGTCCAATGTTGAACTTCAGTGATATGTTGCACCATCGTATGAGAAAATGAAAGTGATTATTTTCTCGTGACCTTTTGTAGGTCAGGGTTTAATCCTATGTGTATTGGCTCAAAAACCGTTTTGTAAAAAACTTAATGAACCAAAAGCTACAACACCTACAATGGAGTCAGACAAACTGAACTGTGTGTTTGAAACTTATTTGAACTTCTGTAGACTCTTGGTAAAAAGCAAAAAAATTCAGAGTTGTGCCGATCAGGTCAGACAGATATATGATCCTATGTTAGTATGTGTATTCCACTGTGGCTTGTCTCTGTGTTTGCTTTTGGTCAGACAAATGTATGAAATGAGTCGTGTAAAAATCAAGTTTATTTGGGAAACTGCTGGAAGGTTCGGCTTGTTGCTTTTGCATGAATCCTCGTTTCCCTGATTCTCTACCACAGAAATGGAGAGACAAAAGGTAGCACGACCCATAGAGCCACAATACATACAGTACATTCATGGGAAATATGCCAGGTTAAAATAAACTGGAACTAACCTTTAGAGCGCTAAATCATAGAGGAAGCAGGACTTAGCTATACCAGTTAACTAAATATTAAAAAACACAGCTAATGGAAGAGTGAACACAGTGTTGGTCACTGCTGCCTCAGGAAGCAATAATGATTGATGAATAATAATGATTCTTCTCTTTGTGATGTCAAATGATATTTCTAAAAATGGTTTGGGGCCCACTGGGAGTACTGGAGTTACAAGTCCTTCATACCACAGAATCAGCTGTGGTTGAACATGAAAGCAATTACAAGTACTGAATGATGAATGTGGAGCTGTTGATCCACTCTGGGAGTCCAAGAGCTTGTACTGAAAAAGCTGTGTTTTTTGCTGTATAGTATTACTATATAGTACATAGTCCATGATGGTAAAAACTTCTATTCTATGGCTTACAAAAAAGTTTAAAGTGGTTTTACCATACACTTTACCACATAAAGGAAACTGATTCATTCACCACCAGTCTTGCATTAAACATAAGAATTTAAATACTGCTTCAAACCCAGTAGTTCATCTTCAGTCCACAGTTAGAAAATATCAATAAGTCGATGAATCAAATTTTTTATCAAAGTTGCCGTTTAATTTCAGCTTAATTTTCACCCACATTTATAATACAATAGCACCTGCCTTGTCAGCTACTGCAGCTTTATCGCCACTCTATTATAGGATCAAATAGCCTCCTTTTAGACAAATTGTTATTCTCTTCATATTCTTTTTTGCCTTCATTTGCCCAGTATATAGTAAAACAGACAGCAGCACAGATGCATGTAATTCTGTTTCAACTATCTGGATGAATTCATTAAATACACTGTCACAATAGCATAATAATATACTTATTATTATACATAATATAATAATAAATGATAAATAGTACCCAGATTTCCCTTCAGTGATTAATAGTTTATGTCATCTCATCATCAATATTTATTGTTTATGGTTTGTAGTTTATTACAGACACTAGGACTATTCCACTTTAAACCCATCTATCCATCCATCTATCTATCCATCCATCCATCCATCTATCCATCCATCCATCCCTCTATCCATTCATTCATGTATCCATTATAACACTAAGTCTGAGCCAATCCCAGCTGACATGGGGAGAGAGGCGAAGTTCACCTTGGACAGATCGCCAGTCTATCACAGGGCTGACACACAGAGAGAAACAACCACACTCACATTCACACCTATGGGGAATGTAGAGTCACCATCTAACCTAACCCCAAACTGCATGAGCTTAGACTGTGAAGTCGAAGTACCTGATGAAAACCCACACAGACATGACAAGAGCATGCAAACTCCACACAAATAGGGTCAAACAAGATTCAAACCCAGAACCTTCTTGCTGTGAGTCAGCAGTGCTAACCACTGTTCAGCCCTATTTTAACCCCTCCATGTGAAAACAAAATGAACCCAGACAGCAGTTTGAATTCCCAGGATTTCATGGTATCATTGAATGAAACTGAAACCTCATCAAAAGTTTGTATTTACTCCCTGAATCATGGTGATTACATTATCCACTGTTTCTGCCCCATCGAGTGTTGTAGACAACTCCAGAGGATCTATCAGGGGCTTCCATCTTCTGCTTGTGATATATTTTGCGACCTGTAACATGCCCATCTTTATATCATTTACCATTGATATTTTGTACTATGGGTAGAGCAGCTTTGGAAAGAAATCGAGATTTGTTGGTTATTACATGTTTGCATTAAAAAAATATGATTAGATGTTTTATGTATGTATTTAGAAATGTGGCTGACTCAATAATTTAATGTTTATGATATTTTTATATGCACTGTGTTGAAACAGATCGTTGTATTGTAGCATACTGGTAGTTGCTGTATAATGTATTGGCTCAGTGACAGTGTATCGAGATATATCTCGATATATATCTATATCTATCTATCTATCTATCTATCTATCTATCTATCTATCTATCTATCTATCTATCTATCTATCTATCTATCTATCTATCTATCTATCTATCTATCTATATATGTATAGAGAGAGAGAGAGAGAGACATATCAATAATAATAATAATAATAATGAGATATATGATACCTATAGGCATCATATCGGCCTCACACCAGAGATGCCCATCCCTACTCCATACTAGCAGCAGCAGGTGGTGGTAGTCTGCGCTCATCATTCAAAAAGAAAGAGTGGAAGACTTATTAATTATTACTTACTCCATAAAAAGCCTCCAGTTAATCCAGAACGCTGCAGCCAGAGTTCTGACAGAAACTAGCAAGCAAGATCATATTCTCCGATATTTGCTTCTCTTCATTGGCTCCCTGTAAAATCCAGAATAGAATTTAAAATCCTTCTCCTCACATACAAAGCCCTTCATGATCAAGCTCCTTCATAACTTAAAGACCTCATGCAGTACAGTTAGGGCTGGCTCAGGTGACCCTGAACCATCCCTTAGTTATGCTGCTGAAGACCTAGACTGCCTGAGGATTTCCCATCATGCACTGAACTCATCTTCCTTCTCCCCTCGATGTCTATTAAGAAGTTGCAACTGGCATTGACATTGTCAGTCCTTGGTCTTTTTAAAGATGTATTTACAGGCCGTAAAAAAAAAAAGTGTTTCTGACATTTGTGAATAATCATCAGTTAACTATGGACATCATACGATTATTTGTGATTAAATATTTGAATCAGTTGACAGCAGTACTGCTGGCATTATGTAAATGATCTTCCTTAGTGGTAACTGCCCGATTCAAGAACCAGAAAGGTGAATAGCAGAACATGCAGTGAAATGTGTCAAATGACAACTGCTGTCTATAGTAGTGCAGTGCGAACAACTTGAACATTGATGCTGTAGTACTCATTTCTCTTTACATAAACCTTGTCATTTTCTGATGGTGTAATAATTGAGATGTACGACCCATAAGTTACTCTGACAACACTGGGGTAGCCTGCTATGTCCATAAAAATGCCGTTTTGTGACTCTGCAAGGTGTGAATGTCCAGTGGAAACAAACTGTGACAAAGTATGAGGTTCTGCGTGTTCTGTAATAATTGTTCACAAAATCACTTTACTGATGGTCATCACTGCATCACTCGCATTTTTTTCCAGTTGTCAAATATCTCTGTGTCATGATTCCCGGGACTTCCTGCCGGGGACCTTTATTTTGTGTTCAGTTCCCTTTTTCCCTGCACTGGTCCCCGGCAGCTTTACGGTAATTAACCTAATTATTTTCACCTGTTCGTTCTCTGCCTTTTATTTTGTTCCTTATATAAACTTTCCTCTGTTTTTTATGTTTGTGGGAGTATTAAGTCTTGTCTTCAGTTGTTGTTGATGCTAAAAGCATCTTTATTTGTATTTTCCCTGAGCCCTGGTAATCCCAGGAGAAAATAAAATATACTTTCTTGTCCTGCACTTGGGTTCTACGCCTCTCCTTCACTCATCTCTTCAGCACACACCACCACAACGTAACACTCTGTGTTGTGATGACTTTCATATCTGACACTGTGGCATGTGTGTGCTGAGTAGGAGATAAGATAAGATGAGATAAATGTTCTTGATGCCTAAAGGGAAATTCAGGTAATCTTGTAGCAAAAGTAATAAGTAGTAATAAGTAATAAAAGTAGTCAGTAACAGATAAGTGCATCTGTAATAAGATCACTTCTAAGAATTTCATTACTAAGAGCTACTGTTCGAACTAGGAATATCTATGAATACAGCCCCTGGTATCTGTTCTCCTGTTTGATGATCCCAGGTGGAACAGGATAAAAGGCAGTCTTCCTGCTCTTCTGCAATTCCCACTGAAGCCTTCTGTCAGCAGAGCAGACACTCTGTGCTTCTCCCTGGAACATTTTCCACCTGTGATGCAGTGCCAAGTCTCAAAGGTCACCAGTGCAGTGAAGGATAAACACCTGGGTTATCATCAGTTCTGTGGCCCAGCGAGAACCTGACATGATTTAATCAAGCCTGATTTTAAGTCAAATTAGGGCAATGAGGGCATCATGTGTGGGCAGTCTATAGCATTTTTGATCATGGAAAGCTAGAACTAGCTGAGCAGCAGCTGAGTAAGTAAACTGAATACTGCCAAGCAGGGAAAATTACACAGTCACAATTGAAGGGTCCACAATCTGCGTCACCCCAACCGGTGAGGCAGATTTTTATTGTGATTTGGCGCTATACAAATAAATTGAACTGAATCGATTGGAAATTAATTTTGTCCCAGGGACCTCTAATAAGTTATTTTGGGCCTGGTTCTGGCCACTGAGAACATTCCCTCTGTGTTCTACTCAGATTTATATTTCTAATCATCAGTTATTACAGCATAAAAACAACTTCAATCCAAGTTGTTTCCAATCAATTCATTTCTAAAGACCAATCATGTAAAATTGATTGAATTCACAAATTATTGTTTGCTGCATGTAAAATGTGTGTACTTGCTTTTCTGAAAAGCTGATGGAAGCCTGGCTCCTGTATGTGTTGAGTTTCAGTGTCAGCTCATGCTGTGGAAGTTAAGTTGAGCTTCATTGATTGGTGGAAAACTGCACTGGACAGATTCTAGGGTTTAAAAAAGCATTATCGATTTGCTGGTAAGTGTACCGGGGCTCAGCGAGCATATCAGCTTGTAGCAGACGCTGATGAAAGCAGGCAGGGTCAGAGATGGCATGACTGCTGTTAAAGGCTGCCCACACAAAACCTAAAGTGGAAATACATTCCTGGCCAACAACTGGGTATTTTAGAGAATGCTGAAAATAAGTCATGCCTTCAAGATACAGGAGCAAAACTGAAGTTCAGGGAAATATACCTATAATATATTAATTAACTTGTATGGAGTGTTGTAAGGATAAAATCAGTGAGGTGCAGCTGATTCAAACAGTTATTCATGTTACTGGATTCATCTAACCAACAGCATCATGTTTTATACGCTCATACTAAATATGTGTAATTGTAAATATTGTGGCGTGAAAGATATATTTCCCCTGGATCATAGTAATGGAGAAACATAAAATAGCTTAATGTAACAAAGATACGGTATGGAAAATATGGAAAACTGTCGGTAGTACATATGTAAATGTACTTTCCACTGTAAGTCCACAGCAGGTACATAATGTACTGTATGATACTTCTACAGGTTGCAAACTTAGAGCACATGATGCACATATGATCTGACATTCATGTTTTCAATGTGCTTCGCACATTTTTTTTTTTTTACCAGCAATGTTTTTAATCAGATCTCAGTTTCTGTAACCAAACCATTAGTTCCATTTATCTGATAATCTAAATACAGACAGGCTGCACCCAGCTCACAATCAGTTCACATGAGTGCAAGACATTTGAAAATCAAATACATTCTGTCTCGGTCTCTCTTCAGTTGCTCTGTTTCATACACAAGTGAGAGAATTTGGTAAAGTACCGCAGCTTAGAGCAGAACTGATGTGTTTGTATTTCATAGAGGGTGAGTTGGCTGTTATCCCAAAATCTGCATCATCAATACCCATAACAAAGAATGTGAAGAACACTGCTGCAGTGAAAAGCTGAAGTGTCTCTTTCTCTGTGATTCTGACACACTCACTTGATTGCTCAAATTCTAAACAAAAAGTAACACTGTGCTTACAACTTTGCTCAAAAATAATGAAATATTGATTAGAGTAACGAAAAGCAAAAATCCTTAAGGAAACAACAACCAGACATCTGTTTTCTAGAAATAACTGTAATGTTTTATAACATGCACATTACAGCCCACTGTAGGTCTACCACACTGAGGTGAGATGAGCCAGGCTGACCTGTGCAGCTGTGACTCAGGGGACATTTTAATAAAGTTTGTCATATGAGATTAGTATAACACTGACAAGTTGAAACTGCACAGAAGTAATGATACAGTCTGTAAATATATAATATACAACTTTCAGTATCTATTCTAAACTTCTAGGAGGTAGGACAGGTAATGATGGCATACCTACACACAGTAATAGTTAGGCCAGAGTCTGGTAACATTTTATAATTCAGTGTCTGATTTACAGTGTAATTTAGTTGTATGAATCTGGCACTGGACCAGTAAAGTATTTACTGGGTCCTACTAGTGCTTAAATATAGGTACCATGGAAAAAAACAAGGCTATAGAGAATATGTCAGGGTAACTGAGAAATACATGTTCAGTCCTGACACAATATATGAGTCAGTGGAACAGTTCAGGTTGAAGATATATCATCATTTTACAATCCGATGTTTTATTGTATATATAAAAAATAATTACATGGACTGAAGATGATGGAAGTCTCACTGTCTCTCTCTTTCTCTCTGTTAGTGTGTGTTGGGAACTGTTGGATGTGTGTACAGTGGCGTCACACTTCACAGGTTGCCATCTGGGAAATGACAGGCACCTCAGTTTCATAAAAACCTGATTGTTTTCAGAGGAAAGCTGAGAGTGCAACTGACAGGTGAGTATGAGGGAAGCCAGGGTCACAGTCTCTCTGTTCTCCTTCCTGTCTGACCTAATCTCCAGTCTGTAAAACACCAGCTCCCCACGACGACGCCCTTCCTTTCCCAGCTCACTACTCCTCTGCTTTTATTTGATGCTTTCATGAGCCTGTACCAGTGATTTACAGCATGATGCATTCCAGCAGACAGTTTTACAAGACCCTCATCTAACCAAGGCACCCTGAGGCAGCTAGGACCTCCAAACTCCACTACTACTTTAACTTCTCATAGTCATTTGAATCTGTAATACATCTTTTACTTCCAATAAATACCTTAAGTGGCAAGACAGAATGTTTTTTATATATATATAATTTTTTTTCTTCCTTCTTTTCTCCTTCCAACTGTGGGCTTATCTTTTTATTCAACCTTTGTGAGACTTGAACCCTGCATTTTCTTTCCTCTCCCGTGAATTGCTATCTATAAATACCAATCCAATAAAACAGTCTCCTCTCTAACCAACCCCTGAGGCACCGAAAGCCAAATACCCTCACTGCAGAACTCCACAACATCATGTCCATGAGTAACCAAAATGAAAGGACACAACAAAGTAGCTGGGATTCGTGTGTGTGTGTGTGTGTGTGTGTGTGTGTGTGTGTGTGTGTGTGTGTGTCCAGGCTTTGTTCAAATTTGACCAAAAATGTAACTAGTATGTACATGTAGATGTACGTGTGTCCCACTCCACATTGTCATATGCAGTATATTTATTCAGTGGTCAAAAAGCTTCTCCACACACATACACACACACAACAATGACGAATCCAGGTTGTGAGTGTTATACACTGCAGGGACAAGAGCTCTCTACAGACAGTTGGACTAATCAGTGGTGGATGAACCTCTTCAACACCTCCATGCAACACAGGATGAGCCTGCACACCAGCATTTTTAACTATGCTCTCAGAGTGGCTCTACCAATGGTAGAAGTAATATTTGAAATTTTATTCTAAGTATTTATATCAAACCATAAGATATTCCATTAAAAGTACTAAATTAAACATTTTAAATAAGTATACACAAAAAATGTGTTTAATGTACACATTGCAGAAACATTTTGGTATTTTACCAAATTCTCAGAGGGTTATAGATAATGTGAACTCACATGAAGCAGCATTTTAGAGTTTTCTTCTTTATAGATTAATCGTAACATGAAAATTAAACAGTACAAGGACCTAAAACTTTTTCATTTGGTTACATTCCACCAGTAGGCTTTAGGCATACACTACTACAGAGCCAGTCATATTTATATGAAGGCAAGTTAAATGTGTTTTAATTTCATTATCTGAGTGTGTGTGCATTGATTTCAATCTTTACTTCAGATCTCATTTTAAAAACAGTCAAAGAATAAGGACAAATATAATTTTAGGTTTGTTTGAAATTCAATGAGCATTATAAGAACAATTGTATACATAATATAGAAATGTAATGCTCATATCATATTTAACATATTGTCTAATGAGTTGGGCACAAACTAAGCACACTGAAACCATGTGTAACCTTATTTAATTAAACATGCCAAGGTCTTGAATCAGAAACCAAATAGTTAGCATATCTTTCAAATTGTAAACAAAATTCTGAGTTGGGAAATATTTTCTGGGATATTTTAATCTTTGTTCAGCTTTTAAATTTTTTACATAAACTACTCCTTTTCCACTTTAGGTTTTTATCATGCAGAAATCCACTACTCATATTACCAGAGGAACAATAAGAGGAGACTGCATCATTCCTATTTGAAGAAGTGCTTTTAGTCAGTCAGCTTTTTCCATTATTGCCGTTAAAGAATGGAACTTAGTACCAGTGCACATCAGAGAAATTAACACTTACTGCTCTTTCACTAGTTAACTACAGTCAACTACAGTGAACATTAGAACAATAGTAGCCTCTGCCTGCTGCCCTGTTGTGTTTTGGCTTTATCTTTGTGAGTTGGGTCATATGTAGTTTGAATTGCTGCTAAATATGCTGCTTTATTATTATAATATTGATTTGGTTATTTTGATCATGATGCTATTTTCATGCTTTGTTGTTTTAGTTGTTTTATGTAATTTTGCTTTGTTTAAAGGTGTCTTTTAACTGCCCAGGAACAGAAGGTGAAAAGTTCTCTTGTGTTCTGTTGATTCATGAATCTGTCGCTCTCAAACACTCAAATAATGAAAGAAATGAATAGAATCAAAAATGGGAATGGACAATTTGCAGCAAACACAGGGAATTAACAGATAACCAATAGCCTACTGACCAGAAACAATAAATCGTTTGAAGGCTTCATTTGAACAACAACGAAAGCTGAGGAGTTAAATGGGATCTACAATGAAGTGGAACAAACATGAAGTCTTCAGAAATCAGAACAGAGCGCTTATGAGACTTCAAGTATATTTTGATGCTAATCTGTGTAGTACTATTACCTAAGCAAAATTTTGAATGCAGGACTTTTACTATTTCTACACTGTTGTATTTCTACTTTATTCAATGACATTATTTGAACACTTCTTCCACTTCTGTTGGATTGTTAGATAACACAAGGTGTTATCTTGGACTGACAAACTTTCATTGACAAACATTTCTCACTATTTTTATACAGAAAATGATTAATTACTAATCAAAAATGGTTAACGTGTTAGTTAGTTGAGGCTCTGTAAAAAAAAAACAACAAAAAAAAACAATACCATGTTTGAGTTTGCTTTGCTACGACTACTGAGGCAACTGAAAATCCAGGATTTCAGTTTTTGTGAAGAATCGCACATTTGAATTTTGTTATTTGATTCCACTATCAGCAGAATGATACTGTGGATCAGTGTCTTCCCAATGTTCTACAAATCGTTGTTACAAACATCTGTCACTGCCATAGTTAACGGCCAGTTAGGTTTTAACACAAAAACTAGGAAAACACTTTTTGGTTACAATAAGCTGAGGTTAAAAACAAGAACTCCATTGCAAAATTTAGGGAATGATCATACTCATGGTTGATGACATGCAAGTGAAACAAAGTGAGTGACGCATCAATCAACCCTCCACCATTGACCTTTTTTATTTGTGATTACACAACACCAACAAAGGGAATGCTAATGTGGGTGGTATTTAGGCTATAGAAAAGTGACAGAGGACATAGGTCTTCATGGCCCACAGCATGGCTGCACAGTAAAACAATAGACAGTTATCCGAGAGGAAGGGGGCTCTAACACCTCGGTTAAGTTCTTTCTGAATGTTTAATACAGGCAGCAGAAAGTGTCTGCATTCAAACTCTGTCCCTCTGCCCATTTGTCCTTGAGACAAATGATCCACTTCTGAATTGATGGAGGTATTCTGGTCATTGAGAGAACTCCTGTTTCTCAGCAAATCACTATGTCTCTCTAATAGTGAGTGAGAAAAAGAGACAGAATATCAGTGGCTCTCTGAGGGCAAACGGCCTTCATAATGAATATGTAGCCCTGAGAGTCGATGACGAAGAATCAAATTAGGCCAGTCTGTCTCTGCTGACACACTGAAGGTCTGACCTTTCTACTGAACTTGTAGTCTGCAGTCAGCAGACAGACACACACTGTGTAAGTGTATGTGTGTGAGCAGGGGAGGCATTTTTCTCCTGCTAATACGTCCTTCCCAATGATGTGTTGATATATTTAATGTCTGTGCAATAAAAGAGTATCTGGTGAAGAAGAGGAAAATTTGAGAAAGTGGAAAATCATTCTGATAGCTTGTGTGAGGAGAAATGAGAGGGGAAGAAAGTCTGGGGTAGAAACACTGGAGAGAAGGTGACACTAGTGCGACAGGGAACAGAGAGTCATTGTTCTGACTTCAGCCAGTGTGTTTGTCTTATAGGTTAGAGTTTAAAAGGCCAGAGACAGGACACAGGTATTTCTACACCCATTCAACAGTCTCATACATCACCACAAGGTTTTATGTTTGTCATGAGTTTTTGTTCTCAATACATTGCCCGTATCCTCAGGGTTCTTTGGTGTCTCTCAAACTCTCCCCACTGTAAAACGCTCCACTTTGATGGACTCAGCTCTGCCTCAGCTGTAGTAAAAGCTCAACAATGTCTCTTCTATCAGAGGAAACTGAAGAGTGCCAAAAATTCATGGTGAACTTCTACCACTGTACTGTAGTAGTAGTGTTCCTAGTGTGGTTTTCCAGTTGCACTAAGGCTGCAAAGCAGGCACTCCAGCCGGTCGTGAAAACAGCAGAGAAAATCATCAGGACTGGTCTTCCAGAGATCAGCACCATCTACACCACCCGCTGCCTGCGACAAGTGCACAACATCCTGCACATCACCTGTTCCGCTTGATGCAGGTAGAAAATACAGGGTCAACCTGGGCCAGAACCACCAAACTGGCTCACAGTTTCCATCTTCAAGCAGTGACTCTCACCCCCTTCTGCCTCCACCCATCATCACACACCACATTCCACCACTGCAATAACTGT
The DNA here is from genome assembly GCF_900324485.2 of Mastacembelus armatus. Lineage (NCBI taxonomy): Eukaryota > Metazoa > Chordata > Actinopteri > Synbranchiformes > Mastacembelidae > Mastacembelus > Mastacembelus armatus. The sequence goes on from NC_046645.1 coordinate 15,413,126, forward strand.
AAACTGGACCTTGAATTGTTGCAGCACTAACATATTACTCCACGTTTGTCCCCTTTCTTTATATGTCCTATATATGCTGCGGAACATTACATACTGTTACCGTTCTAACAACTGTGCCTGCACTGACTAGTTATGTTATGTTGTTTTTGCTTTCTTAATTTTAGTAAAAACTAAATCTATTCTGTTAAGATTGAAAATAACAATTAGAGATATATAAGAGTTATATAAGAGTAAGGGGGTACCTTTAATGGATTGTTTACATTGTCTAGACCAAAAAGTAACAGATCAATCAATAGTTAATCAAAGAAATAAATATTTAGCTAGGAAAGCTATGCTGCCAAATACAGCATATCAACTTTACAGATCTTTGCTGGAGCCCTAGTTTAGTCACTCTTGACTATGCTTTTATCTTGTGGTATGAACATATAAAAACAAACTCCAGGAGACATAAAATAAACGAGTATGAGTGATTTTGAAACTTCACACACTTTTTAAAAAAAAAAAAAAAAACTACTTAAGCAGTGGTAAACAGGTTTAAATTCGTTAGGTTGTCTCTTGCTTATAATTGTAAAAAAATAAAAAATGTGCCTGTGTATCTACAGAACTATTTTTCATAGATTAAAGACGATAGTATCAAAGTATCAAAAAGTAAATTTATCTGATTTTTCATTGTTCCATTTTAAAATACATTTCTTTACTCTACAACTCTGTTATGGAACAACCCCCTGATGTGGAAGAAGACATGCAGGACAGGTTAACTGGTGTGAAGGTGAGCATAAATAGTCCTGTCTCTTATTCATGTGACAGGCTAGTGACCTGTCTCCATGCTGTACTGATTTCATCAGCTAGATCAAATTGACTCATATAGTAACAGAAGGTACAGTACAAGCTTACTGCAATTGAACTTAACAGTCACATATAAATGCCCAGCCACAATCTAAGCCCAACCTGAACCTGAACCCTAAGTGTTAACACTCACTCAGTCAACCCTGGAAAGGTGCAAGGACATATAAGACACATATATGACTTATACACTCCTACATTTAACACCTTATGGTTGTACATCATACTCTCTCCCACCACTCTGGGCACATAAGGAAAGGCATGGTTTGTGTGTGGGTTGTGAGGGGGACTTACACAATGCACACCCCTGTGAAGGTGACTACCACAGGCTTGTTTTACCTCTCTGTTCACATGGACAAAGGAGTCTTTTGTGGGGCCAAACCCCCCCAGCACCCCTCAGCCCCTCAGAGTCTTTACCCTGTTACAGCAACACAAAGCAGGCACAAACAACAGATTATAAAAAAACACCTCTGGTATGAGATTTCTTGTAGATCTCCTAGAAGTTTGTTTTTTTTTGGTCTGAACTAATGGGGTAAAAGTTCTACTTTCCATGACCAGGACACTCAAATATCATATGGGTCCCAGCTTGAGACTCTGCTACTGCATTGTTTAGGACTGTGTATTGAGGAGGATCAAGTTGGTTTTAATTAAGGTAATGTAATAAACACTGACTAGGGCCAGACTCTTTGCCATTAACTGGAATGTCATACGTCACTGGATGAGATACAATAAAATTACACTCTCTTAACATGTGACATGTATTTTATTTGTTCCCATGTCAGCTTCCTCCTGTTTTTGTTAGCAGGAAGTTCATTTCAGTCAATTAATTAATTCTGTCACAAACAGAAACAGCCAAATAGAGGTGGTTCCCATTTCTGTTTCTATGTCTTGCAGCAGCCAGCAGTCCTTGATACTGTCCATAAAAACTGCAGCCAGACATTGGACACTGGAGCTCACTTAAGGGTTTAATTCAGTTGATGCTACTCTTTTACTGCTCGTGGAACCATTTAGGCTAAAGCACACAGTAAAAACCCACAGTATGGTGCCCTTGGGGCACTTTAGAAACACCCTTTTAAATCTGGGTGTTTTTTAAAACATAATGGTTTTAACTCAATTGTGCCTCTTTTTTTTTTCTACTTTGATGACACTCTGCTTTGTATCATATTTTTGTTTCCAAATGTATATTATTGGTGCTGTGCTGTGCAATTAAATATGTACTCCAATGCGCTTTGAAAACAAAGGCCATGTCAGTTCATAATTCTTTAGGAAGATCATTGGGAAGCTGTGAAATAAATGTAAAGGAAAGTCTTGCAAAAACCAAATTCTGGAATCAGCTTAAAAAAAGCTTTGTAGGTATGTTTTTAATGTTTACACCACCACTAAACACTGACTTCAAATTAATGAAGTTCAAATGAAAAAATATCCAAGACACGACCTCAGTATTCTTAATGGTAGCTCTGGTTCTGCCCATAGCACTAATAAAAGCGACACCAGTATTTATTTCAATTAACAGTGTTGTGAAGAGTTTTATAGTGACTCAGTAAACAAACTATTTAAATCTTTTGATCGTCTCTGAGTCCCTGCTTGATTTTCTAAGAGTCCGTCCCTCTCATTCAACAGCTAATGGCCAAGTCTATTTCAGGCGGTTTGTTCTCATAAATAGAATTTGACTTAACTGTTATCATGCAGTGATAACCTATTTGCACGTGTCCCATGAGGTCAGAGGAAAGGAAGTCGGTACACAGTACGTGCGTGACTACTGAGCAGTCTGCTCAGTGCAGCTACATTCAGTTATTAGTCACTACTGACAAATAAAAGGCTATTTCTGGAGAATGAGCCTGTGGGGACACATTTATTTTCAAAATAGTTGACTATCACACAGAGGAGTTATTAACTGGGTGTCACATACTGGAAAAGACATCTAGGGTGCTGTACTTTATGGACTAACCACAGCAGTCATTTTCTTGTCTGGACACTTAGTAGTCTTTTAAATGGAAACAGTTGAATATAATAAGCATCCATCCATTATCTACTGATTATCCTGGCACATCTGGGGTCACCGGGGGAGTGAAAAATTCAGATATACTGTTTCTGTGCAGGCTGTGCAGTGATGTACAGTATGGTGTTTGCAGTACTGTACTACGCTGTGCTGTGCTGTGCAGTGAAAGCCAGATTCACATGGAAATCTCTAGGGGTGGGGAAAATGATTTTTTTTCAATGCATTGTTGTTCACTTTAAAACGATTATGAATTATTGTGGAACAGTTAATAATCAATTTGACAGCAAACAGCCTACATGCATGCAAAATGTTTAGGCTCGTATCTTTATGCATATGAGAGAATGGCGGAACAGATAAAAACCATACGAGCGGCACCTGCTTCATTTTGCATCTTTGTTAGGCTGTTTAGCTTTGACAGCAAGTTTTGTCTCAGGGTTTTTTGCCCATAACAAAAGTTTTTGTTTGGAGAATGTTTCTTATTTATTTTGTTTTTAATGAATAAGAACAGCTGTTATTGGTGCAAAGAGAGTCATGTCAAAGTTTGACAAGTTTGATACAAACTAGGGAGTCGGACTTGTAACCTGAAAATTGCAGGTTCGAGTCTCAGGTCCGGCAGGAATTGTCGGGGGCACAGAGTGAATAGCCAGCGCCCTGTCCACCTTCAATACCACGACCGAGGTGAGTCCCTTGAGCAAAGGCACAGGGCCCCCAGTGCTGCTCACTGCTCCGTGTGTGTGTTCCTGTGTGTGCACTTTGCAACTGGGTTAAAATGCAGAGCACAAATTCCGAGTATTGGTCACCATACTTGGCCATATAAGGACACTTACAAGGATGCTGTTACTGGCACTTTTTGAAAAGCAAAGGTAATTGTGAAGCAGACTGCCACTTTAGTAATGTAATAGTAAAAAATCAATTGATTCTCATCACTGATTCCTAAACCTAAACTGATCAAAAGAACATGAAATCTCTATATTACAGAAAATAAAGAAAACCCTAGTCTAGGCCCATTGCTACTGGGCAACTAGCAGATCTAGTAGCAGGTCTACCTCTGATTGCCACAGTGAATTACTCTCTGAGGAACTTCTACTCCTGGCTTTATATACCAGAGTCTCCTCCTACAAACACAGACCACCATCAGTTAATAATTAGAATACCCCATTACTATTTCCATGTGGAAACAATAGAAAACAGAACATGCTATTAATCAAATTGTCCTAACATATAAATATTAAGCTCTGCCAGCACGACAGAGCAAATTAATAGAAGTGGAGTTACTACTGTGTCGAGACCAAACTGTAACCTCTGCAGTTTTCATTTCTCGTCAGGACTTTATACTGACTTATATTAATTTGCATACTACTATTGCCTAACCTTAACACTTACCTTAAACTTCAACTTAGATGTCACTACATTTCAGTGATTTACATGGTGGGCTCCAGCTTCTGAGTAAGAAAATATGTTTTGGTCCACATCATGCGAGTGATACCAGCTGTGGAAAGGCTTCTGTTAAAATGAGCTGAGAATAAATACTTGGATTGGGAAAGAACTTGATCTGAGACTGGTAAAGTCGCTCAAGTCCGCAAGGACATAAAGAAAGACGAGAAGACAAAGTGAGAAAAGCAGACTGCGTGACCACAGCCTGGATATTGAGACGGCTGAGCATTGCCAAAACAACATTAGATCAGTTTTGCCAAGAAGAAAAATCTAATTCAGATACCAAGCATTAGACATGCTCAGACCACAGTCAGATGTAAGCATTTCAACGGAAACAGCCTGAAGGCAAATCTCAAAATCTGAGTCCTCCTTTGTTTCTGTACTACAACAAAAATATGTGTATCTTTATAGCACATGACAAACAGAGTGTACAGCAGCTGTGTAGAGTAAGCTTGAGTTATTTTTAAGTGTAGTGTGGTGTGCAAATTACTGGTGCATTTCTCTGACATTGTCTTCTACTTAGACTGTGACCACATCTTTGGCCACTTGCAGTTGACAGAATTCCGGCTCGGCGGTGGAGAGCCCTTATTTCTCTCTCTGTGTCCTTGCTATTTCGCACATGCTGCACAGATTCAAACAGTAACATTGTCTGGTCTAATCGATCTGCAGTTCCGGATGTCAATTTCCATCCCTGTTGTTATCTCGGGAATATATGCCGCTGCCAGACATAGACAGGAAATCAGTTGGGGCTCAAGCTGAGCTTTTCCCAAACTTTGCCTTGAAGTGTAACTGCGCTTTGTGAGTGCACGGCTCTCATTGCGATGAACAGCAGTCCCGTCCTAGCAGCGTGAGCCTGTGTGACCGGGCTGCTCTGTTAAAGAGGTGATGACGGCTCAGCAGGAGGAGTCGAGTGAGAGAGAAGGAGAGAGAGAGCGAGGGCGGCACTACGGACCGGGACCGGGGACACAGTCGGACCGGGAGCTGTACCGGGAGTGTGGCGGAGATGCTTTCCCTACCGAGGAGATGGAGATGGATCAGAGAGCAGCCTCTGAGCTCTGTACCCTCGTAAGTCTACTCATGTTCCGCTTTCTCTGCCGCTGTCCTCTAATTTGACATTCCTCAGTAGTCCCACGGACAGACACTCAATCCCTCAGTGGTTGAAAGTCTCCTGACCGGTCTGACTGACAGCAGTGCTCAGATGTGCAGCTGTAAGAGTACACCGAAGATCAGCAGCTCTGTCTGCCCGCAGCCGGGTCACACAGGGGACTCCGGTCGGTCCCAGCTGAAGTCTTGTAGCGAGCTTCATGTCTGTGATATTGTTATTATTAGTAGTACTGTTAGTATTATTATTTTATTATTTTGTGTGTGCTGTTTTTTTTTTTTGTGGGGGGGGGGGGGGGGGGGGCGTAATTGGATTGGTGTTAATTTTAATATATAATTTAGGGGTGGCCTCCTTTGGATGTTCCATTTTAAACGATTACATCTAAAATTAGTTTAAAGTGGGTTTCTCATCAGTAGAGATAGAGTCACTTCAGAAAGTAGTCAGACCTCTTCTCATTTTGTGTTGCTGATTTAATTTGGAATAACTACAAATGCCGTATTTTTCATCAATCTTCACTCTGTGACTCACAATGTTTTTAGACGATTCTTATAATACAAATCTTTCATTTACAAAAGTATTCAGATCCTTTGCTCTGACTCTAAATTGTATCCTGTTTGCTTTAATTGTCCCTGAGATGTGTCTTTAGGGCAAACTGTGGGCAAACTGAGCTGATAAAGAGAATTTAGAATGACACCAACCCATAACTGATTAAAATGCACGTCATATAATAACCATCATTTCAGGTCAACCACTTCACTTCACTGTAAAATGAAAGTTATTAAACAAATATAAAATATTTAAGGTTTGTTAGCAGAAACTGTAATGTTTATGAGGCTATCCCTGATCTAACGGCTGTCAAACAGCTCGAAGTATGTTAATAAAATACTAGCATGTTTGCATTAATATGTAACCAGCCTGGGGGAAAAATTAGGTGCTTGGACCTACCCCCCACCTTCCCCTTCCCCCATTCTACTACATTTTTCCTGTGATTAGCGTGCTTTACTATTTGACCACCGACCCAGAAACCAACGGGTACTTGCATGCTGGAAAAGTGCTTCCAGGCCAGAGATTTCCAAAGTTTTACAATGTGGCAAAATGATTAGACACAGCATTGCGGATAGAGTATAGCACCCCACCATGCTCACACAATTCCGACCAGAAACCAAAAAATACATATATATTTTTAAAAATTGGAATCTAAAACCTATGAATATAACACTAACATTCTTGAGTGTTGTCAGTGTTTAGTATGGCCCGTAGATTGGAACATTCAGTAGGCAGGTGAGAGTGAAATACTGTATGGGGTTGGTTTTGCTCACGTAGATGTAAGATGGAGTTGTGTCAGTGTTTTTTTTGCTGAAACACCATAATGTATTGTGGCCTTTCTTAGGTAAGCAAGAATTAAAATACAGGGTTAGGATTAGAGTTAAAGAACAAGCTTAAAACCCAGAAAATGTCATCATGAAACTCTAATGGGAAGAGTACGCAAATCAAAGGGCCAGCTCAGCATCCTCTGCTAATGTCACTCAGCTCTGTGTTGACATTGTATCCTGGCCCAGGTTTCAGGCAGGATGAAATGGTAGCCTTTCAGCATCAGATTACAGTCTGCTGCTTGGATCTGATAAGTGTAACAGTAGTCCAGGTTGTGTAGACGTTGTTTTATTGAGGTCAGACAGGCCTGTATGCTTGACTCACAAAGTATTTTTGATTTGTTTGTTGTTTTGTTCTTGACCTTGTAATCTGTAGTTGACAAAATAATTTCACTATGAGGTCGATTTAGTAGCTGTTTTAAAACTTTTTTAAAAACAGTTACATGATCTTCATCAGCTCCCAACTCCCTCATGTGTTGTATATCAGGTCCTAACAATGACCAGTCTTTGTTTCCTTCTGCTATTTCAGTCATTATTTGAATATACGGATTGTTTGACATTTGATTTGGTCTATTACCAATGTACATCATGTAAATGTCTTTGTATATGGCTAACTGGTGCAAATCCAGTTGACCAAGTTGGTATCAAATTCCTCCCACACTGCATATCAATGCTCCATATTTATTTTAGATCATAAATATGATTTCTTCGCTCAGGGTGACCTGGCTGTACAAATATCTTGTGTTGTTGTTTCAGTCCACAGTGAGTTGGGAAGACACACTGACACTGGCTGTACATTTGACTGTGTTCTGGCTTGCTGTCAGCAGGGAGATGCCTGGAATGCAGAGTTCCCTACCTGTGTCTAACTCCTTATTTAGAGGTTGAAAGTTCATGTGTGTTTGTGAGCGCTGCAGAGGGAGTGCTGGAGGAGGCGCAGGCCGGGCTCCAGATGTTGCTGTCGCCCTGAGCAACCTGTGGCTTTTTCCCCCTCATTAACTCTTAATGTCTGCAAACACTCACTGCCCACTCTGTACATTCAGAGCAGACTGTCAAAATGGGGGTTTACTTTATAACTTTGCTGACCAAGACATATCATGGTGTTTTGAAATGTTGACGTGTTAAAGTTGCAGGCACCTAGTAGTTTCAGTTTGTTTCCATACTTCATGAAAACTTCAACTTGTGGATTTAATGCATGCTTTAGATATGTCAGATGAGCCATCTGAAATGCATTTATAAAGCATTGTGTTTCACTTCTTTTTCACACCTTGGAGGAAACGTTTGAAGGTATTAGCACAAAGGGGAATTTAAACTACTCTTTAGACATGTCATAAACTTTCATCTCTTATTAAAACATCTACAGTGTATCTTTTATGGCTGTCAGTGTTATCAGCAGTAAATCCGAAATAATGGAATCAACTATTTTGAACTAAAAAAAAAAAAGAAAAGAAAAAGCAGCCACACAGACAAAGGACAGGCTGTTCAAACACCACAAGGTTTCCATTAGTTTTATTGAATTTAAATTTCATTTCACTTCAACCTGGAAAAGCTTGCACAGGCAGTGCAACATCCATGTGACCAAAAAGCAGCTCTCATTTAAAACTATGCAGTGACAGTATTTCATGTTACAGTTATTAAAATGTGCATGACATAACCTTTTTTGGGCTCTAGTCCTTTCTTTAGGATTATAACTTGTAGGTCAGTATGTTGTTTTAATAAAAACATCTGCATCTTTCAGTGTCCTGGTGACCTGTCATTTTCTCACGAATAATTGCATTATTAAATATAAAACTTGATGCCACAATCTGCAAACATTCACTGCTAAGTCAAAATGTCCATAGATCCATACTAAATTCTCCCACAGGACTCAAACCCAGTTACTATTGTGAAAGTGGCAGCACAATTTTGTTCCATGAACCAATGGGAACCCACAAATACAACAGGCAGGCATAAAAAATTAACATAAGTGCCCAAGCCGTAAAACACAAAGTGTCCACAAAACACCACAATTTCAAGGAAGAGCCTGGTTATATTCTAGATTTTACTTATTGTCAAAAACATGCCATGTTCAGACTCAAATCAACAGTGAATGTTTTCTGCTGACTTGTACTGTGCGTGTATCACAGCCTGATCTTCTTCCTCTCTGCCACAGAGCTCCACATTGGTACATGGACTGAACAGGATAGGCAAAAATAAGTCTTTGCTTCAACCTAATCCTTTTTTGGTTATTTATTTAAATTGTAATATGTATTTGTACTGATTGCAGTGGTGTGAGTTGTCCAAAATACAACAGTCACCATCACTTTCTCACACACACTCTACCATTGCTGTAAATATCCAATAGAGACCAAATATGGATAAATCTGTCTCTGAAAATAGTCCCCTACAAATGCACAGTTTTTTTCTGTTTGTTTGATAAAAACCACAATGAGCAGCATTTATTTGTGATGTGTTCTTAGAGATTTATGTCATTACTTAAAATCAGTGGGCTTGCAACAGAGAGCTGCAGACCAAGTACCAGAGTCAAAGGGTTCTGAAAGACACACTAAAACATTGTTAGTTTGGGTCTGCACATGGGATTTGCTGTCCAAGGGAAAAGTATAGAATTACAGCAGCCTTTTATTAAAATATACCTGGTCTTTGGAAACCTCACATTCGTCTTTAGAATGTGGTGTCGTGTTTGAAATCATTGAGTGACACGGCCTTAGCAGTCTGGTTCTTTCCAAGCAGATAAGTGCTACTTAGAGTATAAATGCTTTTTTGCCATCCTCTGTGTAATCCAGACAGTGAAAACTGTGACAGTAATGATCAACATGAAGAATGAAATAAAAGAAGCTACTGGCCAAGTGAATTAAGCTACTTGAATAATTAATTCCCTATATTTTTATATTTATCTGTCCTGCACTGATTACAGATTCATTTTTAGCTGGTTGCTTTGTTTACAAAACACTTGTCTGATGGAGTAGTTGCTCCTCTAACTAAAAGACTGTATCTTAGCATTGTTGTTATCATTGCATGAGGGATTTGGCTTTGGCTAACTGAATGTCTCATTTCTTTTCCATCTGGAGCTTTGGTTGAGCAGTGACTGGCTGCTGAGTCTGTTTACAGAACTCTCTGGCTATGCTGAAACATCAAACCAGCAGAACATGACAAAGCAACTGACCACTTCTCTGCAGCATGGAAACAGACATGGACATGAGCTGGTCCCAGCTTTCCTCTTGTATGTTCTTGAAAACTTGGAAAACAAATCAGAAGACTGTAAACTGTAGACTGTTCCGTTTTTTTTTTCACTGATTATTTTCTGTCCTTTCCACTTCGATTTCATTACTGCTTTATTATTGCTGTTAACCTTTTGCTATACTGGTCCTTCTCCTGGGACCAGCTGGATCAGTTCAAACACAATCTGCCTCCATCAATTCGAGACGGTCGCAGAGCGGGGCACATTTAGCCCTCGAAAGACTACCAAATCACTAAAATAGATAGTATGGTGTTGTGTTTATTTACAGTCCAAATCAGCACTACTAACATTTTTAAGAAAATTGCAGTTCTAAACTTTTAGAACAGATTGAGCAGCTTCCTTATCAACTTGGAACATTATTATTAGGGGGTTTTTTGCTCGCAAATTTGGATAGATACAGTGGAAATAAATATTTAAATTTTGAACGTTTGATGGGGATGGTGATATATTGTCTTTCAAAATTCTCCCAAATATTACTTATCTTAGGTTGTTCACATTGGCTCTGTGTTGTGAAAGTCACGAAATTACAATATGGGTGTGTTTATTGGGCAAAAATTCCAAAAATGCTTAGAGCTAAATGGATTAAGCTGAACTCCTACAAAAACATTTCTAAAGGCCCAATGGACATAAATTTTATTCTGAAAAATATGCAGTAAATGATGAATTTCCAAGTGTCAACTAAAAATACAGCAAAGTGTAAAGGTGACTAAAAGTACTAGAAGTGTTAAGAAGAGGCTGAGAGAGCGACTGAGGGGTGAATATGACATCACTCGGTTGTTGCACACCTATATTTGTTCACAGCCAAGGTTATTTTTCTAACAGTAGATTTAATCTGAAAACAGTGTATTTTTGTAAAACTGTTTCCTCCAGAAATGCTTCTGTAGCAGAGCTGCAAACCCTTCAAAAATTAAATCATGATTGGACAGTCCAAATGGACTAAAACTGATTGGTATTCACCTTAAACTTCACAGTGAACCACACTAAGAGGAGTGGTGGAGAGAGTGTAGTGCATGTGTTTTTGCATGTGAGTGCGAGTGTGTTGTTTATTCTAGCAGTACCCACAGATGTTGAATGCATCCAGACCTTCATGTTGGCAGAGGAGGCTAAGTATCCCTCCAACAACACATTTACACAGTGAGACAGATGGGCTGCAGGACAGAGCTGTTGTCTGGGTTAATGCAGAGGCATTTACATTAGTTTTTTGAAGGTGTGGCCAGATCCACAAAAGAGCATTTCACATATGTTTGAATCACAATATTCAATTAATCATGAAGTACATGCTTTTTTGGTATAACAGCAACATAGTAATAGTAACATTATACATTATACTGTATAATAAATATACAGTACAGTATATCTATTATCTCTTTCAGACTACATCATAGACCGCTCTCATCTAATCTCATTTTGTTGTGCTAGGAAAGGCCATTGAAAAACAAGGTCGAAGTTATGGTTGGGTTGCAACACCTAAGACATTGCTGGTGTGAGGCTTGCCATCTTTGCTCTCGCTATGAATCAAAGGCTCGATCTGGAGCTGTTAAAGTGTAGAGACCATGTGGACTCCTGGTCACCACCTTGAGCCTTTATCCAAAATGGTTTATTCTAGGCCTATATCAACAATTTGATATGAACAATTAGTAAACGCATGTCAACGTGTCATTAGATCAATCCATGAAAGTTACACAGCAGACAGTAATTATAATGTTTTCACTCTGTATCTGCACACGGTAACCAAGCAACAGGATCCCCACTTACTATCCATCCACCCATCCATTATCTATACCTTCTTATTCCTATCTAAGGGTCATGGGGATCTGCTGGAGCCTATCCCAGCTCTCTTTGGGTGAAAGGCAGGGGACTATCCTGGACAGGTCACCAGTCCATCACATGGCCACATAAAGACAAACAACCTCACACACTCACACTCACTCCTATGGGCAATTTAGAGTCACCAATCAACCTGACATACATGTTTCTGGACTGTGGGAGGAAACCAGAGTAGGCTACCTGGAGAAAACACACAAGCACAGGGAAAGCATGCAAACTCCACACAGAAAGGCCCCTGCTGGGTTTTAAACCATGGACCTCTTGCTGTGATGCAACAGTGCTAATCACCAAACCACGGTGCGCTTCTCCCACTTACTAGCTTTGTATAATTTGACATAAAATTAGTACACTGTAAAATTCATCACAACCACATAGTTTGGTGTTAAAAACATAAAACAGCAGATACAGTTTCTTTATGGCAATAGTGGCCCCATAACTACTCAAATGTCAACTTTGAGTAGTTGTTGCCTTTTGCACCAAGCTGTTTGATGGCCACTATTTTGTATTTTTCTTAGAGATGCAAAGAAAAAAGAAAAGAAAACACGTATACATTCACTTTATTAAAGGGGCGATAAATAGATTCAGTTTTAATGCAAACAACTTTCAAAATTAATCCAATGCTAATACAATAGTTTTGCTAATACTGTGATGCTATGGTGTTCCTATCACTTATCTGATCTGTTGTCAACCTGTTCTACCCATCAAACTTTGACTTTGCCTATTCCAGTTTGGAGCTCCATTTGGACTTTATATAACCTCCTCTAAAACTAACTTTGGCCCTGGTTTTTGCCTCTGACACTACTTACTGTCTCAATGGTTACAAGCTTTGCTCTGTGCTTTATACTATTGCTTCTTGCCCTGAACTGTTTGATAGTCCCCTTCAATGCATTCATCTTGTATTGACTATTGTTCCTCTGCCTCCTGCCTTTACGCTGTTTGCCTCGTTACTCACCCATGGACTCCTGTGAAAGACCTTTGCACATTAAGATTAAGATTGTTTTTACTGCTAATTGCTTCCTGTGGTTGAGATCTTTACACCTGTCACCATTTCTGATAAATGATCTTGGCACATTCAGTTGATTTTACTTATAAGCCACTTTCTCAAGGAAGACTTGACCAGGATGGCTGTATTACATGTTTCTAAGTCACAGTTTTTGCCACAGTAAACATTGTGGCTTTGTTGTCTTTGTTTGAACATGCTCTTAATATTATTATTTTTTTATGTCAATAGTTTCTCCATAACACAAGACGTTAAGGTAAATAACTGACCAATCAGGTGCCTCCTTTAATCTATGTCGCCTTATTCGGTTCGTACGTGGGGATGATTGACAGGTTTGATTGACAGGTTAACAATGGTAAATTCAGAGAGAAGTAAAGAGATCATTCACATTTATTTAGAGTTTACAGTGAATTCAGTCTGGGATAATAAAGCAGTTAATGCAAGGTTGCAAGTTTTACATTTTTATTTACTTTTCCTCTGTATATTACTCCATTTCGAACATCTCACAGCAGTTTGAAGTCAGATTTTTTTTTTTGTATATTTCTAACACTTAAATGATTCAGATCATCATACAAATTTTAATATTACACAAAGATAACCTGAGTAAATACAAAATGCAGTTTTTAAATGATGATTTCATATATTAAGGGGAAAAAAAGCGGTGGCATTTGATTTTATAACATTTTGAATGATGGTGTAGCCTAGCTGCCCCACCCCTCCCTGTCCAGGGAACTGGACAAGAGGCATGCTAGCTGACATTACACTGGCCTCCACCTCCACTTCGTTTCCGGCTATGGGTAGTTTTTCGTACTGGCTCACGAACAGCAGCTAACTGGTGTTGTCTCCCAGTTCTCCCTTGTCCTGACATGACCCTTCCAAATGCCCAGTTCTGCCAGCAAAGTCCACCGCAGGTGAGTGGCACGTATTGGTCTGCCCTAGCTCTCCCGCCGTCTATGTGTCTCTCTTCTGCGGCTATCAAGCCTGCAAACCTAAAGGACCTGGCCTTCACCTTCTCGCCCATTATCCAGGTAAATGTGTGATGGTGATGAGGTTTTCTACCATCCCTAGCCTAGAGCTTAGCTTCACTGTTGGTGGAGAAGTATCTCCCAACGGGCTTGGGCGGTGGTACCCCAGTTCTTTCTGGATAGGAATTTGGGTTTTGGCACCATTAACACCTATGCTGGACTATTTTCTCCTGTCATGAGAATCCAGTGACAGGTGTTCAGTCATTCCCTAATTAAGTGTTTTGTTTTTTTGTTTTTTTAATGGGCAAAAAAACTGTCCTGTTTCACGCTCCCTGGCCCCATAATGAAATCTTGTCCTGTTTTTGGTTGCACTTGTAGGTGCTCCTTTTTAGCCCCTGCTGCAAGCCACACCGTGTTTTCTCTGAAAATCAACCAGTTATTTTCTTGGCCTTGTCAGGAGAATGAGCAATCTCTCGTCTCAACATTGCAGTGCAGCTTTACTGCATCCTAATCCTGCTCTCATGCCTAAATTCAGTAGCTCATTCAGATCTAGGGTGATCGCTCTGAAGGGACTTCTCCCACCCTCCTCTTGCTTTTGAGTAGGGGGCGGCCTCTCATTTATTTGCCCCGTGCATGCTGGTGTGCTACATAGAGCGCTTTTTGCGTTTTGTTGCACTATAGAGTCAGATAGCTGGGTTCCCCTTTCTTACTGAAGCGGTTGTCTCACTCATTGTGTGACACTATCACACAAGCTCACATTGATGTGCAAAGGGATGTAGAGATCATCTGAGTGGTGGCCTCCCCATGTTCCTTTGTTTGTTATTTGCAGGACATTGGGAATTACTCCTTTTTTCACATGCTGTCCTGGGTGCTGTCAGGGCATGACCAAGGTGGGAAACACTTATTGTGGAGGCAAAAGAGTGCAGCCCACTGATCTGGGCTGTTGCTGTGTTGGAGCATTTCTGGCTATTGATTTGACCCATTAGTGATAGCCAAGAGGGCCGTGGTCTTCCTTTTGTATTCAGGAACACATCATTTGGAGATAGTTACCTATGTTTGGGAATGGAGCATGAATGTCCAGCACCAGCTTAGGGTTTTGATCAGGGAAATGTTTTATCCCATCCAAATTGTTACCAAATTGTAATAAGAATAAAGTTAAGTTTAAATAAAGTTTGCAGTTTTGAAAAGTGATTTCCATTTTCTTTTAATTCATGTGCATGGGAAGCAGTGCACATGAAAGAAGTTTACTGCATGAACAGCAAACTGCATATACTGTACATGTGTAACCCTGAGGGGAACAGTTGTATGGTTTATGATCTGTATGATAAAAATAGTTGTATGGGTCATAGTGCCAACAGTTTCCATCCATCCATTCATTTTCTATACCCGCTTTTTCCTGAAAGCCAGGGTGTGCCAACAGTTTGTATAGTTTAATATGAATGTGATGAAAACAGTGGCATAAAGTGATGATGAGAACAGCTGTATAGTTTAAAATGACAGCAATTGTGTGGTTAATGATTTTTTATGATGAGAACAGTTGTGAATGTATGGATTGCTTGGTGGACTGTTTCTGGTATGCTTCGTAATATGATTTCTTTCTTCTGTTCATTTTCATTGGCACCTCTAATGTTGGTTAAAGCTCTGGTAATTGCTATAAAGACATGGTTACAGGATGTAATAATGACATTCTTTGAGCACATACATGATTTGAGTTGCAGCTACTGGGGGTGTCTCTACTACTCAGGGCCACAGGATGAGGTAACATGCAGGGCTGGATGCCTTCAGCATTTCTGCACTGTGAAAAAATGGAAAACAATTTCCAGGTACATTCAGAGTGTATTTTTGACAGCATATTATGTTGCTCAATTACAGAGCACCACATGACACCTCTGAAAAATGAGACTGTTTTGTCAACTGCTGTTTTGGAGGTCAAGAATGAATTTTACATATCAAAAATTAAATTTGACATAAATTCATTTACCACTGGGGTGTTGACACAACCTTGGACCCACTGTGGCTCTGGTGTCCTGGGGGATTGGTGTCTCCTCCACACAATACTAAACTGTTGTGAATGGATATTGTGGGAATAAATCACTTTCTTTCAAAAGCTTTTTCATTAAAATAGGTCTGGGGTTTTTTTATAGTCATGCTGTCTGGTGTGTTAGCATGTCCACAGAGCATCCAGAATGTCTGATGATGGGATCAAACAAGAGCTTTTAATCTGTATCTTCTAAACTTTTTACTGTTTAGAAGGTTTACTGTATAAAAAACTATTCTGTTTGCTTCAGGCGCAAACAGCAGTAAACATTTTTAACATGACTGGCACCTCTTACAATAATAATAATAGAATAGTAAACAGAACCAAATTCAGTTCATAATCACACTACAGTGAAGGGAACAAAATGAAGAAGGTAAAAAAAAATTCAAACAGTGAAGCAGAGAGTTTCTGAGTGTTGCGATTTGTTGGTGAGACACTGTGAATACAGACTGTGGTTTTCCGCCTGTTAAAATGGAAAATACATTCCATCGTAGTTTGATATATTGTTTCTCCCAGAGGCAGCTTGAGTTTACTGGGTCTTCTCTCATACTGTCATTGCCTCCACACTCAGACAAGTCTCCACACAGGCTTAACACTGTCTGCAGCTCAAAATCCCCTTTTCATTCCAAATTATTTTAGTTCCAGTCCAGAGATATATTGATTGTTCATTACACAGTACTAAAACATATCACCTGCATCAAATCATATTTTACTTAAGAGGCAGTTATCTCTGGCTTCACTGACCAGGCTTCTTTCAAAAATCTGTGTGTGTCTGTGTGTATGAATTCTGTCTGCCTTAGGGGTGCTGGTCCCCACCATGTCAATCACTACAAATTATAAAAACAAGTTTGTGTCTGTGTGTGTGTGTTTGATGTGCCCCCTGCAGGTGTGTAAGGAGAGGGCTGTGCAGCAGACATCACTATCTGTGGATACTGCTGATCTTGCTCGTAGTCTGTATTGCCATTCAGACCTTCGTTGCCCGACAGGCCAGGTAAAGTCACACTCACTGTAACACTGAACAATCCAAACCAGT
The DNA here is from genome assembly GCF_900324485.2 of Mastacembelus armatus. Lineage (NCBI taxonomy): Eukaryota > Metazoa > Chordata > Actinopteri > Synbranchiformes > Mastacembelidae > Mastacembelus > Mastacembelus armatus. Next base: position 15,429,972 of record NC_046645.1, read on the forward strand.
GCGTGGGCAAACAATAACTCAGACAATAACTACAAACTTTTCTTCAGAATCAGCTGACTAAATAACATGCATTTTTTTGTCAGGTTTGCCATATCCTATACACAAATACCATTATTAATCCATTATTATTGCTAGACAGCAGATATTACTGGACAAAAAATACTAATGATGATGACATGATATAAACTTGGCCTGCTATGATACTTGAGCTATCGATGCTCTATTCACAGTTTTGCTGCATGCCACACTGCTCACCTGACCATTATGCAACTTATAGTCTAGCCATGTTGCAAGATACATTTGTGCAAACAGGGTGAAGTATAATCTGTCAACATAATCTATGCAGTCGCTGTAGCAAGTGTCTTACTCAGACTGCATTCTCAATCAGAGCTCAGAGTGGCATTGAGTAAGTAGAAATCAAGAGCAGATAACTGCATTAGCACATGTGCTTAAAAAGCAAGCAAAATGTTCCCATTCATCAAACCACAGAAATGACAAGTCAAAATGGCATTCAGTTCACTTTTCTTCTCTGCCATTCCAGACAAGAACTCAGGTCAGGACACTACCCTGTAACTGCTCAGATGTATTTAAAACTGGTAATAAATAAAGAGGATCTATGCAATATTTTTAAGATAATTAATTCATCATCTACCACTTACTGTAAAGAAGATTAAAAATATCATCAGATAACATAAATAACAATTATGACAGTTTTGTTTTTAAAATTACTTCTCTTCTATGGGCAGAAATTTTAGGAATCCCTGGAGTGAAACATTCAGAAATAATAAACTATATTCAATCCTAATCAAGACCATAGATCTTGTTGTTGCTGTTTTATGACAACCAGACAAGACAACACATTTATTTTCTGGTGTCATGAGAATCAAAATTGTATAATCTAAAATAAAATTTAGATCTAAAATAAAATCTCAGTGCTGTGCATCACATTACTCTACACTGACTGTGCTTACAACCATTCTAGGAATGACAAGCTGACAGGACTCCCGCATCTGAGATTCACTGTCAACAAAAAGCACCTGCTTCCTGTCTGGGAAGACTTCCATTCTAAGTCCTCATTGGCAGTAAAGCAGGACATGAGTTCACTACAGACAGAAAGAACTGCAGATCTTCATCATCCAAGTGGGAGATATGTAAAGCAATCAGATAACATTCTGTCAAGAAAAGTGGATGAAATCTTCAGTCTTGATATGGACTCTCAGATAGAGGAAAGAAAACATCTACCGAATGATGGATATGAGACAGGTTTTGGGCTTCCAGGTTCTTTGGTCCACCACAGTACTAGGAAAGGTTTAACTGCAGACAAAAGGCTCTTTAGAACTCCCACTCCATCCAGTTTTCTAAAGACCCATATTCACAGTCTCCATATTGAAAAAACAACCTGCCGCCCAAAGTCTCACATTGTTTTTCTCAAGACACACAAAACAGCCAGCAGTACCATCTTAAACATCCTGTATCGCTATGGTGAAAGCAGGAACTTGACCTTTGCCCTTCCTCTAAACAAACACAGCCAGTTGTTTTACCCATTCTTCTTTGCATCACACTTTGTGGAAGGTGTCAGCAGCAGAAGTGTGAGGGAGTTCCACATCATGTGCAACCATATGAGGTTTAAGAAATCTGAGGTGAGTCCCGTCGCAACCTGTTGTGTTGTGTTATGTTGTGTCGTGTTGTGTTGGTGTTGTGAATTTACAGCCCATTCTACATATGAGGGCTAAACATGGAAACAAGCCTGAGATGCATAAAGTGTGAAGGCAAAGAGTGGATAAGATGTAACTGGATGTACTGTATGAAAAAAAAAACCAGAAGAAATATAATGACATTGAGAAGGTGTTCAATTAATATAATCTGAATGCAAAAAGAAAAAAAAATCCAAAAGACATGTGTGCTCAGTTTATCTTTGAGCCCAACCATCATGTCTATGTGGGCCCCCATTGGTCAGTGATACACTGGCCTTTTGGGGCCCATTAGGACAACCAGAGTGAAGTCCATAAATACGTCAGTCAGTTTCCTTTGGGCTCAAATGACCTTGTACATGTGGGTTGCTAATGGGTCAGATGTGAGTTATGCCTAGCACCAGCAGACTACTGTTGGGCCAAGGCATGGAATGGCTTACCGATGATGCCACTGGACATAATTTATGGGTTCCATTTAGTAGTTTTAAATGGCAATATATTATTTACCTATGTTGGGCAAAGCACATGTAGGCCTGATCACTTGTAACATCCATCCATCATCTATACCCGCTTATTCCTAATTAGGGTCACAGGGACCTATCCCAGCTCTCTTTGGGTGAAAGGCGGGGGTACACCCTGGACAGGCCACTAGTCCATTGCATCCATTCTTACCCTTGTAACATATTGTTGCTATTTGATGTTGACATATTTCATGATTTACTAAAACATTTCAGTATTTAATAAAAAAAAAAAAAAAACACTGAAGACGCATTATAGTCAGATTATAGCTTACCCTTGCAAAATGTCTCTGTGGAACCCACTTTGTTCAATATGTCCCTTACCTGGGTGCAAGGGGGCAGGGGATGCTGTTAGACATTTACAGTATGGTATATTCCACACTTATGGTAGGGCCCTGCATAAAGTATTAATATGAGTTGAAATATAACAGCTGTGTGCTAAATGCGCTACTGGCTTTAGAGTTTGCTAATTTCTCTTGCCTAAAAATACATTTCCTTTGTTTTATTTAATTCAGTCACAAGTAAGTACAACTTAAATTTCTCAACATGCAAACGCTAAAATTATTTCATTCTATGTTCTGTCCCAGGTGGCAAAAGTGATGCCTAAGAATACTTTCTACTTTTCCATCCTGCGAAATCCCGTGGCCATGATGGAATCCATCTTTATTTACTACAAGAGCATCCCAGCCTTTCATAAGGCTCACAGCCTGGACGAATTTCTTGACAATACCTGGAGAACCTACAACTCATCACTGACCAACAACCACTATGCTCACAATATACTGGCCTTTGACTTTGGCTTTGATAACAACATTGCAGCTGATGGTGAAGACCTAGAGGAACGAGCTAGCATGGCTATCGCAGCCATTGAACGGGACTTCCACCTTATTCTTATTTCTGAATACTTTGATGAATCTATGATTCTGCTCAAATATGCCCTCTGCTGGGCTCTGGAAGAAGTGGTTTCCTTTAAGCTCAACAGTCGCAGTGAAAGAACTCGTCACCCACTTTTACCAACCACTGCTGAGAAAATCAAGAGTTGGAATGCTTTAGACTGGAGGATCTATATGCACTTTAACAGCACCTTCTGGCATAAAGTGAATACACTGGTTGGACAAGAGCAGATGAAGAAGGAGGTATCTCAGCTAAGAGAGCTACAGGCTAGGCTAGCAAACACTTGCCTGAAAGATGGCGGGGCAGTTGACCCTTCTCAGATTAAAGATGCTGGGCTGAAGCCATTCCAATATGGAGCGGCTGTCATTCAGGGCTATAACCTAAACCCACACTTAGACAAACACACCAAAACTAAATGTCAGAGACTTATAACTCCAGAACTGCAGTACACAGACCATCTGTACACCCAGCAGTTCCCTGAGCTAGCTGCTAAGCATAGACAAGCAACAAGGATGGTTGCTGCACAGCATCAACTCTTAAACAGAACTGATCTGATAGGAATGGGCTCAGCCAGGGAAGCCAGCCATCACAGACAGTTCAGTAGGCACAAATTTTCAAATCTCAACCAAAACAAGAGCCCCCTGTTAACACTCAAGGGAGCTAACAAAAAAACAAGTTTGCTATGAGTGGTAACTGTGACTGTGTGTACGTTCGTACTATATAAGGTCTGAAAATTGCTGTTCTTTGTAATGCTCAGCTTCTTTAAGCTATATGAAAGTAAAGCAGGAAAAAAAGTGATTATCCACAAAATGATCAGATGGACCAAACAATTTAGCTGTTTTGATAGCCTTATCAGTAGTGAAGCTAAAAATGTTACGTTTTTTTTAAGGTGGCGTTAGAACAATTACCACAGTCCCCAAATGTATCCTCAAACAAAAAGCTGCACTATCACCAACAGAGAATGATTCATCCACTTTTGCTCACGAATATCGGCACACATCTCACTGCACGCTGATCTGTCAGTGTGTTATCAGGTTGACATGGTTTTTTAGTGCCTTCCAAAAGAGGTATGACCTTACTGACCCCCTTAATCAGATTAAGGCAATACTCTGATTAAGAAACTACCATGTAAACAGCAATTTTTGATTATCATAATTGTCGCATTTTGCGACAGGATACCTACACACATGGCACTATTCAACTGTTTTATGGCGTTACAGGTCAGAGATGGTTCGGCATGACTTCTAACAAGAAAGCTTATTTTTGGTCACCGGGGAGACAGTTGGTATGTTGACAATTCTAAAAGAAATCAATATTATTTGATGATAGCCAATGCCAATGTGAAATTATGAGTGGAAGAAAGTAAGACGGCATGACGTACGCTGACAGACGTATGTCATTAATCGGTCCATGCTCTATAATGTAAAACGGGAACATGAAAGGAATATTCTAAAAGCAACTCATGTAACCACCTTCATCAGAATATTGTCTTATTCGGAATAAGGTCAATAGTTGGATTATTGCTGTTCGTGTAAACGTAGTCAAATCTGATCTGTTCTCCCTTTGGTGTAGGTCTAGTTAAGTTTAAAACACAATACATGGAGCAGCAGGAAATAATATTGATTACGCTTAAAGAAACCAAAGTCAGACATCAAAGTGAAACACTTTGAACCATCCACCCCAACTTTCACTGGTAATGACACCTGTAGTTTCTCAGGTCTGGACAGTCTATTATAATAATGCCTGGTTTTATAGAAGTCTAAACATTAGTTTTTGTTGTACCTCGTTGTAAACCAAAGCATTCATCTTGTTTAGGGAATGCAATGTAATTTTATATTGGACAAGAAGTTGCCAGTTTACTGGGCACAGTCAGCTACAGCCAATCCAGCACCATTTATTAAGCTGATCATATGCTATGATTTAGCTCTTGTAGTTAAGGACTTGGTCTGCCTGGCTTATCTGGCTCAAGGAAACACCTGACTATGTCCAAAGTGAATGAACTGCCTTCCAGCATCTTTAAAATGTACTAATTGTCAGTAAACACAAGCCTGGACAATGGTACCAAACTCAGCAACCTTATGAAAAGCTCTGTCACAAGAAAGGTGTGACAGATAAACCAATCTCTCTAATATCCAAATATGACTACATACACTATTATGTCTGTGGAGATTCTCAGTCGTCCAGGTGAAGTTACCTAGAGGTTGAATCATGGGAACTGGACTTTTAGTTTTTAAGGTCAAAACGTTTCACTACTCATCCAAGTAGCTTCATCAGTCTAACAGAGAGCTGGTATGGAACCTTTATTTTTCAGGTTGGTTTCGCTCCACCCCTAGTCCCATAGGCGCATTAAGAGAGCAATGTAAATCAGGTGAGAGTCATTAGACCCACACTCCTGAGTTGGTTTCACTTCACACCTGGCCTGAATAGGCTCGTTAGGTAAACAAAAGAAGTGAGCTCAGGTGAGGGTCATTAGGAACTAATGGTGGACTCGTGACCCCTTTGATTAACCAACTGGCTGCAGAGTGTGTCCTCCCTGGAAGACATTTGATGTGTTTCTTAATGTCCTAGGAGAAGATGAAAGGGCAGCCTGGTAGGTTGAAAATAGGTTATGTCTGAGTCCTCCACCCCTGTAAAGGGAGGGTTTTTCCACTTAAACATATATGTCAAAACAATATGTATAAATGAGGTCCAAGACAGGACACTGAACAATTAATGATGATCTTTATGACTTTTGTAGGTCCTGGTGGCAACACAAAATCCACTGCATATTTGTACACTAAAAAAAAACTAAACTAAAAACTATGCTATTCTGTTGCACTGCATTTTAACTCTGTTGTCAACGTCATGAAGAATGATGTTTCATCCAGAGCAGCATTTAGGTAAAAAAGGTAAAGAGACACTGGAAGGTAAGGTACAGGTAAAGGCAAGAGACCTACAACATATGGTTTTATTAACAAAGAAGTGTATGCTATCAGATCCCAGCATCAGTTGGCTGTTAACCCACAAAGTTGGAAAATGCGCATGTGACCACTTATGATAAAGTTAAAGCTAGTAGTCTAACCTCTGGTATCATGAAACATGTTGAGGTTCACCTTATTGGTTTTTAAGTGCAACTTCCAGATGGTAAAGGGACATGGACATTGATTTACTTAAACATTCACAAGCAACACTTGTTATATTAGTTCAGTCTCTGTGAGACTCAGGGCACAACTTAGCGATGTGCAAATGAATCCTCTGTAAATGTTGTGGAGGAGGAGCAGGTTTAAGCCACCAGCCTTCAGTCCTGTCATGGACATATTTTAGCAGGCTGAGTCCTTCCAAGAAGGCAGGGCCAGATGTAGGGACACACAGAGTGGACATTATTTTTATGGTCTGTTCTTTGGTAATCTATATTTGATTGCACTTGTTGGATGTTGTTTCGGTGTGTGTCTGTGAATAAACAAGAGTGAGAAGTGACTCTTTTAAATTTTATATCTACTGTGTGAAATGGGTGTGGAAGGTGCTTCATTGAATGAATGATGGAAGCAAGTATTAAAGCTGCAATATGTAATATTTAGACTGATCTATTTGCAGAAATTGAATATAGTATTCACAGATATTGTCATTAGTGTGTAATCACCAGAAAATACTGACAAATGCGTTTTCTTAATCTTAGAACGATATTTTAAATCTACATAGGTAGCATGCTGTGCTGCCATGTTTGTACAGTAGCTCAGAGAGGACAAATGAAACACTGGCTCTACATGGTAAATCACCTGTAGTTTTAAAGGTGGCAATGTAAAGACATCTACAAGGAGATGCACAGTGTTTTCAAAGAGACACAGCAACATCCTTCAAGAGACACTAAGCAACTGCAAAGAGATAAAGAATGTATTCAGAGACACAAAATATCAACAAAGAGATGCTGCATGAAGAGATGCAGAATGAGCCCACAAAACCACTACAAGAAAATGCAAACGGATACAAAAAGACCACAAATACAACTGCAAGTAGACACAAAACAATACAATGACATGTAAATTATTTTTAAAGAGACGCAAAACAAGACCTGCAAAAAGACCAAAACACGCATCCCTTTTTAGCCTTGTTGCCTTGCTTTTAGTTCTTTATGGTGCTGAAATACATGCTGGGAAATGCTTATGCTTTCAATTTCGTTAGGACTTTAAGGGTAATGATGAATGTGAGAATGATGTACTAATAAGATCCAGCCACTAGATGGAGCTCTAGTTCAACTCCTGACAGTCATTGTCACATACAGGAAACAAGGTGAGGTCTGCCCCCCTTCTCTGTAATAGCTGAACACTGGTTTCTATCGAGTAAACTAATCTGTTTACTTTGTTAATGAAACAAGGTGGATAAAGTTACAGCCTCTGATGTGTTTTAGCATTATCACATGGCAGTACTGTGTGTAGGTGTGTGTGTGTGTGTATTCAAGAAACTAGTAGGTAGTTCTGTGTGCGTTTATGTGTGTGTGGTGATCCAGGTACGTGTGGCAGCAGCTGATTTAATCAGACCATGCAGTTATTCCTGTTGTGCCAATCATTTTCTTCTTCAGTCAAATCAACACGAAATACAAACTGAACTGTTACAGCTTTTCACTGATAAAGCAGAAACTTTTTTTTTGTATGTTTGTCACTGTGCCTGCCACGACCTGATACAAAAAAGTCAAAAGGTTAGGGTTTATGTGTCTGTGTGCTTCGGAAATGTCTGGACAAACGACCACAGATTTTAAAATGATACATTCAGTTTACAGAAGTCTGACCTGCAAACTAGTGATTCCATGATACAGTTGTTAGCTGACCTGCTGGGAAGCTAATCTGCTAGCAATTGCCCACTATTGGCTGTTCAAACTTTAATGTTACCACTCTAACTTTTGGTTTGATAACATTCTCTGAGATTTTTCCTGAAAAAAATGGCACAACATCAATATTTTAGTAAAAACTGATTAAAATGTATGTTTGCTCGAATATGCAAGATAAATCAGATTTTTCACATTAATGATCATAATTTTATTTTATTTCTACATTTTTAATTTGCTGAAATGCCAATAGGACAAAACTAAACCACAGTGAAAGAATAAAGAAAGGGAAAAAGGTTTGCTCTGTAGAGAGCTTTACTCATTTCCCAGAGACAGTGGTGTTTTGTGCTTCTTCACTGTGTTCCAATCTGAGAGCAGCAATAACTCATTCCACATATTCTATATGTAGCAGGGGTCTGACTGCTGCACATAAAGCCCTACAGATAACGCCAGAGTTATAGGTCAGCAGACCAAAGCCAACACGAGAGAATGGGTGAACTACGTATAAGGTATATTCCTTGACTGACTCTACAGTCAGCTAGTAAAAATGAAGCAGGCAGACACTGGAGATGAACAGCAGACAAACACAGTTTTAATGTCCCCTGTTAATGCTAACACTGTTCCTTGGATATCTGAGAAACTTAAAAACCATGATAAGGGCACATGTTGTTAGAGGTGTTTTGGATTACCTTGTTGAAAGAACAAGGTTTGTCTTGGTTGGTTTGCCTTTGAGTCATGAGTTAAACGTTTTGAGTAACTGATTGCCTTGTGATATAATCTTTGTGCCCTGTGATGGACTGGTGACCTGTCCAGGGTGTACCCCCCTTTCACCCAAAGAGAGCTGGGATAAGTTCCAGCAGATCCCTGTGACCCTGGTTAGGAATAATGGTGGATGGTGATGGGTGGATGATTGACTTTTGCCTGACAAATGACAGATATTGTTCTGGCGACTTTAAACACTAATGTTTTCATTTAATTTTTAAAATGTGATGATTTAAGAAAAAAAAACTGTCATCTTTCATTGTTTACTGTATAATAGTCAAAAAATGACAAGTACTCAGCCTGAAGCAGTTTATTTATGCTGGCTGTCGGAAAAGCAACACATCCTCCGAGCAAATGAGCCAGATGCAGCTCAAACAATTCATTACCATCACCATCATCATTTACCAGCTGTTGCTGCGAAAAAGAAAATAGCAGGCTTTAGTAATTGATTGGCATATCCTGAGTGCCACTGCAACAGCTTGGCTGAAGGTGTAAAAAGACTGGATTCATGTTCTTTGTGCATATCTGAAATTTTTATTGCTGACCTTTTCCAGGTTTGGAGAGTCTGCATATTACATGTTGAATGTGGAGGTACTACCTTCTCGTCCTGCCCTTGGTTGAGATAGGACTTGGCCAATAGCCCCCACATGTGTCTGGGAGAAATTGTTCCTGGATGAACTCGTCTCCCTCACCTCTGTATCCCTCCACCTTCACCCACCTAATTACCATTTATGTGTTGATCTTTACTAATTTTTAAACACTGAGAAAGCAGAAATGGACTGATGTCGACTCACCCTATATGTAAAAAAGATAAAAACATATAAAAATCTGGCCAAAAATATATAAATAATACATATTTTACAACATTAGAAGTATGCAGAAGACAGGATATTAGAGTTTTTGTCGCAGAATAATGTTGCAGCTGGTATGGTTAGCCATGTGGCCTCAGAGCAAGGAGGTTCTGGGGGAAATGCCCATGACAGAACTTGGGACCTTGCTGTGTGGAGTTTGCATGTCCTCCCCGTGCTTGGGTGAGCTTTCTCCATTTTCTCCCATAACCCAAAGATATGCAGGTTAGGTTGACTGGAGACTGTAAACTGCCCGTATGTGTAAGCGTGAGTGTGTCTCTCTCTATGTGTCAGCCCTGCGATAGACTGGTGATCTGTCCAGGGTGTGACTAAATAGTAATAAAAAGATGGTTTATGTTATAAAAAAAAAAAATCAGCTGCTACAGCCATTAAGTATACATTATGTAAATATAATAATATGCTTTATAGTTCTATTCTCCCTTCGTTAATCTTTTCTCCAAGTCATCACTGCCTATATTTACTTTAAAATAACATGCTGCGTTATTTCACCCTGTAACACAGAACAGCTTAGTTCTTTTCTCATTGATGATAATGTTGTCAGCATCAACCAAACAAAAGGTGCATAATTAAACAACTGGTTAGAGTAATTGCCAGGATATGCTGTCAATTTGAAAGCTTATTTTTTTATTGACAATTTTGTTGCCGGTGGAAATATATGAGCTGTTGAGCAATTGGAAGCCATAAAGTGTTTGGTTCTGTCTGAGTCAGCTGCTACTGACTGGGGGATCAGAAACACATTTTCCTCATAAAAATGGAAAGAGGCCAGGCCTTTTCTTATTGAAAATATGCTGGCTGCTCTGGATTCACATGCAAACTGTGGCTGCCAGTGTGGCAAACAAGCTGTGGTGAGATGTCTGGACTACTCACCTTTCCCATTCGTTTTGTGAAGACTGTGATATCTGTGTGTACGCTTGCTTTGTCCTGCACAAAAGAGAGGCAGGGTTTGTGCAGCCTTTATTCCCTAGAATCCTTTTTACCAAGTGTGGTGAGCCGTCCATTCAGTTAGTAAAGGGGGGGCCTCGTCCAATTTTAATGAGGAAAAGGACTAAACAATGTAAATGGTCTGGCTTCCAATTGCACAACAGATATGTCTGTTTATGACAAGAATGACAGTAAATAAGATCTTCACAAAAGCATAAGATATCCAAGCAATGCATATTTCTTTAATAGTGTTCCTTTTGGTTGTTTTGTTGATGCTGACAACATCATCATCAGTCACTTTACAACTGAGCTCTTCTGTATTAAAAATTTAATGAAGTATGGTTGTATAGTTACATATATTTTATGCATACACAAAACATGACTAAAGAATTTACTACAATACGTTTTATTAACTTGGTACTGCCATTATGACTGCAAATCCTGTGAAATTGCGTTTACTTTGACTGAATGTTCTGACCTGTATAACGACATTTAGAACACATGAAGGGACAGAACCACAGCTGTCTAATTTAATTGCAAAATGGCCAAGGTAAACAACAATTCAGTGGTCCAAATGAATAAGTAAATAAATAAATAAGTAAATGCATCTCAGGTGAAATAATTCAAACTAATCAGCATAAAATAAACTTTTTGTATCACCAAATTATCAAAGACATTCATGATTTCAGTGTTGAAAATGTTAAAGAAGAGTACATTTAGCTGAAAAAATTCCCAGGGCACTGCCTCTGCCCTCTGGTCGATGTGTGGAAATGGCATTTTTTATGTGTACTACTTGCAGTCAAGTCATGATAACTACACTTATCATACTGTATGCATACACATGAATGACATATCAATAGGTGGTGCATGTAAATTTTAAATCTTAAAAAGGGACCTTGGCAACACTGACGACTTTTCATGTTAAAAGATCTGCCCTGAAACTAATGGAAAAACACAGAATATCTGTCCAGGGTGTACCTCTGTCTTTCACCCAAAGAGAGCTGGGAAAGGTTACAGCAGATCCCCATGACCCTAAATAGGAATAAGCAGGTATAGATAATATATGGATGGATCATTAGTGTTTATAGTCGCCAACACAATATCTGTCATTTGTCAGGCAAAAGTCAATTATCCATCCATCCATCCATCCATCCATCCATCCATCCATCCATCCATCCATCCATCCATCATATATACCCGCTTATTCTTAACCAGGGTCATGGGGATCTGCTGGAGCCTATCCCAGCTCTTTGGGTGAAAGGCAGGGGTACACCCTGGACAGGTCACCAGTCCATCACAAATAGTAGAGACAAAAAACCTCATGCACTCACATTCACTCCTATGGGCAATAGGGGTCACCAATTAATCTGACATACATGTTTTTTTGGACTGGGGAGGAAACCAGAGTACCCCCACGCAACCACAGAGAATATGCAAACTCCACACAGAAAAGTCCCTGACAGGTTGCGAACTTGGGCCCTTCTTGCTGTGGGGCAACAGTGCTAACCACTAAGCCACTGTACTGCACCATTATATAGCCTATCAAAGATCAATAAAAGAAAATCTTTAATGTGGAATTTAGAGAGAGAGGACTAATACTTCCAAACCACAGGTCCTTCTCTGAATATATTACTTGGGCAGAAATTCTCAAGTGAACCTGCCTGCAGCTGGCAGAATGTAGATCTCAGCAGGAAGTACTCAATATTAGCTGGACATCATCAACTTTGGCAGGGTTAGGGTTTGGGGTTTACTACAATCCTAACCCCTAACCCAACTTCTGGAAAACAGTGGCAACTTCTGGATAGTTTTATACCACAATTTTCCTGAAAGCCCACCATCTTTGTCTGCAGCCAGGCCCTCCCCAAATATCTGTGCCTCAGCTCTCCAATGGAAGTATCAAAGCTTCAAGTGTCTAATATTGCCATGGCTAGGTGTGCACTGGACTCAATAAAGGGTCAGCATGGTTGCACAGGAGACCAAAGGTACTTGACAAAGCATCAGTATTTAACACCCTGAGATTGAGAAAAGGTTAAACAACCCTACTCACACTACATGATGGTAAGTAATACATTAGAAATATAAAATAACTGTTGCATTTGATTTTAACACAAACCCATACAAGAGCAGATGTTAATGGATCCACTCCATACATTGTGTCTGCTCCAGGGACGCTGGCTCAGTCTGGACTGTAGCAGGCAGATATGGGAGTTCAGCTGTAATCTGTATTTGCACTGTCCCTCTATTTTCAGGATGAACAGATTAACACACACATGCCTTGCCAAATAAATATGGACAGTAATAACCACTGCTGTGCTTCATTACACCTCACTGCCCTCTTCATTCATTCATCCACTCTTCTCTCCATCTATTCTCTATTCACCTTTTTATCCATTGGACATGACCAGTCCAGGGGTGATAGTTATCAGTCACGGAACTGTTGTCACATTCTGGTTATCAAACTGGGACAATGGAAAGACATAGAAGCGGATTAATAAAGTAAATGTATTTGAGGAAAAAAACTAAATCATATAAACCAAATTAATCGGTTGCATGTGTGATGTTGTCAGTGTTAAGGCAGGGACACACCAAGCTGATGGAAGAACCAGCAGCGATGAAGGAGGACTGCAACATCAATAACTGTCTTCTTTGTCTACGTCAAAAAGTGGCACCACACAGACCATGTACGACCATAGCCGACCATGTAAGTTCTGCGCCTGCACTAACTCTCCACATTACCAGATGGCAGTGGGAATTCGTCTTTCAAAAAGGGAAAGTGGAAGAACTATACTGCAGATATACAAACTGTAAACAAAAGCAGTGTTTGCGAAACCATTTTCACACCAGTCTCGCTCACTACAGATGGTTTATTCATTGCTTCTAGTTAAGAAAATGTCAACCCTTTGTCTTTTGCTTGTGGAGGGAGAAAGGAAGGTGAAAAATTAGAAACCACACAAAACAAGTGAGAATATGGATGCTGCATTGATCCGCTAAGCTAAACAGCCAATCAGAGAGAACTCTCTCACCAATGCCCCAACCCTGATTGAATATGTCTGTAAAGGGACTATTGGTGGTTGGGCTGGTGATAGTGACACCAGACAGACAAGGGTGACAGATGCTCACTGATGACCCAATGATTGGGTGGTGGGCTTTACTGGGAGTGGGTGAGCATGGGTGTTCAGCATGGGTGTGTGGAAAGAGGGGCACAGGTGTGTGCAATACTACTAAAGTGTTACCTCTACAAATAGTAGGTGTTTTCCTTTTTGCTTATCTTAAATGTTTGCATCTTCTAATCCCCTGTGTAGTACTTGTGTTTTAGAGAGTAGGCAGATGGGAGCTGAATTTTATACTGGATTTTGTAGAAAAAAGCAAAGTATCACCAGCATTGTTGTTAGTTTTGGATCCTTCCATTGACTAAAAATAAGTGCAATACAATTACTCTGAAATTCAATATAATACATTTATTGTAACATAACAAAGGTAAAAATAAACCACCCTGTAATTCCGAACAGTGAAGTGAGCCTTGGCAGCAGACCTATGGCTTTATGGATTTGAGCACTGCAATATTTTCTCCCCATTTTGGATTCCAAAGTGAAAAAAATGCATTTGAACTAAACTCAGTGAAGCTGATATGTTTTGTCTGGCTCTCACATCCAGACCAATCAAACGATGCCTGCATAATATGATAAAATATACAGAAGACATTTCCTGTAGACAGCTGTTCCAAAAAAGGCGTTAATATAAAACACACCTTAAGTAATGTTGATAAAGAGAACTAGCTGGGTGTTGCTCTCAGCACACATGGAAAGCTTTGATTACTAAGAACACACTGTAAAGGGAGATATGTTAATGTAAGAATGGGTTTTGAAAACATTTGACCAAATCTGAATCTAGTTTTGATCCTTTGAATCCTTTATCGGTTTAATTAGGCTGTTTTGTTTTGTTTCAGCTGTTTGATGCTACAGAAAATCAAATGTAATATTAAGAGTGAAAGTCTTGCTTTTGCTAATAAAATCATTTAAATTGTGATATAAGGAGCGATCACCAGGCAAGCTGACACTGACACTAATAGAAATTACAGTAATAAATAATCATAACTAAATAATGAACATTAAGCTGTGCTGAAGTGTTGAAGTGCTTTCACCTCATATTTTCCTCACTGCTCTGTGACATTCATTAACCTTGTCCTCACTCATTCTGCTCCTCACAGGAGAGCTGTGCTGCAGCTCAAAAGCACACAGTGCACAAAATCACAGTGAAAATAATATTCATACCCTGTCAGAGAAGCCTTCTAGAATTAACGTCAGATAGACAAGCCTAGAAAGGACACCTGTGCTTAGCTGGATGATTATTTTCTTTTAATATACACTGTCAAAAATATATAGCTAGATAATAAATAATAAAATAAATTACACTAAAATAAAATAACCTGCACTCTAATTTAATAAGATAACCTTTGGCTTTGATTATGGTATTGTTTCAGCAACCGTATGAACATAACATTTCTATTTATCCAGATTTACATTATTTTTGCCCCCAGATTGATGACAAGAGAGTTGAGACACTCCCGAAAGACTTTATTATGGTTATGGTCAGGATTCTGTGGTGGTCAGTTCATGTGTGAAAATGATTCCTTGTGTTCCCAGCAACACTCTTTCACTATTTGAGTGCTGTGATTCCTGACATTGTCATCCTGGAATACGCCTGTGCTATCAGGATGAAAAAAAAAATCCATTGATGGGCTAACCAATCAGTATATTCGGGTAGTTCTTGGAGCAACCCCGGATCATAACACTGTCTCCAGAGCCTTGTACAGTGGGCACTGGGCATGATGGATACAACCCTTCATGTACTACCCTTCTTACAGAGACACAGCCATCAGTGTGGAACAGGGTAGATCTGGACTCATCAGACCAAATGACCCTTTTCATTGCTCCAAAGTCTTATCTTTATGCTCTGTAGCAAAATGAACCCTTTTATTCTGAATAGACTCACAAGTGGTTTACTTATGTGGGTTACTACCCAACAAGTTTTTCATTTAAAGAACCAATTACCCTAGTGGGTTTTTAAAGTAGATGGAATCTTTGCAGTCCAGCTAACTTAAAAAATCCTCTTCCTTACTTACCAACTTATATTCATTATTTTAAAAAAGCTATCCATTATAAAACACAGTATTTGACCTCTTTGCCAATCTTGACACATCTTACCAGTGATAATCCTTTTTAATATCCTGAACATTCTCTACCCCCTCTGACAGTAAATGTTTTTCCTACACTTACATGTATTCCCAGTGCTATTATTTCATGGAGCTAGAATAGGCAATGTCTCCTTTTGTCTGTGTGGGTTTTCTCTGGGTACTTCAGCTTCCTCCGCCAGTCTAAACACATGCAGTTTGGGGTTAGATTAATTGGTGACTCTAAATTGCCCGTAGGTGTGAATGTAAGTCGGAGTGTTTATCTGTCTCTATTTGTCAGCACTGTGATAGACTGGTAATCTGTGCAGTGTGTACTCTGCCTTGCACCCAATGTCAGCTGGGATTGGCTACAACCCACCATGACCATGAATGTACCAGGATAAGTGACAGATAATGGATGGAATAGGGAATATCTGTCCTACTGCTGCTGGAATGGAGACAGTACTGATATTTTTATGCATTTAAATGTAATGGATGAATTTGTACTTGCCATGTATGCAAATATATAGTGGACTAAATGGTTTATACAACCTACACACTTATTCATATTCAAACATTCAAACCAAATGTTAAAGAATTGCTCTACTGGGATGATATGGTACTATGAGGAGGCAGCACAGTGGATTAGTGGTTAGTAACCTTCCAGCAAGAAGGTTGCTGGTTTGAAACCCAGCAGGGGCCTTTCTGTGCAGAGTTTGCATGTTCTCCCTGTGCTTACATAGGTTTTGTCCGGGTACTCCGGTTTCCTCCCACAGTCCAAAAACATGTATGTCAGGTTGATTGGTGACTCTAAATTGCCCATAGGAGTGAGTGTGAGTGTGTGTGTGAGGTTGTTTGTCTTTGTGTGTCTATATGTGGCCCTGTGATGGACTGGTGACCTGTCCAGGGTGTACCCCTGCCTTTCACCTGAAAACAAATGATCCCTGTGACCCTAAATAGAAATAAGTGGGCATAGATGAGGAATGGATGGATGGTGCTATGAGGTCTTTAAGGAATGAAGGAGCTTGATCATGAAGGGATTTGTATGTGAGGAGAAGGATTTTAAATTCTATTCTGGATTTTACAGGGAGCCAATGAAGAGAAGGTAATATAGGAGAAATATGATCTCTTCTGCTAGTTCCTGTCAGGACTCTGGCTGCAGCATTCTGGATTAACTGGAGGCTTTTTATGGAGATACTGGGACATCCTGATAATAATGAGTTACAGTAATTTAGCCTTGAAGTAAAATGCATGCAATGTATGAACTAGTTTTTCAGTATCATTTTGAGACTGGATGTTCCTAAGTTTGGCAATATTGCACAAGTGAAAGACTAGAGATTTGTTTAATGTGTGAATTAAAGAACATATGTTGGTTAAATATAACTCCAAGGTTTTTCACAGTAGTGCTGGAGGCCAAAGCTATGCCATCTAAAGTAGATATATTGTTAGATAAGCCATTTCTCAGGTTTTTAGGCTGTTTTCTCTGAATTTAAAAGTAGAAAGTTACTGGTCTTCCAGGCCTTTATGTCCTTTAAACATGCTTAAAGTGTAGATAACTAGTTTGTTTCATCAGGTTTCATAGATAAATACAGCTGAGTGTCATCTGCATAGCAATGGAAATTAATTCAGTGTTTCTTTTTTTAACTCCATAACCAAATTTTGTGTGTGTGGAAGGTCCATCATGAACATGAACAAATTGGAAACTGTGAAAAATAAGATTGAAACCAATTTAGTGCTGTTTCTTTAATCCCAATCACATGTTTCAATCTCTGTAATAAGATGCTGTGGTCAGTAGTGTTAAATGCAGAACTAAGATCTAAGAGGACATGTACAGAGACAATTCCATTGTCTGAGGCTAAAAGGAAATTGGTGACTTTTAACAGTGCGGTTTCTGTACTATGATGTGCTCTAAATCCTGATTGGAAAGCTTCAAATAGTTAATTCCTGTTTAAGTGGTCACATACAGTGCATTCAGAAAATATCTGGACCCCCTTCACTTTCAGTTTATTCTTTTTAATAAATTCACAGACATTTCTAAAATTCTGTTTTCACTTTGTCATTATGGGATACTGAGTGTAGTTTAATGAGAAAAAAAAATTAATTTCAAAAATCGTAGTATCAGGCTGAAACATAACAAAATTGAAAAAGGTGAAGGTGGTCTGAATATTTTCTGAATGCACTGCAGCTGCTTAGCAAAAGCTTTTGCAAGGATTTTAGAAATAAAGCATAGGTTGGATATTTGTCTATAATTACTCAGAACTCCTGGATCAAGACTAGGCTTCTTGAGCAACCATTTGATTACTGCAGTCTTAAAAGCCTGAGGTACATTGCATGTTACTACAATTAAATGGACCAGGTGTAATTAAGATGAGCCGATTAGTGGCAGGTTGTCTTTGAGGAGTCTAGTCTAGTCTAAGAGACATGTTGATGATTTAGATGAAGCAACTGTTGACATGAGTTCAGAGAGACTGTACTACTACTGTAGTAGAAACTTCATTGGTGGCAGCTACAGGAAGCAGCTGAAGAATTTTATTTCTAATAGTTATGATTGTATTTGTAATGAAACTGATAACGCCATCACTGCTGAGAGCTAAGGGAACACTGGGCTCAACAGAGCTGTGACTTTTTGTCAGTCTGGCTACAATACTGAAAAGAAACCTGGGATTGTTCTTGTTTTCCCCTATTAGTGATGAATAGTTGGCTATGGCTTTATGGATAGCTTTTTTATATGTTAATAGACCTCCTTAAATTTAGTAACAGACAAAGATCTGCTGTGGTGGAATTTTCTCCCAAATGCTGCATGATCCATTATATTAAATTCAAAAGTTATGGATTTGGGGAAAATACTATTAAATGTTCAATTTCAATGCCATATGTCAGAACAAGATCAAGGTTGGTTAAAACAGTAGGTGGGTTTATTTATGTTTTGAGAGAAACCAGTTGAATCTAATAATGAATTAAATGAATGTTAAAATACCCCCTAAAATTACTTTATCTGTACTAAGCACTAAATCAGATATGAAGTCTGGAAATTCAGTTAACAGGATTTTAGAAATGTCTGTAAATGTATTAAAAAGAAAAAAACCCTGAAATATCAGTATTCAGACCAACAATGTGAATACTTACTCAAGTGCCTCCCATTTCTCTTGATCGTTGCTGAGATGTCTCTATGACTTGATTGGAGGCCACCTGTGGTAAATTAAATTGATTGGACATGATTTGGAAAGGCACACACCCTGTAAATAGAAGGCCTCACAGCTGGCAAAGCATATTGGTTAGATTTGCAAAGAAGAATGGAAGAAAATCCTTGAATCCAGGTCTGCAAAGCTTGTTGCATCATACCCAAAAAGACTCAAGGCTGTAATTGCTGCCAAAGGTGCTTCAACTAAGTACTGAGTAAAGGGTCTGAATACTTTCTTTTTAATACATTCGGTTTTCACTTTGTCATTATGTGGCACTGAGTGTAGATTAATGAGAAAAAAAATGCATTTAAACAGCATAACAAAATTGAAATAAGTGAAAGTGGTCTGAATACTTTCTGACTACACTGTATAAATTAGATGAGGAGCAGACAGTCTCTGTTGGGTTTTTCATATCCCCATATGCCTTTACTATCAAAAGAATATTAACAAAATGGGTTTCAGTGCATGTGTTAAAGATACTGGCTCTCTCATACACAAGCTTTAATTTCCTCTCGGTTGGAAGACTTCAATCGTCTTTTAAGTGCCATGAGTCAATAAATAGAGCTCAAATTGTACAGATGAGATATCATAATAATAGTCCAAAAGCTCTCCAGAGAGAGGTGAGAACAACAGAGCAGATCATTAATAGGAAGCTCCTAGCCATGGAGGCCACTTAGCACACATTGTCTGAAGTTGGCCCACTCATAACTAAGCCACACAGCACCTACAGTGGATATGTAAGCTCAAACCTGCACTCTCATAACTCCAGGCCCCTCAACACCTCCACCCTGCACTGATGTCACATACTCTTCATTTAATCCATACTTAATGTGCCAATATGTACAACCTAATGGTTTATACATGGTTAATACAATTGTTAATAGAACTGTAAATTGGAGTTACTGTTGTGTGCAGAATTATACTGCTACTGCTGAAACACTCTCATCACAAGAATTTCATTACCCATGTTTGGTAACAGCCTGTTGTTATTACTAAGATCAGCCGCCATAAGCTATGAGTTCTAACAGCAGCAAAGCCTGCTGAGTAAAGGTGTTTGTATTTCTTAGAAAAAAACATTTCATTTGAAAAATGTTATTTCTTCTTTCAAAAACTACAAAATAAGTACTATTGTATATGAAATATAGCCACTGGCTAATAGGGAATATAAAAACACAAACCCTATTATTGCGTGCTTCCTTTATTACTATAAGCTTTACATTGTTTGCCAGAGAACTACATGGGGAATGTGAGTTTGTGTGTGGGCCATATACTTTCATTGGGTTTTACTGGTTGTTAAAAAATTGGCCGATTCTTTGTTTCCTGGAAGGATACCAAGCTCAAGTTTCTGTGCTGGCACATCATTTGGAAAATTATTTCCTACCACCTTTCCCTGTGCTACTGTATGTGTGCTACAAATAACTACTAGAACATGAAATATGAAGCTGTGTGTAAAAATGATTTTGCCTGTGCATATATGAGCACTGCTGCTCCCAGGTCAGAGCAGCGCATTAACCAGCAGGACATCCAGCTGTTGCAGTTCCTACTCCATGGGCATAAATCAGCAAGCACCCTTTCTGGCCATATTTCTGTGAGGGCTGTGTATCGGATGAAAAGTGACACTAATATATAGCTGCTATCGGCTCTCACACACCATCCAGCCTATTTTGACTGAAAGGGGTTGAATATAAGGGCTGACACACATAACAACTCAACTTTTATGGCTGCTGTTAGCAGTCAGTAGGCCTGAGAGGTGGGAGGTGGGTGAGTAATTGTCTTAACGTAACAGCAGTTTCCTTTGGGTGTACTATACCTGTTTATACACAAAACAAGGTGCTTTTATGGAGCCATAGCTTTAATTGGTGGAAGCTGGAAAAATGTGGGGGGTGTTGTTCAAGGTCTTGTTTTTAGTAGGAATTAAAGAGCAAGTCATTAAGGATCATTTTTAAACAATCCACTGAATGTTCACTTTGCTTCTCGTGCTTTGTGTTCATGCAACCAGCAGAAATGAACTCAACAACTATGTATGAATTTCAAGCATATAAATTCGGTTTGTACTACACACAATGCACAGTTGATCAGTCACAGGTTTCCTACACCGGTTGTCTGTTACAGTTGTATGTTTGTCATTCTAACAGGCTGGAGGATAACCACTAATCTTTTAAAAACTACGCCTGCAATTAATGTCATTAGACTGTTGCCAACCAGGATGCCACTGTGTTGGTCAAATTGCACTCACACTCGCAGGGAGCAACTCTGTACACCAAATCATGCATCACCTGTGAAACATGGTCCTTACCACTCTGTGTCCTGTGTGTTCTGTGTTTTACTGAACAACCAACATGTGTTTTTTTAAGGGTGAATACTAAAATACTTTTACAAAACCGGCACATACAGACTGTGTGTCTGGTGTTTGTGCATTTAAAACTTAACATTTGAAGAAATTACTACAGGACCAGCTTCATTAATGTTTAATTTCAGTGTAATGATGGCTTTTCATTAACTTAATCTTTAAAGGACATACTACATATATCCATATATCTAATTTTTCAAGGTCTTTTGAGCTGGTATCTTACATTTAGCCTCACACTGGTATCATGGTCTTGTTTCACTACTCTGTCACTTTACCTGTCTTTATTTACTTGACTCATGATTTATTGGATCTCATAGCATGTAGCATTTATGCATTAGCCTATCATCCTTTTGCATACCCACTGATAAATGATGACACATTTGATAAAAAAAATGTAATTAAACTAATTAATACATTAAACTACTAGTTGTCCAGAGCCCCTTAGTAGTTTCTGCTCTGTGGTAAGAAGAAGTATGCATATTGTTTCAGGATGTGGGAGAAATCAGAGCGTCACTGGGCTACTGTGTTATGGGTTGGGTAACCTGGCAGTACGCTGCTACAGCTACCTGACTTTTTTGTATAATGAATAAAAGGGCTAAAAATAATAAACATAGCAGCTTTTTAGACTCTGTGGCATAGGGAAGAGCTGCAGCATGTAGGCAGTAATGATTACCATCATGGTAATCATTACTACCATCCAGAGGGGTGGGGGGAGCTGCACTAATCTCAACCATTAGCTGTAGACATGGAGAGATTCACCCACGTTCCACTCTAAATACACCACATACTCCACTGCTGCTTATATCATTATAAATGATAGTGGTGATACAGACACACACTCCTAATTATATTTTACATATGCAATACAGTCTAAATGGTAAAAGTATGTTCTCTGCTTAAGGGTGGCACATCTTCCTTTTTGCCAATCAGAAATAGTGCACTTAACTGACAAGGCAGATTACCATCAAAAGCCTGGTGGATGCAAACAAGGCTTAAGCAGTTTTAGCTATAGACTATTAATGTTTTATTATACATTTTACAAAATTTCATTGTGCACGTGTAATTTACTTGTGGACCTGAACCATGGACTGTGATCTAATAATCTCTTTATTGTAGTTGTGTCATAGTTCTTACACAGCATATTCCTCTTTTAATAGTTTATATAATTTTTTATATATAACTAGTATAGAGACAGTTTATATCTAGGAATATCCAAAAAGCTGCATTTTTTTTTTTTTTGCGTATTCTGAAAGTAAATGGTCTGATGACAGTCAAGTGTGATGTTAGTAGGAAACAGATTAAAGATCCTCTTTGTTCCACTAGAGGGCACTGTTTGCATTTCAATTGGTGTGAATTTTTTTTTTTAGCACCTTAGAATTCATGAGTGTATGTAGAGCTGGATGGAAAGATGCATGAACAGATCTGAATATGTAATATGTAGTTGATTTCATCCAACAGTGTAGCAAACAAGAACAGAAACTAGGGGACAGTGTAGGTTTTCATAATGATATTATGATATCTCAGTGCGGTGCATAGCCTGATGGATTTAACAAGTGAATACACTGATGCAGCTGATATTGCATTTCCGTCTTGCAAACGTGTTCATAAATAAATACAAAAGCATGTTGGAAAAAGAAATATATTCCCATAATAAGCAGGGTGGAATTTGGAATGGATTATACGTGTATTCACACACAGTGACATTGTGTAGTTAGAGCTCCATTTGTGTCTTGGTAGTTTCTAGTAGAAGTGTGTGATTAACAGATAAGGCTCATTTCGATTTGCACAGTTTGTATGTCGTATGTCAGTAGGATTTTTTTGCATTAAAGGCAGCAAAGCAGTACACAAACCCCAGGCAAAAAATGTGTCTGTCTGACAGCATTACACAAACACTGCCCACATCAGCTGCTTTCCTCATTAAGATTTGCAACAAGACTAATGTGTGCATGCAGACACAAGCACACGTGCATACTTGTATGTCTATCTTTGTGAAGACACTCATTGACAAGGAGGATTAAAAACAAGCATAAAAAAAATATTTGATTTAGTTCAGGGTCACTCAGGTGTGTCTTCCAAAAGAAAATGACACCATTTGAATTGTTCATGTGACTACCATCAGAAACTGATCAGTATCAACATGGCTGATATTATTGACCAGATTTAGGTTATAACACATGTATTGTATCAATTTATAGATGATGGTAAGATGGATTGGTAGAATAAAAAAAAAAAATTAAAATAAATGCTTTTAAGGTCTCTTACCTTACACTATCATCTGCTATACCATCTTTGATGATGTTGCAGTAAATTATATAAACTATTAAAAGAGGAATATGCTGTGTAAGAACTATGACACAACTACAATAAAGAGATTATTAGATCACAGTCCATGGTCCAGGTCCACAAGTAAATTACACGTGCACAATGAAATTTTGTAAAATGTATAATAAAACATTAATAGTAACACTATTTGGACTGTTTTTCAAGAAGATCCTGTAAATATTATTGTTTTTCTTTACAACATTTATAATTTCAATTTTTAAAACTTCCTTAAAAAGTTAGTGTAGATACACTCAGTAACTACAAATAAATATATAAGCTTCCATTTTAAGTACAATTTTACAGAAACTGTTAAACACCATTGTTTTCTTATCACATTAAACATATTTGAAATGCCTATTTTACATTGTGTTTAATGGGCTTATTATAGTACCAAGACATGGCTAGTAAAAATATTGGACTATGTCAGGTTATATCTAAATAATCTAATAAACTTTAAAATATAAAAATATTGATTGTGGATAAACAAATTCTCTTTTTAACTGAGGCCAGATTTGTGATCATTTCGGAAAGCATTTTATAATAACTTGTGGTGTTCCTCTAGGATCGATTTTAGTACCACTATATGTTTCCTCTCCATGGTGTCATCAGGAAACATGGCATCATCTTCACAGGATCCTGATTACAAAGAACCAACCATGTTTTTAGATGTATTCTATGCTACTACTGTATGGATGTCATAACTTTTTTAAAGCTCAACTAGGATAAAACTGAAATTTTAGTTTTAAGCTCAGGCTCAAGGAGTGATACTGGTCTAATACTGACCCAAACCGGAAAGAAATGTCTACATTATCTTTGACTCTGAGCTTGACATTAGGGTTTATGTAAAGTTTATCACCTTAAAAGCATCACTAACTTGCATAAATTCTCTCTCTGAGTAACACATAGAGAATGATGAAGCTTTAAGAGTGTATAGATATAAAAGATAGAGAGACAGAAAGAGAGATTGAAGAATTTGATTCAAGTGATGCAGTCATATTAGGTTTGTCCGTGTATTCAAATGTAAGAAAATGTCTCCTCTTTTTGTGTCTGTTTCTATCAGACAAGCTCAATCAACCCTGGGGTGCACTGAAAATCCAACTGACCTCAGGTGTGCAACAAATATATGCACTATAGATAAGTGGGTGGGAAGGTCCCCCTAGGTGAGCAAGATGAGGGATGGATCTGCCTAGTTGTCACCTCATGGGTCAAATGACACCTGAGCCGATAAAGAGTGAAAAACAGCAGGCAGTGGAGGATATTGCAGCTTTCTGTGTGCACAGAACTGCAGTTTTGAAAAAAATGGACACAAAAACAAAATAAGATGAAGAGTGATGATAAGAGACAGCCTACACCCCTGGCTACTGCTCATGGAATAATACATCTTTTATAAGCACCTTATCTGCTGTCAAATGACACAGCAAACCGTAGGTTAATATCCCTCAAAACAGAAGGATGAGAGATGGATATTTGTGAGGAGAATAGAGGAGGGATGCAGCATGGCACATATACTAAAGGTAGTATCACACCAACTTTACATGTCAGATATATTATAGAATGTGAATATAGAATGTGAATTTTCCCTAATCCATTAGGTGAATGTGTATTTAACTTTGTGTAAAACAATAAAAGGTGCAACAAATAAAAGAACTTGAAAACAGTCACTAAAAACTATAAACAAAAATTTAATACCTAAAATTGCCACACAGTTGTAAAGAGTAACTCCACTCTAAAGATTGTTTTCTTGGCAATAGTGAGAGAAATGAGAAGCATTTTCTTTAGCCCATTTGAGTTTTCTCAGTATTACTGAGTAGGCAAATTGTGGTGGAGTCCCACATAAAACAAATCTCTAGAGCTGCCTTCTTTCACTTGCACAATATTGCCTAAATTAGGAACATCCTGTCTCAAAATGATGCAGAAAAACAAATCCATGCATTTGTTACCTCAAGGCCAGATTACTGTAACTCATTACTATCAGGATGTCCCAGTATCTCCATAAAAAGCCTCCAGATAATCCAAAATGCTGCAGCCAATGTTCTGATAGGAACTAGCAAGGGAGATCATATTTCTCCTATATTAGCTTCTCTTCATTGGCTTAAGATCCAGAATGGAATTTAAAGTCCTTCTCTTCACATACTAATCCCTTCATGATCAAGCTCCTTCATACCTTAAAGACCTCATAGTACCATATTATCCCAATGGAGCACTTCACTCTCAGAGTGCAGGTCTACTTGTGGTTTCCAAAAGTAGTTTCCAAAAGTAGAATGGGAGGCAGAGCCTTTAGCTATCAAGCTCCTCTCCTGTGGAACCAGCTCCCGGTCTGGGTTCAGGAGGCAGACACTCTCTTAGTTATGCTGCTATAGGCCTAGACTGCCTGAGGATTTCCCATCATGCGCTGAGCTCCTTTTCCTTTTCTTTTCTTTTCTCTTTTCTCTTCTCTTCTCTTCTCTTCTCTTCTCTTCTCTCCTTTCCTCTCCTTTCCTCTCCTCTTCTCCCCTTTCATCTCCTTTCCTCTATTATATTATTTTCTTTGAGTTTGGAGTTTTCATAATTTTTCCAGTTAACATGGTAGGTTGTAATGGGTTGTTAAGGGTTGTAGAAATTGTTCTTTCCTAACTCATTACTTCTTCTACTTCTGGAATGTGTTAATAATATTGAAAGTTGCATGTAGTGAATTTAAACGGTCCTGTAAATATAATAAATAATTTGAATAAAAACTCATTTTTTTGTTGAGAGTTGGTGTCTTGTATTCCTTCAATTTAACTTAAAGTGCAAGTTGATTCTCCTTTGGAAGATTTACCAACTGGAAACTAAGATGCTATAGGTATTTGAAAAACATTTCTTGCCAGTGTCAGTCTGTAACTGAAAATGTGTCTTGGCTGAGAGATGTCACAACCAAGATATGGCCTCATTGTGAAAGTCCTTCCTAAACAAGAAAAAGAAAGCTTTCAATTCTAACAACAAAGAGGAGATGAACAGCATCCAAAAGAAACTAAAGATTAAGATCAGGAAGAATAAAGACGACTAAATGAAGAAGATCAAAAATCAACTGCAGCAAAATAATGTGAGCGAGGTCTGGAGAGACATGAAAAACATCTCTGGATTCAAAAAACCATTACCAGGCCGCCTGAGGGGGCACTGAGTGGGCAGTAGTAATTTGACTGCACTTAGCTCACATGTGCTCCCTTTGCACATGCACACATGTGCATGTGAGTAAGTGCATGCATGAGTGTGCATGTGAGTAGGTGTAACCTATATAGGTAATGTGATTGGTTCCTGCTGTCCATGTGATCAGTATGGGTACTGTGTAATATGTATGATTGGTTCATACAACGCAACCTGGCCTTTCTGTGTGGAGTTTGCATGTTCTCCCCATGTTTGCATGGGTTTCCTCCCACTGTCCAAAAACATGTATGTCAGGTTGATTGGTGACTCTAAATTGCCCATAGGAGTGAGTGTGAGTGTGTGTGGTTCTTTGTCTTTGTGTGTCTATATGTGGACTGGTGACCTGTCCAGGGTGTACCCCTGCCTTTCACCCAAAGAGAGCTGGGATAGGATCCAGCAGATCCTTGTGACCCTGGTTAAGGAATAAGCGGGTATAGAAAATGGATGGATGGATGGATGGATGGATGGATGGATGGATGGATGGATGGATGGCCCCTGTGAACCATGTGACATATTCGGGGATGGTCTATTCTGTTCAGCAGGTGAATTGAATGTTCAATACCCAGAGGGAATCTCCCAAAATGATCTGTGCTGTCCCGTGTTGGTGTACACATGCATATGGTTTGCCCAAATGGTGAGTATTCTGTAGTTATTTTGGTTGATATTTAGACTTTTACTATTGGCTATTGTTCATTCAAACAGATGTTTTTAAAACGTGTGATTCATCAGGTGCTCTTCTAACTGTACACTCTTCAGTAGAAACCTCCCAATGGATCATAAGGATGTTACAGATTGTCATTTTTTTTTTTTTAATAATTGAAATGTAGTCTCAGCTGTTACTCTGTACGCTCTGGTACGGTCACACATAGTCACTGGCTGATTGGTGAGATCTGAACCCGACATAGAGGGTCTTAACCACGATTCAGAAAGTATGCCGACTTTGTTAAAGATTTGTTGTCTTATACGTATCATTTATGAGTAACACTGAGTGTTTGTATGTGTGTGTGTGTGTCTGCAGAGGCCCTTTGTCCACCTAAACATAGGAGGCGTCTCTCACGCAAAGTTGTGCAGACTCAAAAGAAACAAAAGAGTATCGAGGCAGCCACACAATTCCTGGAGAATTTGAAGGCTAGGCAAGGCACAGCGGATGTGGTGCCTTTTAATCACAGCATGGAGAAGACAACAGTGCCTGGCTATCCTTTTGTTCCACATCAAAGTGGTGTGCAGTCTTTGTTTTGTAAGCGTGTAGCCTATATGCATATGCTAACAGTAATGTCTGATTCCGATGCTGCACATATTGTAAGAAATAGAAACACATAGTGTTGCTGTACAGTATACACAGACATAGTGTTTGTTGCTTGATAAATGACAGGTTAGACCAGGTTCTTTCTAGATTAGACCATACTGACACCAGGTTAGGGCTGCAGAACTCACATATCAAAGAAACTGAAGAATCAAACACTGTTACCATACTAACATGGTGAATATCCCAAGACAATCAGCAGAGTCTCATGCTGTGTTCAGGCAGAGATATCCCATACACTGTCCTGGATATTGATGCCTTTAACTCACTGGATTTGCAGCAGCCTGTTGATTTCAGAGATATTGATATTAATAACCTAGAGCTAGCACCTGTCCTCGTCAGGGAGCGGCTGACTGGTATTAATCATGCTCTAGCGCCTTCTCATCCAGATAGTGTACTGAACGTGATTTTGAAAGGTGTGCAGGCTGTTTTAAATGGTGACGATGATTACAATGCAGATATGTTTATGAAGAAAATTGCACAGGTACTACAAAGTAACAAAGACGCTTTATTGGATGACGAGCTAGAAGCATGGGTCTCTAGGACTCCAGTTCTCGAAGGCCACCTCACTCATGTGTGATGTAGAAGAATGAAATCATGCTAAACAGCTGCACAACTCTGGGGAACTTGACCACATTCAGCGGGTGTCATTTAGCAACGTTGCCAAATCTAAAAAGTTGTAAACATCTTTTCAATGTCTGTTTATTTACCTCCTCAGTACAGGCTTTACTGATGATGAGATTGATCTACTGTATATCACAAATTCCATTTGTGCTTTTTAAAAAGTTCGAACCTTTGCTAAAAATGAGAAATACTGTACATCGGTCTCTATGAAGAGAACTATTCAGCAGTATAGTTGTACTGTGAACACGAGTGCCATCCAACTGCCTGTACTCTACCTGCAGGTTTTCTTTTTGAGTTGTGGCAGCAGAAATAGCTTTTTCTAATGAGAATCAAATGGGAAGCGTGCTGGTTATTAATAACCATTTGGTCACAGGGTTAGGGTGACCAGCTCAGGGGATTAATGAATATGTCAACCATATTTCATATTATGCACAACATTGTGGTTTACACATATTACTTGAGTATTTTACTGTTATTTGTCCTCCTACTGTGGCTGTGATTACATTTTTTATTGTTTATTTCACTGGCTATGACCTTTTGCTGTTTCAATGTACTCTGCAGAACTTGATTTTTCATACCATTTATAATGTTCCATATTTTGTTTACTAAAATAAAAAAAATAATAATTTCAGTATAAACAGTGGCTTCAGAAAGAATTTGGACAACTTTATCACAGTTATAGTTGCTGTTTTTTTTTTTGTTTTTTTTTTGCCAAATCTGTTTTGTCCCCCAAGCACTAAAATATTTTTAGTACCCAGTCAAATCCAGTCATATCCCAGAAAATGGACATCTCCACAGGCAAAAAACAGTTGCACATTGATCCCGTCAAACAAGGTTTTAACTTTTTACCAGGAAATAAAAATAATGTTAAAATTTGCAGAGCTGGCAGTCTGGCACTGTGATTGGCTGCTCTATTCTATGGCCTGCCAGCTACTGTGCTGTTGGGTTTATCTGACTGGTATGTACATGGTCCAGTGTGTGTTTTAAATTTAGATTCTATTCTGCGTACTTAATGAGATGCAGAAGTCAGGGAAATATTTACACATCATTTATTCATGGAAAAACAGCATGTATAATCTGAGAAGAGATGCAAATTCACACCTGTCTGCAACCTGGCTTTAGTCTTGAAATGTTCAGTGCTGCTGTAAGAATGGAAGATAAAATCAAAATGAATGAGGATAGACAAAGTTAGAAATGAAAGCTGTCTTAATGCCACAAATCCCCTGTCTGTGCCTGGCTACAGGGAGACTGGCGGTTAAACCTTCGTCTGCTGTCAGAAAACAGAATGAGGAAAAAGAAGCCTGGTGATGTAATCACATCTCAAATATTATCCAAGCTACTGTTCTGATGTGGTAGTGAAATGGTTATTTTAGCAAAGAGGTGGGGGGGCTGTAGCTCAGGTGTGAGAGTAGGTTACCCTAATGGAGCTGGTGGTTCCAGCTCCTCCTCTCCACATTTTGAAGTGTCACTGAGCAACACGCTGTCCTGCAAATTGTTCCTGATGCTGCTCTTTGTATATGAATTGGTGACTCAGAGGAAAATTGTAAAGTGCTTGGGTAAATGCTAAATAAAAGCAGCCATTTATAATCATGATACTGTGACCAGAGATAATTTTAGAGATGACCGACAGTTGTCTTTTAAACTCTGTTTTCACACAGCTGCAACTTCCTGGAAAAGGCTTAGACACTGTATTTTGTTGTTTGATTTGGGTGACTTGTTGACAAGTGACATACTGCTCTTCAGCCCAATAGTAGCAAGTATGTTCAATTTGAAAAATGTCAGAGTTCAACCTGTCAGTAATGATGGTAGCTCTATATAAGATCGATGTGGTTTGTTTCCCTCACTTCCCTTTCCCATCATTTCATAGAAAACCTCGTGTCGTCCTGTCAGCCTTGTGTCTTGCAGTTTCTGTTTAAACAGTCTGTGAATCTGAGGCTGTTTCCATTTGTTTTGTTATATCAAAAACAGAATAAAAAAGCATCAAAAGCCTCAGTGAAGTGACAGCCAGAGAGAAGAAAGACAACAGACAGAGGTTCAAACAGATTTTCTCCTGCCTGTTCCTCTCTGATTGATTCAAGGACATCTCTCTTTTCCTCTGTTACTTTTTTAAAGGCTCCTGGCTACCTGCTGAAGAACACATTGAATTATTTTTCTTTTCACTCTCTCACATTTGTCAGATCAACAGCGCAGTGTAATTATTTGGGGCACCAGGTCTCTTGTAGGGGAGACCGACCCATACTGAGTGTAATTAATATAAACAATCAATTATTAATAAATTACCAATCAAATTGTCAAATCATGAATTTCTAATGTGAAGTATGACTTTTAATGCAGCGACTTTATTGCTTCACAACAGAAAGAACAAGGAAAGTGGAGCTGAATTTTGTGTAATTAATTAATTGTAATGAAAAAGCAAATATGGACATGAGGTTACTGATGTAACTGAACACATAATAAATTGGAGAGGTGGAAACATGGGTCGTATGGGCTGTCAGACAATGTAGGGCCTGCTGATTTGTCTAGAACGTTGTTTAAAAGGCTCTTGGTGTAGGCACAATGATAGACCTAGGCCTCAGGAGACTACATCAGGGGCTATTGGAAGTTAATGGACACAGAAATTACTTATTATAAAAACTAATACAAAAATGACTTAACTCTACTGTATCTAAAATGAACAGGGTGTTTCTCTCTAGACAATGGTTGTGTGTTCAGCTCTGACGGGCCATTTGCCTAAGGAGACCAAGATGATTTGTGTGATCTGTTAGTATAGGGTTGTTTGTTGGCCATTGATATTGACTGTTAGTATTAGCACAGAGTGTCTTTCTTTGAGTACTAAAAGAGTCTCAGTTTTACAGATATCCTTGCCAGAGGTCCTGGATGAGACTGAGGTTCCTTTTAAGTTTACACAACACGCTCTTTTAATAACTTTATCATAACATCAAAGTTGCCTTTTTACCTGTGCCAGGCTTGTTAAAGTTGTGCCTAAATGCCCGATTCCACTGCCAAGTCTCCTATTTTTTCCTCTCTGTTAATGACCAGCAAGCACAAAGTGTACTTAAACATTATGTAATGCCTAACTATTCTTCTTTTTGAGTTCTGCTTTATACAGTCACATTTACTGCTGGAGGAAGATAACAGCAAAACAACAACAACAATAACAATAAAGCAATCATCTTGTGTAACTGTGGAAAAGGCGGTAGCAGGAGCTGGAACTTCAGGTTACTTAGGTAGTTCATCAAAGACCTGATGAAAATATTTCATGTTCTTGGATACATGAGCAGACACAACATTCTGTGCCCCAACAGTCATTGTTAATCTGTTTAGGCATCCATTTCTTTTTCTTCTTTTCCCTGTTGTCTATTTTCTGTTGTAATATTTCTCACAGTCTTTCAATGAATTTTCTTCTTCAGCCTTTGCAGAATGGGAAGTGAGGCAGCTTTGCTGGGGCAGATCATGATATAATAGTGAAGACTACAGAAGAGTGCATTCAAATCACCAGCTCAGTGACGACCCACTGTACACACTGACAGCACCTCTAGCAGAAAATAACTCTTCATCTTGCTCTCACTGTTTTTTAAAGTGAAAAAATACTTATTGTCAGTGGAAGGTCGGGGACCTGTGCTTTCATAGCAGCTTTGCTCTACAGTGTAAAACACCATAGCCTCTGGCCATTATAAAATCATTCAAATAAACAGATAGCAGGATAGAGAGGGGATTGTTCATAGCAAAATATAAGTCTGTGAAAGTCAACTGATCCCAATTCTTACCATTCTTAGAAAGTAGTTAGGTAGTTTGTGTAGTGAATAAATGTGTCATTAGGACTGTAACACAGATCTGATGGGAAAAAAACAAAACAACTAAAAAATGTAATTTAGAAAAGTGTTAAATTCATGAAAATAAATGAGCATGATGCCATCAAAACAATAACATGTGATGCACTGTTGTATCCTTTGCACCATTTACTTCTGCTCCGGCCGCTAATGTGTTCATTTAAAGTTTCAGCTCCACCCCCATCCTGTAGCCATCAGTAGACACTGAGTTTGCCTTCTGGAGTTCAATGTTTATTAGTTTTTGTAGCTTTATATTCTTTATTTGAGAGCCAGAAGTGAAGATTCAGACAGGAAAACAGGATAGGAGTGGAAGAGACCTGCAGCACACAATCTACATCCATATATAGCACCCACTGAGACCATCAAACTATCAGTGTTTTCCAGTGAGGAATGACATCACTTGACAATGATGACCCACAGTGAAAGACTCAATGCAAAGATCTTTTTTTGTTAGCTCTGGAATTTTTTTTGTCTATTTTACATCAGTTCTGGTGATATTGAAAGGTTGGTTGTAAATGGAAAATATTGATCCAGGATTCTTTGTCCATGTTAGGTCAGCTTACTCTATCAAAAAGTAAAAGCAAAGCGTATGCCTCTGGCACTGTGTGCTTCATGAAAGTGATAGCTGTGATGGCCTGACACTGTAACTGACACCATGACACTTCATGGATTGAATCTCAAATCTCTTTCATGCCAAGAGTCACAAAACTATGATAACCAGATATATCATGTTAGTGGCTTTCATACTCTCCAAAAAAAATAACATTTTCCAATCTCAAACAGATACAATCTGTAAATATAAACACCATGTGAATAACTATAAAACAGCCTATATGATGTAGAGTTCCCCATTATATAAGTGCAAATTTACACAAGAAATTTGTAAAACTGTTGACTGATAATAAATATATATGTTGCACCCATGTGTTTAAATTAGCTCTGATGATTTAAGCACAATGTGGTTTAAGAAGGAAACAGCATCCAGAAGCATTTAATGTGGACAAGCATTCTCTGATTAGCAGTGATAAGGCCATATTTAAATGCAGACACAAGGCCCAGCATCATATAATGAACGTTAACATCAAGTACTTCAATCAGTGAATGACGACTAACTGATAATTGAGGTCATCCTTAACTTCTTGCTCATTTTCACAGAGGCCCACAAACGTATCGTGCTATAGACTAGCCTTGGTGAATATATGAAAAGGAACAAGAGCAGGGCAAGAGAGTACAGTAAGAAAAATAAAATAATCAAACGGAACAGTTTAGAAAAATAACACCACAGGTTGTGTTCATGCATATACTGTGTAGTGCAGGTAAAACACAACTTGTATTGATTAGAATAGAAGCAATAGTGATGGTAGTAGCTGAAATACCTTGTATTGACAAACGTGGTATCACTCTCAGTTCTAAAAAACAATATATTAACTGCTTCTGCAAGCCACATGTAAACTCTTTGATGGCAAACTACAGAGACATTAGCATAAATATGTGGCATTAATTCAATACACATATACATACTTGTACTTCTCTCTTTGTGACCCTTACCCTAACCTTAACCATCATAACTAAATGGCTAACCTCAACCCTAACCCAAACCTCAAACTTTGACCTAGGGTGAGAGCCTAAAGCTGATTCTAATCCTAACCCTAAAACCAAGTCTTTAACCCTGAGACAGGAATTTGAAGTGAGGAGGTCCATACATTAAATATCTTCCCCCCAACAAATTATGCTGAAAATTGTCCTCACAAAGATGGAAACACACACACAAACTATATACAAATTCCAAATAGTGTGGTATGGAAACACTGACTTAACATCAGAGGTAGGAATTTGGTCACATGAACTCTGCAGAGAGATGCATTTGAGATGTTTTGTATATTTCATGTTGTTCCCTGCAGAGTATTAATATTTGACTAGTGCTACTGGGAGCTTCATTTCTTTTCATCTCAAATATTTGGCTGGCAGATTTTAACCCATTGATTTTTGTTGTTGAAGACTACTGTACATGGAGCTCTATGCAGTAATTTAGGAGGCATTCTGCATTAGCCTCCAATTTGGATACAAACGCAGCCTGTGTTTATTGAGCAGCAGGTGGGATGCTATGGTGGGTTGGTTGAGGTTGATAGAGTTTGTTGTGAGTGCTACTGCTATGATGCATTATGGACAAGACTACTAAGGACACATAATGTCACAGATCTCTGACAAACGAAGGCCTACTTTGGGGGGTGCGAAGACTGCCTGGTTAACAGGTATCAGAATAGTCAGGCATGGCTGCTCTGTCATCTTTGCCCCTCTTGATAGCATTCTTGCAAAATAGGCCCAAGAACTTCATGACTTCATGAACTTCTGCATTCTGGTTTCTCTTTATTTATTCTGAATTATACCCACTGGCAACATTTTGCATGTAGTGGTGACTCTTTAAGCATGTCATTATCCATGCAATTCTTATGAAGAGGAGGTCAGAATAGCTAAAACATGGGCCAGCTTTTATAACTGAAACATAATCAAAAATAATATAGAACACACTTTTAGGAAAAGGTAGTGAAAAGAAAAGCTTCATATATCCCTGTCCAACAGTCCCTGTCAAGTGACAGAAAGACCAGATCTCTCCTTCCATAACTCTCTCATTCTCATTCTCTCTTTGTGTGTGTGTGTGTGGGTGGGTGGGTGCTCCTAGGCGGCTGATTGATTACACCTGACGCTCATCTGGTTCATCATGGAACAGTACAAAAGATGACGTTTCACCTTGACACATCACCACATTGTACTTCGACTGAGGGATGGGCATTTAAGGAACACCAGCAAAACTATCAATCCATTATCGATTAATCATTACTTTTTTAACTATTATTTTCTAACAGCAGAAAACACCAAACAAAGCAAGTTTTTCCCACAACAAAAACTTTATTCCAAAAAGAAATTATTTTTCAACAATAGTCTGAACGTAACTGCTCATTTGACCTAAACAAGAGAAAAAGTGCCGAGCTATACTGCTTTATGTTCAAATACACAAAACTGTAACAAAACAATCCATGCTTTACTCTATGGAGGTATTGATCTGTTAACTTTGGAGTTAGGTTCTGCAGTCTATAGTGCTGCAGTTGAGGGGTGGGGGAATCTCTTTCAGAAAGTTGTGAACTTCTGTTTCAATACTAGAGTCCCACTGAGGAGTACTGCCATAGCAGCGGTCTGCATGGCTGCAGCTTTAGTATTTCACACTCCCCTTCCTCTGTGTAGGTCAATGCAGCCCTATCTCCCCCCGCATGCAGGATAGCTGTCTGGATCACTTCCACTGCCCACCCCAGTTCAACCAGTTTCTCATTTGAAGCTTTGCCAAGGTCAAAGTACATCAGTGTCAGATCGCAGCATACAAGCCAAAGTGGACTTAATGGAAGATGACTGAGGAGAACTCCACTGTTGAAAGAAAATCATTAAAAACCCAGACTGGAATTTTTGCTAAAATGCATATTGACAAGCCACAAAGCTTCTGGGACAATGTCCTTTAGACAGATGAGACAAAACTGGAGCTTTT
The DNA here is from genome assembly GCF_900324485.2 of Mastacembelus armatus. Lineage (NCBI taxonomy): Eukaryota > Metazoa > Chordata > Actinopteri > Synbranchiformes > Mastacembelidae > Mastacembelus > Mastacembelus armatus. Next base: position 15,465,903 of record NC_046645.1, read on the forward strand.
TGGAAAGTCACATCAAATCTATGTTCACAGATGCACAATTCAAACATACAAAGAAAAAACACTGTACCTACTGTGAAACATGGAGGAGGCTCAGTTATGTTATGGGACTACTTTGCTGCATCTGGCACAGGGAGTCTTGAATCTGTGCTGGGTACGATGAAATCTCAAGACTATCATGGCATTCTGGAGTGAAATGTTCTGTCCAGTGTCAAGTTTGTTCTCAGTCGCAGGTCATGGGTCCTCCAACAGGATAATGACCAATAACACACACCTAAAACACCCAAGAATGGCTAACAACAAAACACTGGACTATTCTGAAGTGGCATTGTATGAACCCTGATCTAAATCATTTTGAACATCTATGGAAAGAGCTAAAACATGCAGTCTGGAGACAGCACCCTTCAAACCTGAGACAGCTGGAGCAGTTTGCTCAAGAGAGGTGAACCAAAATACCTGTCAGCAGGTGCAGAAGTCTCATGAGAGTTACAGAAATCGCTTGATTGCAATGGTTGCCTCAAAAGGTCTATCAAGGCATTCTCAACAATCCTTTAAGTTAAGGGTATCATAATTTTTGTCCAGGCCAGTTTCATTAGTTTATTTTTTTAAATGCTTCTTTTGAACCACACCTCAAAAGCAATGTCTGATTTTAATTAGTTAATTTCCTTCAAATTTTTATTATTATTTTTGTCAGTTTCAAGTTATTGCAGTGACCATTGTGGATTTTTCTTTCTTAAATGGAAGGTTATGAACAATTTTGTCTGTGTGTAGCATCAAGACATATCCCATACTGCACGATGTATCCTCGTTAAGAACATTCACTTGATGAAATACATATGATTGACAAAATTTATAATGATTAATTATCAATAAACGATTAATCATGCCAGTCCCTACTTCCACCACTGATGGTAGCAGTAGTCAGGCCAGCCATCTTTTCTGGTCAATCTCTTATTCATCGAGTAACTCTCTTGTCTTCCTGCCCTCTGGAAGCAAGACTCTGGGGGTCTTATATAAATTGCTGCAAATAAACAAAAACAAAAAATATATATATTAACTTTTAAAGTCATTGAGCATTTTTAAGTGACCAATCATAAGCCAGTATTTAAAGAATTAGGATGGAAGTGGCATTTCTGATAGTAATTCCTAGTGTGTGTGCGTGTGTACGTGCGAGAGAGAGAGAGAATATATTTGCTTCAGTGCCGTCTCTTGTGTTAAGGCTTTGCTGTTTGTTGCATTAATGGTTTATTAAGCGGCTGAGAGCTGCTCTGCCTGTCACATAATCAGCTCCCATTTATGTGGGATTCATCACATTATCTCTGGCAATTAGCCTCAGCAATAACAACATCCCCCAGGACAGCTCTGTTTTTATCAGTTGGGTCAGCTGTAACCTAAGTGCACGTGTGTATGTGGTTATGATTGTATGTGTGTGGGTGTTGGTTTGCATTTGGTGCCTATTAAAGACAAGATATAATAGGAGAAACTTTCCTACATTCTATTGCTTTAAAATCTTACTTTTCTTAATGCACCCTTAGCTGACTCACAGTGGCCTGATTGTTTATCTAACTAATCCTGAGTTTTTGTATAGTACCATGAGGTCAAAATGTACCCTTCTAAAAAAAAAAAAAAAACTACTGAGCACATGTGTTACTGCCAAGTCTGTCTCCTAAAAATGAGTAGGTGTACAACTAATTTGCATTTGTTAATTACATTTTCTAGGAAATGCAAAGTCGATTTTTAAACCAGTATAAAAACAAACCATAATCTACCATGGTGTTTATGGGAGTGATGTTTTTCATTACAAAGATAAACTTTGTAAGATATTCACTGTATGGCTAACTCAAATATAGCTATATGTTGTATTGTTTTAACATTTAAAAAGAATGTGAACTGAGCTGCAAAATGAAAAAAAAAATGCCAATCAAAATTTAGGGGCACATTTTTTTAATACTACTAAAATACTAATTAATACTAATAAAATCTCTTTGTCTTTCAAAGACAATAAACAAACAGCTGCTACCACTACCCTGTGTACTACATAGTCAAACTAGTTCTAAAGTTACTGTTTGTTTATTATCTAAGACCCTTTGGCATGTGAAAGCATCCAAGTCTCATAAATATCTGCAACACCATTTATCAGTCCATGAGACAGACAAAAGAAAAGTAACAGTCAAAACAAAGAACACTAACCGAATAATGAGGGGATGAGCATCCAAGGGAAAATAAAGTCCAATTTGTCCTGAAAGCAGTGTTTCATGGTCAACCATGACTTCTGGTCAGGGCAGATCTCTTAGCCAAACAGCCAAATCTGGCACCGCTGACCATTAACACTAGAACTATGTCTATGGTTCTCTTTTGCATTTCTCACAACCTTGGGTCTTGTTCCAAAGTTATAGCTACATCTTAAGTTCTTTGTTCTATTATGTAGGCAGTCTTCCATTTAGATTTTTCCTGAAATACAGACCTAGTAGTTTACAATTTGATTGTCAAATCATGTGGCTGTGTTTTCTGGTGGTGAATTAAATAATTTCTGTATTTTCTTTGTTACTGTCATTACACAATGCAACTTCAAGCATGTAACAAGCAGTGCTTTTGGCATATTATTTCACCCTGTGCTGGATGCACTACTGTGAGGCATGCTGTCTAAACTCTGGATCTTTTTAATTTGTGGTGCAAACAGTTTTTTGGTCACAATGGAAATGAAGGTCTCCATAATTACTTCTGGATAAATTAAAAGCGCTAGATGATTATTAAAAGCCTGTCTCCCATGACAATTGAACACAGCTCTTTTGGCAATGAAAACCATGAAATGCATTTGAAAGCCCTAAAAGCAAGATGACCCATCTTTGAACTTGGATTATTTTGTGACATATGAGCTTGCTATGTTTACATATAAACAGCAGATATTGATGGTATTAAGTATTTATTCAATACAATTGCAATGTGGTATAGAAGCCATAAAAGGAGGATCAGAGGGCATAATACAGATAAAGAAAAACTGAGTACAAACAAGAAAAACAAGAATATCCAAAATGAGGTGTCCAAGCTGAAAAAACCGAAACTGTATTTATTTTGTAGTAACCAGCATCAACCCCTACATGACACTACTTTTTTTTTTCAGTCTGTTCTGTCTATTTATGATTAACAGGCATAACATGCTCATTAATCAGAAGTAAGGTTTTCTCCTGTGTCCCTATGTCTGTAAATTTATGACACACATACTTCATACATATTGCATACACAATGCTTCCTCTCTCAGGCTTTAAGGTGTCTATCTCATTCTAAGCAATTATAGGGTTTGTCTTATGCCTTTGTTCTGTTTGACTCAGATAAAGACACAGTAGCGCTGAAACATTAGTCTTACTTCTTTGCACTATTAAAACTAGTCCATTTAACAGTGTGTTCCCGTTTTTTTTCCCCCTCTTCATAAAGGGTCTCAGTCTCAGTTGCTGCAGAAACTTTTTTACTGATGAGCACTCTTCAGATTTTTAGTCCCACAGCAAAATACGGGTAGATTAAACTTACAAAGCATTCAGCACGATGTCATAAAGAGTGAGAATGATAATATATTACTAGCCACAAGCTCACAAGCTGTTATTCTCCTAACATTTACCTCCCTCCACTATACGGTTGCTTCAGACCTGCTTCAGCAGTTTAAGTTTATTTTGGTGGACGATGTTGTACAATTTGGGGTCCACTTTCATCAGAAATTCTAATATGCTACTGAAAATCTGTGATTAACTCAGACCTACAGAATTTTATGAATGTAGAAAAAAAGGAAATATGTCTGTACTGTCCAGTTTAAACTATAAATTTACAGTCTATAACTGAACAACTAGTTATAGAATGAAAAGTGAAAATAAATGATAATCTATTTAAAAATTAACCTTTTTTTAACACTAAAATAAAACTGAACATCAGAAAACAAGGGGGTTCCTATTGGTTTCGCTTCAAAATACTTTAATTTATATCTATGAACTGGGGTCTGCTTTATGACAGCCTGCCTGCTCAGATTCTTCTTCTTCTGGGAAAAGTAATCCACAAAGAAATATTTTGTCAAAATTGTGTGACACTGCACTGTGGATAGCCAATTTATTGTATGTTCCTTTATTTTCTCTGTTGCTGCGTTTGGATAAACTGGATTATTTTGCACACCATACTGCATCTGTCCAATGCATCAGTATCTGCAGTTATCACCATTGTCAGGCAACAAAACACATGATGAGGTTAAAATCATCTGTTGCGTTATTGTCAGCAACACCTTATTGAGAACTTTGGCTGTACAATAAATGAGGAACAACCCTCATTTCACATTACACCAGCTGGCTTGTTTACTGGCAATTACAACACTTGCCAAATCATGACAGGGTCTTTCAATTACCTCAGGCACAAACATGAAATAATCAATGTTTCCCCAATTAATGGGGGATGTTATGAATATGTGAGGTGGAGGCTGACTTTACTGTCCTGTAATGGGTCCCACATGGAGCAGAGTGGGAGAGAGTGGCTCCTTTACACACACACACACACACACACACACACACACACAAGCTAGAAGTCATGTCATGTGCTATTAGCTGAAAACAAATTAACACAAACACTCTCCATATGTGCATATTAATATCATGGTTCTAAAAGTTTTACAGGAGTTTCATCTGCATGAATTAGTGTTGTGGTAGTATTGTTATTGATATAAGTTATGTTCTAGCTTCATAATGTGACTGGACTTTCATTTCATTTTACTTCATTAACTCAGTAAACATTATACCCTCATTTTGCATTGTGTAGCAGCCAAGAAACTTTGCAAGTAAGAGGACTCCATGAAATATCAGCAAATTATAGATGTAAATGTCCAGCAAGAAAATAAAAATCTTCGACAGCACAATACACTTAAAATCCGTCTTGAATTTGCATCAACGAACATGAGTTGAAGCTTCTGGAACAGCCTTTGCAGTCCCTTGACCTGATCCCTTAAAAGTGCTATGTATGCAGGACAGTCTAAATATATCTCAGAACTTGAAGTGACCTTCAGGAAGTGACTGAATGACTGACTATTCATCATATAAAACTTCTGCAGGCTGTGCAGTTACTTTCTAGGTAACAAAGTTAGCTCCATGACAGTTCATGTTCCTTGCTCTTGACAGGGTACTGTGACATACATTGTAATTTCCATGAGACTGACAACTGCTATCTGCTCCTTCTTCTACTTCTCCTCTTCACTCTTCTGAATCCTCTCTGTTCTACCTACCTTCAATTTCTCCGTCTGCTAAATTCCTATAATTTTAGATTTATTTTTTTATTTGAAATTATCTTAGTGTAGTCTGTTGTTCCCTATTTTCTTAGCTTGTAACCTAGCCTATCCTCTATTCATCCTGATTGTCTCCTTTTGCAGACAGGGTGTCTGCTAAACAAATAGAACAGAATATATAATTTCTCCTACAAGAGCTTTTAACCAAGAACTCAGTCTATCTGATGATAATGATTAGAACTTGGCAGCACTTTCCAGACCTTACCAGATCAAATCAAGGGTGCGATGATAAGAAATGGTGGGACCTGATGCAGTTATCTGAAGTATTAAGATTTATATGGATAAATAAAAAACATTTAAAGAAAGTTAAAATTGTACAATGCAGTTCCCAAAGTTCTCAAGAAAGCTTGCATTCTGGCAGCAAAGGATGCAGATCCAGCGCAGTGTACTTCACCAAGATTTCTTGCTGAAAAATAAGCCAAAAGATAGATAGGCAACACTACCTTACTCTAGAACACTGCTTTTTTCTTTTGTACATTTTACCATTGTTAAATTTTTATTGGCCAGGGTGCTTTTGTAGTTGAGGTGTAAATAATCTCTCTCAACTGGAAACAACCAAAGTGACTGATAAACTCAGATGGCAGCTACTGGTAGGCGTTCCTCTGTCTTGGAATAAGGCCATAGATAAAATACAGAGTCCACGAACTAGGCTCTCAATTGTTCTACTTGTGTTTGGAATCCTAATGAAACTTCATTTGTGCCAACATGCAGAAAGTGGCCAGTCAGATGTTGAATGTCTATATGATGTTGGAGTTGGGGCTTATTCATACTATGCTCTTCTTTACCTTATTAAAATGTGATCTCCACAGCTAACAGGTGGTGTTACAGTGGCCTCTGACATAGAGCCAAACTATCAACCAAAATGAATGAATAAAATGAGTGGCAGCAAAAGTTGTAAAGACTCCTGTGGAATGACATCAGAAATCTGCTCATCTAATACAGCTATTTGTCTTCCTACAATCATTTATCTGTTGACCAACAATGCTATCCTTCCAATAAAAATAAAGAAGTGCCTCTGTCATCTTCCTCTATTGCACATATAAAAAACATTCAATATGATCAATGCAGGCTACAACACAGCATGTTGTCATACAATCTTAGTATTATGAGTCATGTTCTTCTGTTTGCTCTCAGTCAGTCTACTGACAACTTACATATGTTCTGCTAAATAAATGTGTGTGTGTGTGTAAGAGAGAGAGATTTTATCACTGCCGTAGTCAGTGGCCAGCAGAGTTACCTGCTACCTGCTGCCCAGTGCTGATAGAGTGGTGGGGAATTTAACAGGCAGAAGTTGCTTTCCAGCACTGGAGTGGAAACAGCCTTTGGGCCTCAGTCCAGTTGCTGCTGGCTCACAGCCTGCACAGTCCACTGGGACTTGTTGTTGATCCCTGCAGCTGAAGCCAGAGTGTTCAGGTTGAAAATGGTGGGCTTACACATTTATATCTCCCTCACTAGCAGCACAGTCAGGATGTGCAAGACTTGACTCAGAATAAAACCTTTGACAGCACAGCTCAGACTGTGGTAGGTCAGCGTTATTGTGGGAATAATAATAATTCAAGATGTGTTGTCTGCCAGAAGTGACCCAACATTTGTAGCTTTGCAAGGCTGTACTCCTCCACATATCAGTTAGTTGGTCAATTTGGTTCAGACTGAAATATCATATCGCGCTAACTCCTATAAAATTTGCCACAGGTCTTTATGTAACATCCCAACAGGATGAATCTTGATGATCCCCTGACTTTCTATGTAGTACCATCAGCACCAGATTCATTTTTGCTAGCATTTTATTTTGCAAATTTGTAAATTACTAACCATTTCCTGGAAAGGACTACATGTTGTTACGCTAACTGTAGTACAAAGATGCCTTTTTGCACTTCGACTGTCCATTCTTTGTGATTCCAGTGCTATACAGTAAATGTAGTACTTTTTACTCACAAAAATGTTCCCTACAAACAAAATCCAGACAATAATTACATTTGTCACTACAACACTGTGGTAAACGGCACTGAAGCAAATCTGTGGTAGCCAGTGCCTAATGCCACTCACCCCAACTGGTCAACGCAGATGGCCATCTAAACTGAGCCCATTTCTAGTCGAGGTTTCTTCTATGAAAATGGCCTTGAGATGATTTTTACTGTGATTGGGTGCTATACAAACAAATTGAATTGAACTGAATGAGGAGCTGGAGTTTCTGACAGCAGTGACAGATAATGTCCATGATGACCCAGAAATAATTGTGAACCCGGGCCCTTTTGCTGTGAAGCAACAGTGCTAACCACTCAGCCACCGTGCTGCCCCAGTCCTAAACATCAAAGTAAATATACTACAGAATGACTTTGGAGACACAAAATCCACCTTTTAGTGGTCAAATGTCTTTGCAGGGCATAGCCAACATGCCAACAAAGGCAGGGACTGAAATTTCAAAATGTTCAACTTGCCCGTAAAGTTGGTCTGCTGCAAAGAAGACCATTTTTGTACTACCTACATTTTCTCTATATGTCTAGCCTCTGGTATTAAAAGTGCTGTATGTAAATTGTTGGAGAATGTGCAGGTTGTATATTTTTACATTTTCTAATAAGCAAGCCACTTGCTAGTTTGCACTGACACACCCATTGTGATGAGTGAAAAGCATCGGTGGTGATGCTGATGTTGATCTGTCCTGAGAGAGAGTGGCTGCAGCAGAGAATGCAAACCAGCAGTTTCTAGTTGTGTGAGAGAACAGAAGTGGTTAGGAAGAGAGTTTCAAAACAGCCGACAGTCAGATGAGCTGCTTCACCCCTAACTGCCATTAAAATGTGCAGAGGGAAGGAGAGGTGGGGAGAAAAGGAATGTCAGCAGAAGGCAGGGGGAGAGGTACAGGACCTCAGATGGTAATTAGAAGGAAATGCTCCAGGAGCCATTCTATAGGAGCAGAATTAACTCACTGACAATACAAGTGCATGCCACCTGAGAACAACAACAGACAGAAAAACAGCTGACAGGTTGGAACTTCTTATAATTATATTAAGGGAAGAATCATTTTACAGGACAATACACACATAAAATCTGCATTCTGTTTCACAGTCTGCATTTCCAAACTGAATTTCTTAGAGTGATAATTCCAGTTTTGTTTCATTTTTCGCCTCTAATAGTGTGTTCATGTTAGATAGTTTTACAAATCAAATAGTAATGACTGGAGCATTAATGCTTTTGACGTCATGCCCAGTCCACAGAAGATGTTAAATGTTACTAAAAGCAGTTAAGGTTTATCATGTCATTAAGCCTGCAAAGCAACATACATTTCATCTATCTCATTACCCATTACTGTGACTATTTCTAGCACTCCGATCAATAATTCATCCTTTCAACTATTACTCTAGTGATATCTCGGTCATAATTGTTAAACATCAGAAAGACGATCAATGATTGAATTATAACACCCACATTGGAACAGACTTTTAAAAGTGCTTCACAAATGAAGCACAGCATCAGTTCACACAGACCACTGAAGCCATGCTTGTGTTGGCTGTTCATCATCAGCTGTTTAAAATATACTTTTCAGTGACTGGATTTGAAAATAGCCCCACAAAAGTGAATGAGCCAATTTATGCATCTGTACTTAGTGGACATGGTGCAACCCCATTTTCTAAAAAAATATGTAAATACAACTGAACTGCAACAGGAAATACATTTGAGATTAACCCAACCCTTCAGTCTGTTCTTTGAATAAATGAGTCTTTTTGTTTTCTTAGTGACTAGGTAGCACTTTATTTATACAAGATAGTTCCTTTTGTTTGTTGTTTTGGCTTTGATGAGTTAGTTTTGTGACATAGCGCCATAGTGCAATAAATCATCTTTTTTTTTTTTTGAGTACGCAAATTTTAGTTTAGGGACTGGGGAGGAAGCAAACCTATTTTTATGTTTTGTACTTTTTCCCGTAGACAAGGGCATAATACCCTGGAGACTGTTTTCCAATATGTCTGACCTAGGCATACAGCACAACAACTGCTTGTGGATTAAGGACTTCTTAACAAGCAGGCCACAATCAATGAGGATGGGCCTGCACCACTCCTCTACTCTTACACTCCTGTACAGGAGTCCCACAAGGTTGTGTGCTGAATCCATTCTTCTACTATCTGTATACCCATGACTGCACACCATCTCGTAACACTAACACCATTATTAAATTCACAGATGACACAACAGTGGTATGGCTGATCACCAGAGGCGATGAGTTTGAGTACAGAGAGGAGGTACAGAGGCAGTGCACAAAGAATAATCTGATTTCAAACATCAAGAAAACTAAAGAACTCATTATTGATTTTTGGAAGAAACAGGATGGTTACACAACACTGCGTATAAACAGGGAGCTCGGTATTGAGAGTGTCCATCTTTAAATTTCTTGGCACACACATCTCAGAGGACCTCTCATGAATGACAAATGTCATGGTGCTAGTCAGGAAGGCACAAAAATGGCTGGACTGCTTAATGGTAAGGAAGGTAAACCTGTCACAACAGCTTTTTGTGTCATTCTGCTGCTGCTCCATTGAGTGTCCTCCCGCATGGCATGCTGGTGTAGTTTGTAGCAGCTCTGCAGCTAGTAAAAGGCCCTGCAGAGAGTAATAAACACTGTGCAGAACATCACAAACGAACAGCTACCCACATTGGACATCTTTCCCATTGCCTGCAGAAAATACATTCTGAAGGACTCATGTCACCCTGTCCATTACTTGTTTGAGCTATTGTCATCTGGAAAATGCTATAGGTCCATCAAAACCCTTCATGAACTCTTTGTATTCTAAAGCTATCACTATACTAAAGTGAAAACACACCCTCTAACCACAATTCATTCCTGATATGTAAGAAGCCTTATGTGCAATAACGTTATGAACACTTTATTTCATTCATGTGCAATATGGCCTCCTTTATAATTTGCACTTGTAACTATTCTACCAGGGGCAATGAGCATATAATAAGAATGCAGAAGATGTTTGATATGTAGAACATTGAGCATGAGTGAAATGATAATTCTTTTTATTTATTTTGCGTATTTTACATATATTTATTTCAGTCCCTGGGTACACCATATTTTTTTTTTTTTTTTTCACAATGACAATAAAAAATCGAATCTAAAATCAGATTTTAAGAATCCCTTTCAATTACATCGAGGTTCCTTTGCGCATTGATGCATTGTTCCTTGGTGAAAACTCCAATACAATGGGACTTAACCAGGAACTATATAAATATGTACACTTACCAAGCACCTCTTACCTTACCCAACTTGGCCAGAAAAACTATAGTGTCAAGTTCCTTTCCAGGAGTTTAGTTCCATCCTGTGGAGACAGAGTACAGGGGAGTCCAACTCTATCTAATTGGTACTTCTCCAACTTGGGCAGGCGTCACATAGGACAGTATGCAAGGAATCACGCCCATCCTCAGGCTGCCCCAGCCCAAGTGAGAACGTGAGGAGTAGTCCTGAACTTGCTTCCTAATGCCACATCCTTATCGGCTCCAGAGAAGCGCAACCCCCAGCCAGAGAAGAGGCTCACCTTTTCCAAATTCCTGCAGACTCAGGTCCTCAAGGACGATCCCAGATGTTGTGTTGTGTAGACCCTGATGAGGTCGTCTATGACAGCAACCTGGAGGAATGGGATGAGAACCTCTTCAGTGACGAGGATGATCCCAGGTGTTGCATAGATCCTGATGAGTTCTCCTATAACAGTGACCTGAAGGAACTGGACAAGGACCTCTTCAGCAACGAGGAGGAGTTAGATGATTTCTGTACCTGCCCCTCGTGTCAGAGCTACGGCCCTCCCCCGGCTTCCATCTATGATGGGACCCGTTTGGCCTTCTATCCGGGAGGTTTGAGAGGAGAATGACCGCAAAGGGCATCTTTCTGAGAACACTGTCTCTAAATGAACAATAAAGTCATGTCCTTTACTGCTGATGCTGTATAGGCAGATGGATAGGTCCCTGTGATTCACATTGAGGTGAAAGGGAGGATTGCTGCATCCATTCATCCTTTATCCATACCCTCTTATGCTTATTTAGGGTCACGGGAGCTTATCCCAACTGTCTTTGGGTGAAAGGCAGGGGTACACCCTGGACAAGTCACCAGTCCATCCCAGGGCCACATAGAGACAAACAACCTCACATTCTCTCCTATGGACAACTTAGAGTCAGCAATCGACGTGACATATATGTTTTGGACTGTGGGAGGAAACCGGAGTAGCGGTAGAAAACTCGCGCAAGCACAGGGAGAACATGCGAACATGAGAACTCCACACAGAAAGGAACCAGGAACCTTCTTTCTGTGAAGCAACTGTAGCGAACCTAAAGCAGCAGAATATGGTCACATTCCTGAGTGAGGCAGGAGTGATATCCTCTGACAATTTATGACTATGAAACTCTGTGACCCACTAAGATGAACAGCCAGGGATGGTACAAGTACTGCAATGTCAAGACTCCCCTTTTGACAAAGAGCAGGCCAACGGCCCTCACAAAGAGAACTCCTCCTGCTCACCTCTTGCCAAAAATACCTTAAGACTATTCACTTTTCATTCAAGACCTGCAACCTATACAATGACTTATGAACTGGTCTTCATAGCCTGTGCTTATATCCCTGCTTTGGTTGATAAACATTTAACGTGTGACCAGACCTACAGAGCATCATTGTCAGACTACGGTGTGGTATAGAGGCTGTGCTATTGTTTATGTTATTCCTGCTTGTAGATAATCTCTATATAACTATGAAGTTTCATTGATTTTCATTTATGTTGTTGCTGAACTATTCAGACTGACTCTAAATTTGTCATGTGTTTAAACTTTGCTGGGTGGAAAAAGAGAACGACTAAGACTACCCATCACAGTCAGGAGACTGAACCAAATATGGAGCACTTCCTGGACCAATCACATCGTGTTATGCACAATGAAGGACGAACCAGATGGATACCCCCACCCAGAGCGGCAAGACACAAAAACACATTACAGAGAGAGAGAGAGAGACTCTCTCTCTCCCTGAGGAGAACCATGAAGTAGTGTTTTACTGCCCAGCAGGGGAGAAACAAAGACATTATCCTGCGTGTGGCTGTCCTCCAACTGACCATCTCACATCAACCAACTCCATGAGACAACCCTGCAGCATCCAGGCGGAGCAAGGAAAAGTGATGAACAGACCAAGGCCTGAAGCACAAGACTCCGGGGAACGTCTACTCTGTCCTACTCCCACCGGCAGACTGCAGTCAGACCAGCCCACAGACGAACGGACCGAGCCTCAGTAAACCCGTGGACAAGCAAGTAACCTATGGCTGTGCTGGCTGTCTCACACTAATCTCAGTTGGTCTCTATAATTACTAGAGCTTCCTCCTAGACTCTGTTTAGACCTCAGACTCAAACACAGAACATAAATTAATCTCAAGATTTTTTTTCCACCACTGCAAACAACCTGCTGTTAGACTGTTATGTTTTATTCCTTAATTCAGCTAATTTCTCTGACCAGTTCTCCCTCCTGTGTAAATATTGTAAATAGCTGACTAAATCTTAAAAAGACAACTGTGACTGGCATCATTAATGTTATTTCACACAGTAAATAAGTCACTGAATCAGGAGAACTCTCCCTCAGATTGTAGACTGATATCCTGTATGGTTGGTCCTGATTGGTTGATCCACCAAAAAAGGATCTGGTGCCCCAAATTATTAAGATGCTTTATGATATTCATAATTCATAAACCAGACATAATAAACCTTCATGTTTGATACATGTATATATTTACATTTGCTACAGAACAGTGCTAACCACTACTTCAAATGATTCACAAATGGAAACAGCAGATACCTGAAGAGAAAGTATTAATAGGATAGCATATAGAAAATATGATATTGTTTTATTAATGGGAGGTGATTTCAGTCTGTGTTCCAGTGCTGGCAAACACTTAACACACACTTACACTGTTATTTCCATATTGTGTCAGCATAATATACTCTAATAATGCTAATTTTGGAATGTTAGCACTGTGAATGTATTCATGGCAGGGAAGCAGAGCTGAAGAGAGAGGAGGGAAAACTGTGGAACTTTTGCTGGGAGTTTTGTAAAACTTAAAAAGCTGATGTCAGGGTCAGATGGAAAACCTGGATGTTGTTTTACCTCAGGCACATTTCAACACTTCAAAGTTTAGCTAAAAACATGGAAGGCTGAAAAACCCCTTGGGATTTGTTCTGCAGGTGACGCAACAATTACTACATAGCTCCTGCTTCCCTTGTTCGAAACACACATATGCTGGTTTTACTATCTTTGTGAGGATGTTAATCGATACAAGGCATTACATAGCCCCTTACCCTAACCTTAAGCATCACTAAAGTAAATACCTAACCCTAATGCTCACTATAGCCCTACCCAAACCTAGTCTAAACTCTCAAACAACCCTTAGAAGGGTGAAGCCAAAATGTCTTCACAAAATAGAAATGTGCGTTTTTAAATAAAATGTGTCCACACAAACACTAAAAGGCATTTACAACCTAATAAAAACATATTTGTGGAAAGAGTTAGCATGCTCTAGGTTGACTGAGAACATGTATTGTCAGTGGGATTTTCTGAAAGGAGACAGGCTTTATTGCAGTGTTTTTATGCCTAGGGTTTTTCTGAGACAATGTCTTTTAGTGTTCTCATTAGAAATGGAAGGTCAGTGTGGATCTGTTGTAACAAGAGGGCTTGGGCTCTCTGTCTCTAGAACGAATAAAAAAGCTGCAGTTCAAATACACCAGCACTTCAGAGGTGAATTCCATCCATACCTGAAATAATGATACCTGCTGTGTAATTGGCTCACTTTAACTTATTTACCTGTTCTTATTATCTAATATTTTATTAGCAAACCAAAAATGAATTGATCTAGTAACAATTATTGTGTGTCCGGAGCCTAATAGACACTTTTGGGACATTTTACCAATGTACATCACTGGGACAGATAGAATTATAAATGTGGGATGCATGTCATAGATAGATAGATACTTTATTCATCTCCTGTTGGGGGAATTCCCACCCAGTCAATAACATAAACATATCAACAATTACTATTGGGGACAAAGGATCTCCTCAGCCTCTCAGTTCTGCAGTGCAGGGAGCTGAGCCCTCTCTGCAGCTGCTACTCTGTTTAGTCAGTATATCATGTAGGGAGTGATTATTATTGTTCATCATTGGTCATTCATCATTCATCATTGGTCATCCCTGCCTCACTAAATTTTTTCAAGCTTCAGGTCTATTGTTTGCCTATGGAACTTTTAGTGAAGAATACAAAGAGAGATCACACAAATTCACAAACACACACATTTGTGTGTTGCAAACTTATTACTGCTATCTATTATGACTGATCACTGGGTGTCACTGTGTGAGCTTTCCTGTTTCATTAACCTCTGCTGTTTGTTGTAAGCCAGAGAAATCAATAAAATGAAAAAAAAAAAATCTATACATAAAATGCTGCTGATTTTGTTCGGATGAGGCTACATAAACTAGGGGTAAACTAGTTTTGTCCAGTACATTTCAGCCATCAGTCAGCATGGTGAAAACCATTTTGAGGCTGCCATCCCTGAAACTCAACAGGACAGAAGGACAGCTGTTCTGACAACAGAGATGAAGCTAGGAGGTCAGAGTTGGTGTGGGTCTGAACAGATCAACTGCTTCTGAAGTGCTAATGCACCTACACTCATACACACAGTCCAAGTAGAAAGCCACACCACTCTAATGCTTGGGTCCAGGATGCTAGGTACACCACAGACATGAAAGCCACAGACATGGCAGTGTCAGGATCCACCTCATGCTTCCTGTTTGGACCTCTTATTTTGTATTATTGCCAGTGTTCCCCGTAGTTAGTTTCCTTTAGCATTATGTTCCCATTTCCCTTGATTACTTTCACCTGTGTTTGTTCTTTGTTCCTTGGTTCCCCCTCCCATAGCTCTCTCCTTAGCATGTGTGTGTGTATGTGTGCTGGTTAGGCCACGAGGTGATGAGCCACAGCGGAGGGTCATCTGGTCATTTAGAGGAGCGGTATATAAGATACGGCTCGACTCTACCTCATTGCCACAATGCAACCTTTGATGGTAACTCTAGTCTCGCCACACTCCCTGTGATTCCCAGAAGTTCCTGTTGTATGTTTGCTCATCTGGAAACTCACCTCAGTCTTTGCAGTTCATTCTCCTTGTTCCTGCTCTAGTGTTTCCTGTGTTCCTGTTTCTCAGTGTGTGTGCTTCTCAGTTCTCCTTCTTGTTTCCCAGCTACTACCACTCACCTGCCTCTCTGTGTCCCTGGATACTCCTGCCTGTGTGTAAAGACTCCCCCTTGTATATTTCTTAGTTCCAGTATTGGTTTGCTGTGAATTTTTTATAATCAGAAAGACGAACCCAAAAAACAGCATTTTTTTGCACTAAGGGTATCACAATGGGAATCTAGATCTGATCGGAAATAAATCAGGAGAATAGACAAACTCTTGCTCTGTAGATCAGATGGGGATAGTGCAGACCCTTTGTCTGCGGGGGAGAGGTACACTTTGTGGGAAATAAAAAGGACCTGATGCATCCTCATCAAATCTGTAGACAAGGGCTCCAACGTAGTTATCATGCACTGCCAACAATATATTATCCAAGCTAATAGACAACTTTCCAACTTGAAATACTACTTATTCCACAGAGTCTGATAAAGCCCACCATGGAGAGGGTATGGAATGTGATCCAAAAACTATACCAGGAGATTCATCATTGCCAGACAAAGAGTCTTTCTCTGGGACCCAGTTGACCCCCAGTCGCATCAGATTGTAGCTGTGTTACTTATAGCACAATATATAGGTTATTTCCTGGGACCTTTCTCCACCAGGTGCCAAAGCTGTCTCAAAGACTCTTTCCATTTCCTGGACATTATTTGATCCATGCATGTTCTGCCACATATCAAAATATTCACTATAGATATTGACAGTCTTTACACTAACATCAACACAAGAGCTGGATTACGTGTCGATAGCTTTTGAAAACTCCAGACTGCCAATAGACCAGATGTGCTCCTTCAACTTCCGGAAATCAGTGATTTTGCACAAACACAGTTACCATCCTAAACACTGCTTTTGAGGCATACAATTGTAGCGATTTAAAATGTCACACTTTTTTACCGCAGTGTGTTTGCTGTGCCCTAGCAGTGGCTTTGTTTTAATCATTTTTTCTACCACTAGGTGTCTCAAAACTTATTAGCCTGTGGTATCCAGTAATGTGCTGTAATGGTTTTTCACACAGTAAGTTCATTACAGAGAGGAGACTGATTCATAATGCAAAAAAAGAAAAAGTAACAGCCAAAGTAATCAGAATATACACAGTACAAAAAAATAATAATATTACCAATATGCATTAGGAACATACAATAGAAAACCACCTCATCTCTATACTGAAGTTACATGGTTGCCTTGGTGATGGTTTTCCTCCTGAAAGGTGTATCTATTGATAACTGCATTTAAATCACAATGAAAACCTCCAGCCTAGTTTTGTTGGAAACTGCACCATACTACTGACAGTCTCTTAAAAACTACATCCCTACACAGCAACATCACCAGTGTTAAATAAACAAACTCTGACTGTATTAACACTGGTGATGTTGCTGTGTAGCCTAGACATGTACAAAGTGCCACTGACAATAAATTGATACATGTCAGTAAAATGTTTCCATCATATTTTTTTTTTACCAAAATATCAAAAATATAATATAGCTTAAATTCTATTTAATTAATGATTTATTATGTGCAGAATCTGAACATTAAATATTCCCATTTCAACCTCAGTAGGTCCAGCTTCAAGTGGGAGCAAACTCACATCTCCTGCATGAAAGCACAGTGCTGTTTACCTCCACCAACCTTCCCAATACAGTCATACCCCGGCTTACATCATTAATTGGTTCCGAAAGGCATGATGTATGTCAGTTTTTGATGTATGCCAGACCAAATGAAGGAATGAATGAACATTCAATGCAGCATCTTAGTATATCATGAGTCCTAAGTCCTCTTAAATGACAGAAGAAAAAGAAAAGAATGAGCAGGCCCCCTCTACTTTGACACAGTGAGTCATATATCTGCTCAAAGTTTTGTTATACATTTCACACATCGAAGAGATGCAGAAAACAGTGAGTTTAAGATATGTGAACTTAGAATGCATATTTCAAAATATCACATGCATATTTATCACCTAAGGTTTGACAGTCTGCTCTACATATTGTACATAGATGTATCTTATATATGTACCCATGTATGCAGATTGTTGTGTGGTGTAGCTCATACATGCATCAAACTAAACTATAAAAAAATGCTTCATACATAGGCAGACAAAACTGTAGAGGCTTTTTTATTTAATGCATAAAAGTTGAGCAGTGAGTTTGACTATGCTGTATACAAAAATGTTGACCCAGACCTTTTCCAATAATTTGCATTCCTGTATTCTACAGAACCTCTGAGGCACCAGTGAAGTCTCTCAGCTTTTCTAATGTGTTTACACAAAGCTTCACTGATTAAACTCAGTGAGTTCTTATCAAAAGGTAAGAGAAAAGGTGAGAGTTTTCAGGTGTATTGCCGAGTGTTCTCCCACTCCCTCTGACCCGAAAACCATTTCTATGGCTGTCTTTAATTCATGCTGCTATTCATCATTATTAAAGCCCACTGTTCTGCTCTTATTATTATTGTCCTCCACTGCCGAGGGTGTTTAATATCGGAAAAGACTCATTATTCTGTGGCTCCACGTTGCGCAATTACAAATATAATACATTGGCTCCTGCTCTTCAGCCCCACACCACCTCTCAACCAATTACCTTTTATTGTAGTGCTGGTGTTGAGGCTATTTTTTAAATGAGAAACAGACTCTGTATGCCAACATAGCCTCTAGTGTACATGGTGTTTGTGTGTGTGTGTGTGTGTGTGTTTTTGACAGTGGTAGTGGTGGGGCTTTTAGAGCCAGTTGCTCCCACTATTCGGTTAGAAGGATAACAAGAAGCCAAAATATGCTTCCAATTGACTGATTTTGCAGAGGTGAGATAGTTGAATTCTTGTAACTAGTTTTCTCAGTGACAGTTTTACTGACATTTTCTCAGGCTCTCAACTTCTTGGCTTTATAATACATCAACTTTGCAGTCTTGTTACAAATCTCCAAATCATCCTCCATCATGGATCTTTGTGTATCTCTATGTACGTATGGAAACAAATCGTACAGGCCTCATTCTCCACCTACACCAATATTAGATTAGTATTAAAAGAATGTGGTGAGAATATGCAAATCGCCCTCCATATATAAAATCTGTATATGACTAATAATATTCCGGCCATCAAGCATATATAGCGTGTAAAGTATGGTCAATGACATAAAATTCAGGCATTCAATGGAATATAATTTCAAAATATTATTTTATAGATAACCAACATTTTACGTTTAGGTGAAAGTTAGTTTAACTTCTATCCAGAATAAGTGCAGGGGAAAAGAACTATCCTGCTCTGTCCAACTGCCCATTCTCTATTGTTATATTTTAGTCTTGTTGTCATTATACCTGTTTTAAATGTGCTCAGTAAATAAATTTTGATTTCATTTGAACTAATCTAACTAAAGAGGAAGAGGTTCACAATGGCTGAGCTCAGATCTTTAAAAACATGACAAATTCTGAAACTCAAATAGAAATTTAATGACTGCTCACAGCAAATGAGTTGCCGAATGATACAGCAACAGCATGCTGTTTGATGATCTTATCTCATCTTATCTTATTAAACCTATCAAGTCAATCACTTTTAGTTAAACACACATTTAAATAATAAGCAGTAAAGCGATCTGCTAAAGTTTGTCACATATGAGAGAAAAGAGAAAAAGCTCCTATTTAGTCATTATTCTCAAAGCTGCACTATGACTCATGCTATTTTCCCCATCAGACAATAAGTACTCAAATGTAAATGCTAATTCTGCTGCAGGGGCACAAGAGGCGATAATTAACACTATTTGGGCATGACAGCTGATTTTACTGTGTTAGCCTGGGTCTGTTGAAGTTTGGATCCTGTTGCTGCCATTCATCCTCATGAAGACAATTTTAGACATTTTTAGACATGGGTAACAATGCAATTGCTTTCCATCCCCTGCCTACGTCTACTTTTGATCCTGCTCTTCCTTGTTTCCTCTTAATCAGCCCACAATTTGCATTATTATTCTATCTGCTCTGCCACTGTGACTCCATTTGGGTTCTCTATTTTCTTTCCTGAGTCTTAACAAACCCAAGAATAAATTAAATCGTAAAACAGGGCCATGTAAACACACACCCTAATGGATCTGCTGAGGTCAACAGTGAAAGGATGACCAACTACAGAGGCAGGCTCCACCAGAAAAACAACCAAAAACAGGAGTTTTGCAGCACTTGAGACTGAACATTTCAAATCTAACACTTACCAAACCTTAAACAGATCGGAAACCAACCTTAGATGTAAAAAGAAGACAACAAAGACAAGTGTTGATGTTTTGCCTTTAGGTTTTTGGTGTTTGTCATCATATTGCTTATCTAGTGGAACAGGCAGCAGCCTGGCTAACTCCAGCCATGCATGCTAAGGTTTGCTGGAATGACTTGAGATGAAGGTTGTTACAGGCAGCAGTGGCCTTATTTATTAACCATGCATTTGCACAGGTTTGTATTTAACCAATTGGAATTTAACCAAGCATATGGTTATTTCTACACACGGATTTATTGGTTTCTTCTTGTGATTGGAAATGTGCATACATTAGATCCCCTCCTGCCCAAGTGTACCAACAATTTCCCCACTGGTACCAATTATTTAGTAGATGGGTATAATCACAGACAAATTGATTTGTAAATTGCAGACACACTCCAATTTAACTGTCAACCATGTAAGAATAAATGTGTGCTGTGATGTGCACTTCTGTTTTTATTTTGAAAATCAGACAAACAATTCTGTCAGAGTAAACGATTCAATGAATGACAAACCAATTTCATTTTGTTTAATCTCTAACTTATAAAAGATACAGTTGCATTAAAATGTATTGAGTCGGCATTTAATGAACTTTTATATTGTGGTGTCACCTCAGAGGTGTATATGTTCTTATGTCTAAACCACTGTTGAAGTGTGGAAGTATTGGAAACCTTGTATCACATCATAATGTGACACACAACCCTGCCAGTAACAAAGCAGAACACATGACAAATGACACTTACGGAGCAAAATATCTGTATTCCATATGATTACTATAATTTGTGCAAAATAGATTTAGATGAGTGGTAGCTACATCTGTCCTATTGATGCTGTTGATCCAGCATTAAACCAAGGTGAAAACTGTGTGCAGCTGCCATTATCCTGTGAGGTTATTTACCATTTTCTGTGTGACGCCTGGCTCCTGTTGAAAGAGCCTACTGATTTTTGAGTGGGTTGTTGATGTACACCCACGGTGTTTTGCAAGAATGGAATGGAGGAGATCCTCAGAACTGAAACAAAAAACTAACTGTGGGTGATGGTAAAACATTGTCATTGCATAGATCCCTCTGGGCACCTTTTTCATCCACAACTTCAGTCCTCATTCATTCCTCCAACCCAGAGCCACATTCAGACCCCAAGTTGGCATTCTATTCTAGTAAACATATTTACGGATTTAAATGCTCTGGTCTTTCAGGGATACATTTTTAATTTATAACACAATGTATTGTCAACTTTATATTTCCCTATTTAATGGATTTCATGGCTTCACCTCTCAGAATGTTTACCTTATTCTGCTTCTCACTATTTTACATTTCTCTTTCTCTCTCAGATTCACAGCTGCACAAGTGAAAGTGTCTCTTTCAGTGTATGGAGCAGCTCATCCATGATGCAGTTTGATCAGTGTGGTGCATGGAGGTCATAGAGTCACCACAGCACGCTCACACACACACACACACACACGTGCATGTGCTGCTGCAGCTTTAACATTATGCTGTTTGAAGAAAGAATGACACTGATAGTGGCTGACAGAGAGGCATGTGGCAGCAGGGGTTTTTAAGGCAGATGCTGAATGTGGTAACCTGATAATAAAATACTGGCTGATATCCATTTTTAACTGAAAGATATAAAGGTTTCTGAGGATGTAAAGATCCTTTGCATTTAATCTTTGTGAGGGGTATGGGGAGCGACTCAGTTGGCATTCACTGTCATTTCCTTGTCTCAACATAAACATATTTCTAATATTTTTAATAGTTCCAGCAGCTGTTTTGACATGTGAAGAACGACTATATCAGTCTATGATGATATCTACAATGACTGTAGCTGTGCATACATTCGCTGCTGCATCATGTAGGCAGAATAAACATAACAGCTTAATAGTCATCTTCCACTGACAAGCAACATTAGCTGTAATTGTTCATTTAATTGAGAGAACTCTCTTACTGACTGTAAATGTAAAGTCAAGTTTGTGTGTACTATGAGGTGTACTATACTATACTAAACTGTTTAAACAGGCATTGAACCCAGGAACCTTCTTGCTTTGAGGCAACAATGCTAAAAGTGAACTCTTTATTTTCATTTTCAAAATAATTTTTACAGAGTTGAATTTGGTTTTGCATTAGGTGTACTACACCAGTGTACTACACCACTTTACTTTGCTGTTTGGCTATCAGGCTTTGTTAGGTCATAACAAAGGAGATGAGTGGCATGTTTTTTTTTTTTTTTTTTATCAAACGAGTAATGGACATGAGAAAAAGACCCTAGAACTATAAACACCCCAATCCAGAAAAAAACTGACTTGGCTCAGTTCTGTTGGCTCATCTGTTTTTTTTGTTTTTTTTTTTAATTTCATGAGCAGTAATTGTCCAGCTGTGTTGGAGAAATGGACAGACACTGCCATCAAATAATTAACATAAATGCCATAAGGTCCTGTGAAAAAAATTTTTGCCTGTGATGACCATAAACGGTCAAATCAACCACAGGTCCAATCAACAACAATCATGCCAAGTCTCTGCTGAGAAAATTTTGACTATCACTGTATTTCAGTCATTACAAGTGTTCACAGGTGAAGTAACATCCTGTATATCAGGCTGGGATGATGATGGCTTCAGTCACCAGTTAGTAGAGCTCCAAACCAAGTTGCAATGATCTCATTTTCTGAGTTCTCTCTTAGTGGCCCCGTAGGATGTCCTGTCTCCACCTGCATACTGACTTTGTCTTTTGACAGCATGTAATATATGTATGCTGGCATATATTTGCATCACTGTGGTGTGTTTATACCTCTTTAATGAGTCCTTCTATTGCAAAGCTCTCTAGCCATTTTCATCCCACATTAAACATAATGACATTTCCCAGTCCCACCAGTGACCTTTACTGTGTGGGGAATGACAAACCAATTAAACTGCAATCAGCCACATCCATTAAAGGCACAGACCACTCTCCTTTTGTTAAGCTGAGCTAGTAATGAAAAGAATGTCCCTGTAGACAAAGAAATGGATGACTCGTCCTCATAATAAGAATTCCTGTTGCTTTCTATGAACTGAATCCAGCCCACTGGATTAAACATTAAATACTAATATCAGGGTGACACTTTAATGCACAGTTACTGCAGCATACATGATCCTCACAAGACCATGTGCATCAAACTGAACTAACCTTTCCTCGGCCTGTTTTTAAAAGTGAAGTTAGAGTATTTGCCTGGTGTCTATGAGGCGTGAATGCAAGCCATGAAACCAGGCCAGCATGGTTTGGCATGTTTAGCTGCTGTTTATAGGTATGTCTGGAACTATTATTGAAAACCAAATGACTGTGTGTCCAGCATATAAATACTTGCAGGTCCTCCAGGGAAGGGTTACAGTGAAGTAGTGGAAAAAATACAGAATAGGCTGCAAAAAATAAATAATAATAATAATAATAGTAATAATAAAAAATAATGAAAGGACTACTGCTATGGTCCTCTATGCAAACAGCATCATCTTCATCTGTATAAGTTTTAATTTCTATTAAGTAACACATCTGAGTCTACACTGATTCAGATCTGAACATGATATTCTAACAACCCAGCAGACTGCAGGATTTTTGTTGAAATTTTCAAATGTTTGTGATCTGAGACAGATTACGTGGGGTTCATGTTACTGTCTGCAGCAACAATTCTGGGATTGTTTTCAAACAATCAGTAGAAACTCAGTAGAAATCAGTTTCATGAATGCCTGATTTTCTTCATGATAATAAAAATTATTTTACATGCTCATCATTTATTTGTTAAAAAAAAACTTTCATTTCTGCAGTAGTAAACAAAATTCTGAGAATAAGTAGATAGTAAGTAAGTAAAAGTAAATAAGTAGGTAAAATAAATAAAATCATCAGGAAGGAGAGGGAGACTGCTCCAGGGCTGAAGTTGTAGATACATTTTGGGATAACTCCCATTACTGTATTCATCTTCTCGTCAACTAAATTCAGGAACTCTGAAGAGAAAATGTATCTCATTCTGTGATGTACCTATGCTGTTCACTTTTAAATTAATGGATTACTGTTAAAACAGATGGGTTTATTCTTGTCTTTATTCGCAGGCAAGGTCTTTCAGTGTAGCATAAAAGTGTTTCAATGACTTCATATGATTTTTAAAACTTTCATAATAACACACACACACATACACACAAAGTGCACACAGTGATCAGCCATCCCAGGTGCAGACCTCTCTAATATTAATTGTCCTGCCACACTAGAAATAAATTAGGACATGCTGTCACCTAATGCAAAACCAAATTCAACTCTGTAAAAATTATTTTGAAAATGAAAATAAAGAGTTCATTTTTAGCATTGTTGCCTCAAAACAAGAAGGTTCCTGGGTTCAATGCCTGTTTAAACAGTTTAGTTCTAGTCTACAAACAAAGACACTGAGATTAGGCTAACTAAATTGTGGTAGGTGTGAATGTGAGTGTCTGTCTGTGTCAGCCCTGCGATAGACTGGTGATCTGTCCAGGGTGTAACCCATCTCTTGCCCTATGTCAGATGGGATTGGCTCCAGTATACCCCCACCCTACCCCATGATCGTAGAAAGATTTAGATTTTAGATAATGGATAGATAGATGGATGAAATTAAAATAGGCACATTTTTTTTTTGTAAATAAACTATAATCATTGGTATATGAGAAAATGAAATTCCTGGCTTGTTCAAGCATGACTCCCCCAGTTAAGCCTTAAATGCTGAAAGAGAAAACAAATGTTGGCTCAACAGCCACTGTGGTGTCCACCACTCTTTTTGCACCCCATCTGTATGTAGGCAGATGGCTGAGTGGGAGCTCAAGGGACAAATACCTAGACTACATACAGGCAATGAATGCTGGCAGTGATAACTACACAATCTGCCAATCACTAAAGCAATCTGCCAGTCACTGGCTAGTTCATCAAAGTCATCTGTGGGACCTCTGCTTCCTGTTTACAACATTTAAGACACAGGCTTATCCAGAGGACTTTAATGCAGGTCTAACAGCGATTGCAGTTTGGTGACTGGGATGTTTGTGTGTTCTGTAGGAATGGAGTCAAGCTGAATATTGATGAAAAAAAATGTTCATATCAAAAGGAAGTAAAAGTAGCACCACTGAGTGGTGCGTCTCTGGGTGTAAAATGAAAATCTTTATTTGTTACTGGTTCATACAGTTTAACAGTTTTATATTGTCTTCTGTGGTGATTAGTCAAGAGTTACCAGTCAAACCTAATGAATCTTTAATCCATTTTTTAAAATATTTACTGAGTCTGCAAGGGAACCTCAGAAAACTTTATTTAGCTGATGAATCTCCTGTGTGTTGGGCCCAGGAAGCTTGAACTTTTTTTTTTTTTTTCGATCATCAGTAACACTGAGAGCTGAGGATGAGCACCTGGATTTAAATTAAGGCAACTAGAAACATTTCCATAAAATATCTTCTTAACAGACAGGAGCATGACAAGGAAGGATTGGGATTTTGTGCAGAGTGACAGTACACAACAGACAGAAGTACACACAATATACACAAATACCCAACGGACATGACAAAAAAAGACAGAGGAGGTATGACCAGTAAATACATAAGCAACATGATGAACAATAATTAAAACAGTTCAATTCATAATGAAAAAACATGCAGATCAGTTTCAATTACTCTAAATCGGAGTGATCATGCAGGGCACATGTGTATTTATAATATTATAACTTAGAGAGGAAATGAGGAGGGAAGGGGAGATCTAGCAAGTGAAATAAACATCAAGTTAAATCAATAAAGATGATAGCAATAATACAGAAGAAAAAAAATATTAGTGGGGATCTCTGGGTACCAATCATGGCAGTACATCCAAATCTGTCTGGGGTCACCACCCCCCCAACTTTTGGAGGGTGCTGGCCCATTGCAAAATATTTGCTATCCCTTTTATAACCATCCCACCTGCCCTGAGGAGATGATTCTGTCTGTGCAGGAAGGTATTTTGTCAGCTTGCTTCAAATCATGTCATGTCATGATAGCCTGGGACTATTACAGCCCCAGACAGCCTCATCACTAGCATCACTACATTCCATTTTATCAATAAGCTGATAAAATGGAATCATTAAGCTGATCAATAAATCAGCTTCAGCTAGTCCAAAATACTGCTGCCCAATTCTTTAAAGTTATGCCAAGATATGCTCACATTATTTAGAACTTGTCTCTTGCTGTTTTTGGAATTATTTTAAGATTTTAGTGTTTGTTTTTAAAGCTTTGCAAGATGACGCACCATACAGTAGCTTTATAACACTCAGACTGTTAGGGCCCTGAACTTTTGCTCAGAACGTCTTGGAACTACCAAGTACACGATCCCAAGTGTAGCTGTCAACTATTTGCTGTCTCTGTGCAGAGACTGTGGACACTGTGGTGCTTTCCCTGCCACATGGGACCTCCAGCCCTGAAATGCTGACACAGAGACACAGCAACAGTTCGAACACCACACTGGCACCAAGCTGGCAGCTCATTCTTTGGTGGTCATTTCTTGCAGATGCTTCATTGATTCTCCTCCAGCTCCACGCCTAGTGTGCGGTATATGCCTGAGTATATGCCACCCACCCATGCAGTCCTCCTGGTCACCGTGGCCTCATCTTCTAGAAGTATGTGCGGGTGTCGTTCTTCCACACACCCTTCCTGATGTTCCTGTCTGTTCTCTTCCGCTGCAAGCCACCAACTTGTTGGAGAACGCTGTCATGTGATGATCCTCCCTGGCTACTAACTCTTCCTCTTAATATCCAGCTCATCACAGGGTGATCCGTTTCAACTTTAGATCTTAGCTTTAAAACATATTTATTTGATTTGGTTGATTTTTTTTTTTGTCTTGTTTTAATCTTGTGAATCTTGTAAGTTGTAGTAATTTTTTGTAGTAGTTTTTAAAGTGCTACTAAAATAAAGTTTGATTTGATTTGTCTTTGATAAGGTCTTTCATTGTACTTTTTTAAAATTGATGAAAAATAGCTCTATCTTGGTGGTCATTAATGTAATGCATGTAGCTTTCCCATTTTTGCAAAATTATTTAGATCAAGATGTGTAGTTTCAAAAGAAGATTTCCTTTTCCTTACAAGGTTTCATCTTTGCTTTGACTCCATGGCCAAGAGTTAATCAATTTCCTACATTTAAACACATAAATGCTGAGCTTGCATACTAACATACTGAAACTAAAATAAACTTTATTAATCCTCAAATGGAAATTCAAGATGATGTCTTCAATAAAACTTTACAGAACAGAAAAGGTACTTTGAAGTAGTGAGGAACAATCACAATTATCCAGCAATGAAAGGATGTTTGATATGTTGAAGTGAATGGAGGAAGCCCCACCACCATAGTTCTTTTGAAAGCAACCTCCTGATTGGAACAATCCAAGTTCCATGTGATGAACACATTGGGAATACATGTAGATCAAAAGGGACTTTTTAGATTGAGCTTGGCAACAATAATGAGGCAAATCTCTCCTTCAAAAACATTGTTTGCAATGATTTGTCAAACACTAAGCCAATGCAAAACTAGGCAGTCTGCATTTTTAAAAGTTAATTTTAGTAGTATAAACAAGTTTTCACATGCAAGAACACTCATTAATAAAGTGTATGACAGGCACACACTTTTCATTGTAAACCTTTTTATTTTTGTATTCAACAATGTGAATTTGCTGCCCTTGTGTGACTGTTGGTTGTGCTTGTGAGCACAACCATAGTCTATCTTTCTTTAAGTTAAAAGACTATGTGAAACTACAGAATATTATCAGTATAGTTAGATCTATCTGTATGCTGCCTGATGCAGTAGTTGATATGTAAAATAAATAAAAGTGGAGAGAGAAGACCCTGAGGAGGGCCCATAATGGCTACTGGCAGATTTAACAGCTGCTCATCTAATTTCATTTGATGTATTCTACTTGTTAGAGAATCTATGATCCAGGATATAAAGTGAGCACTAAGGAAATTGAAATAATCATTAAGCATTTTGCGACAGTAGAAATAGTTATTGTCTAAAAAGCTGATGCAAAATCAACAACACAACAACAATATAATTATATGGCATCAGGAACAAATGCATGTTAAGGGACCTTTGGAAAATCAAAATAAATATTGCTTCCAGCTGGTATGAGCAGTATTTTGGGACATGGCCTATAATTTTATCTGGTCCAGAACATTTATGGGCTTTACAGCCTTGACAAGACAATTGTACATAGTACTAGTCAATAAATTATCATATATTCATTAATAATTTTATACTGGGACTGGGGACTTAATGTCAGTTTCAAATCAGGTCAACAAACAAAGAAATCACTGACCAGATTCCGACTCACTTCAGTGTTGGTGCCCAGCTTTGCTCTGCCTTAATCAACTCCCACTGTCATTGTTCTCATTCCTTTCCCTGTAACTCTGGCATTCCCTGCAGCAAAGGTGCACTTGTCAATGTTTTGATGTCTTATATTCTTCAGCATGTTTATTCCAGATTTGAGTGTTTACTCCATGTGCAGTTGTCAAAATAGTCAAGGAGATATTCACGAGCACTGGGAGACAATGTGAACTGGGTATTCATCAGCACAGAGAGGGGGAAGTTTGTATTGTCATTTGAGCTATCCTCATATTTCACCTCCCCTTGCTTGTCTTTGAACTTTTACCAGGCCCACTGTGTGCCTTGCTCATGTCAAGGCCCGCACAGCTGGGCAACCAGCCATGATGCACAAAGTTCATGTTCCATTTGCAGAAGGCAAAACTGTTCAAGAACAACCTGAAAACAAGGTTTTGACACAGTAGCAGCCTTTTGTCAACATTTAACCAGATACTGTGGACAAATAATCAATAGTTTCTGACTATTCAAAGTGCTAGAACATATCCCATTGTTCTACTATGTCCCTACATAGGAAGCTGTACATACACTACTACAAAAACAATGTTGTTCAGATTAAAATCCTTAGACCTGCAGGATACTTGTGGGTTCTTCTCTAAGCAATGATTGGACAAATACTTGTTTTGGTGCCAAGGTGTTGTTTTTTAAGGAGCTCCCTCTGATGGCTGATGAGGAGCAGGTGTGTTGCATAACGATGCCTTGTACACAGATATCAAGGTAAAGTGTTTGTCAATCACAGCCAAAAAGCAGATCAAGCAGGTCAGAAAACAGGGAGGCATCATACATATGTATTTGTGTTTTTGTGATATAGACCTGTCTCCATTATAAAGTCCCAGTCAAGGTAAATTCTATGTTGTATGATATCATGAGTATTTAGAAAATTATTTCAATTTCAGTGTGTAGATATTAGTTTTCAATGTCATCCTCACCTCAGCATCGACTCACATAAGACATTTCACTGTGTGGGTGCTGACATTTGTAAGGGGAGTGTGACTTGTGTCAGCTTTCATGGAAGCACAGACCTATGCCCACAGATCCACATCTAGCATAACATGCATTAGTATTCATGCACAGATGTCTCTCAGTATGCAGCAAACAGAGAGAGAGCCTCCATCCATGTTGGTGCTACAACTGCGCTGATAACACCACAACTATGCACACTGAGCAGAGGAACACACATGGATGTTACATTTCCTTTGTCCCAGCACACACACACACTCATACATGATAATAAGAGGCTGTGACTTAGAGAACTAAAACCCTTTCCTTATTCTTTTCCTTTGCCATTTGTCAAATTCCAGTTAGATGGAACATGTGAAGTGTGGCAGGATGATGGATTACAGTGTGCAAATGATATAGCAGGTACAGTTATGACCAGATATGAACCTGATGAGGGTTCAAAGGGCCAGATGTCCTGAAGTGTTAATGAAATGCTACACCCTCCTGTGTGCTTGACACATTTGACCACTGAGAGACTGATTTTGTTTATGTATTTATTTTTTGTCTGTTTCTTGCTTATAAGGATTTCTGAAAATGCAAATTAGATGGATGGAACTGACATCTCAAATAAGGCAGGGAAGAAGTGAAACAGTTGAAATCACAGACAAATATCACACAGTGCATGACTGTCAATGAAATCAATCATTTATTTGTGCTTCAAAAACTGTGTGGCTTTCGTATTTCACTTCTACTGTACATCCTTTATCATTTTAAGATGTCTAATGACCCCAGTTAACTTGGTTTCCTCTTATCTCACAGCAATGATGATTTCTGTTAGCTATCCAAAACATTTAAACTACTAAATGCCACACCTTATGACAGCCTCACATGTGTGTCTGTGGCATTAGATGTAGAGCACGGAGCAGGTCCTACACTAACTGAAGGGTCGGTGTTTGATCCCTGGCTTCTCTTTTCCATGTCAATGTCCGTGCAATGCTATTCCACTGGTGTATGAGCATGTGAACGACTGTGTGCGTGATTACCCTATGGTCAGGAAAGCACCTTACATGGTAGCACCTGTATCAGCATGTAAATGTGACTGTGGGTGAATAGGAAATTCTATAAAGCACTTGAGTCTAGAAAAGCACTACATAGGACCACTTGCCTTAGAGTGTTTTCTGTATTTTTCAGTGAATGCATTCAAGCCAGGCTAGCAGCATGGCTCTTTGACTGTCAGTGTCAGATGGGCCGCCACTTTGGCCGAAACTGCAATATCTCTACAGCAATTACACAGACTGTTGAAATTTTGTATAGACATGTAGAAAAGATAAATCCTACTAGCACTGTGTTCTGGCTTTATCAATTCCTTCACCATCAGTTTGACGTTTGTGGTTTTGAAATCTCTCACTAATCAAGTGTCCCAGGGTGGCTGGAGCCTATTCCAGCCGACATTGGGCAATAGATGGCTTACACCCTGGACAAATCACCAGTCTGTCATAGAGCTAAGTCAAACAAACACACATTCAAAACTTAGGGTCTCTTTGAAATTGTCAGTCAACCTTTCTTTGTCATTTATTTAAACAAGCAGTTTCAATTAAATCCTTTTAAGAGACACTTGTGTACAGGGTTAAACATGTATAATCTAAAATTCTTGATTGAAATGAGTGAGTTTCAAGATTTTCTGTAGCTCATCCCACTTGTGGGGGTGCATAGTACTTAAAGCCGGTCCTTCCAAGCTCAGATTGAACATATGGTAGTGCTAATATTAAAATATCCTGTGACCTTACACTGTGAGTAGTGTGTTAGAGATAATTGAGCAAATGTAATGAGGCAACATAAAATGATATCATCAGTATAGTAGTAAACATTACAGTGAGGAATGCCAAGGGTAATATTGTTTAAGTATATATGAAATAGAAAAGGACCAAGAATAGACTCTTGTGAGACACCTGTACTAACTTTGACAGCACATGATTTGGAACCATTTACAACCAGTGCCTGATTTCTGTGAGAAAATCATGCACTGGACTGCTCAACTTGTCCTAATAAGGACAATTTTTGTAATAGAATATTATCAATCAACTGAGTCAAATTTTAATATGAGCAATAAGTCTATAAAGTGTGCAGTGCATTGCTGATGGCTGATGGCTACTGTTGTTGTAGTATGGTACATTGTAAATGACTGCTGTGAAAAGTGAAAACATGTTTTTAGAATTGTTCCCCCCAGATTGGTCAGAAATAAAAACTTTTTGTACTGTCACCAAACAATGGTCAGGTTCATCCTGTTTAGATGAATGGACTCCATCTGTGGTAAACTCATTTGACTTACTAAGGCAAAAACTTATATCACTGACATTTAAAACTCACTACTTTAGTAGCTTCATCAGACTGATGGAGCTACTTGGATGAGTAATGAAACTTTTCAACCTGAAAACTAGAAATCCAGTTGCCATGACTCAACCCCTAGATAACTTCACCTGGACGACTGAGAATCTTCACAGACATGTCTCCTATATTGGCTTCTCTTCACTGGTTCCCTGTAAAATCCAAAATAGCATTTAAAGTCCTTCTCCTCACATATAAATCCCTTCATGATCAAGCTCCTTCATACCTTAAAAACCTCATAGTACCATATCATCCAAAAAGAGCACTCTCAGAGTGCAGGTCTACTTGTGTTTCCCAGAGTTTCCAGAAGTAGAATGGGAGGCAGAGCCTTTAGCTATCAAGCTCCTCTCCTGTGGAATCCACCCCCAATCTGGGTTCAGGAGGCAGACACCCTCTCTACTTTTAAGGTTGGACTTAAAACTTTCCTTTTTGACAAAGCTTATGGGGCTGGCTCAGGTGACCGTGAACATCGCTTAGTTATGCTGCGATAGGCCTAGACTGCCTCAGGATTTCCTATTATGCACTGAGCTCCTCTTTCCTCTCCTCCCCCCTCACATATATACGTGACCATTGAATGTCACTAATTTTGTACCTTCTCTCTCCCATAGTTTGTGCTCGCTCCCTCTTTCTCTCTCTCTCCCTTTCTGTACCTTCTGCAGGTGTCCCTGGTCTTGGATCTGTATATTGCTGATATGCAGTTACTGTCCCCACCAACCTGCACAATGTTTATTTGTTGTTTATTGTTCTTTTTCCTCTCTTCTCTCACTCCAACCGTTTTGAGGCAGATGGCCATCCAAACTGAGCCAGGTTCTGCTTCTCTGGTTCTTCTTCTGTTAAAGGGAGTTTTTCCTCTCCACCGTCACCAAGTGCCGTTCATAAGGGATTTGTTGGGTTTCTATGGAAAGTGCCTTGAAGTGATCCAATGTAATGTATTGCTGGAATCTAGTCAGTTGTTAAAAGTGTTGGATGTTTAACACGGGTAAAGAAACACTTCTACCATCCTTACTTTATTGAAAATAGTAATCTCTCTGGGAACTAATGAAGCAGTAGTGAGTTTAATCTAGTTTCATCTATTGCTTGAGTGGTTCAACAGCACTTAGATGGTTTATTTGGCCTTTATGTGTGTCTTCTGCCTTGTCACCACTTACACCTTTGTGGTGCTGGTGAATTTGGTATGCAGACAAATACATTGGTTTCAAATAACAGATGTGTGCAGGGAAGAGCAGCTCATAGTATGCTGTCAGAGGGAGTTCCCTTTGCAACACCCATGTACTCTGGTAGTTCAATACAATACAATAACACCACTATCAGATTTACCTACCTGTTTGTACTGCTACCACTGCTAATAACACATTAAAGCTATTGCTAATACTGCAGCCTGATATCTACAATCTTGAATGAAGGATCTGTCAGGCTGATTAATTTAAACAGATATACTGTATTGTTGAAACATAATATGATCTGGAAAGTGAGAGGAAGGGAATGAAAAATAATAATAAAAGGACAATGTCTTGCACATCTCAAAATTAATCTAAATTATTTTAAAAATAAAAATTAAAACCCCCATCTGACTGCTTAATTTTGTCGGCAGTGTGATATGCTGTGTAAAAAGGTTCACATCAGACTCAGTGCTGATAAATAGATGCAGCCTTACATAACTGACACCAATCTGTAGTTCTGCTCATCTCTCCCACGCCGTCTGGTGTCAAACTGTTCTTTCCATCCTCCACAGTGAACTGCTCTGTAGTGGATGTACATAATTAAAAGGCTGCTGAGTTTGATGTGGCACTTCACAGCTCACACATAAAAAGGAGAAAAAAAGACAGCTTCATGGCTATTCATAACTCTGGTTTTGTTTTTATTATGATATGCTGCATGATTTGAGGATGCTCAATCAGCACATGACATACAGGAAACAATATCAAAACACAATACATCATTTTAAAAAATGCTTACCTTGGAATATAATGGAATACAGATTGTACAGCACGTGGATTTGCCCAGGCAGCACAATTCCATTTATGTAGGTTGTAATTTATTAGACTCAAGAATACGTGACAGTAATTTACTGTGTATTTGCTGGAGTTTTTTCTTTTCAAACTCGTCCACTGAGAGTTGAGATACCAGGAGCACAGGTTTGTGATGGCAATAGACAGTCAGCACAACCACTTCCGCATTCTACGCAAATAGAGGCTTGGTTGTTGTTTTTTCTTGTTTCAGAAATGATGACGTTCTACACCTGGTGTTTACGAGAATTCCCAAAACTGAACATGACTAAAGGTTTTAAATTATATGTGGCGTCATACATATACAACCATGAAGGCAAGAAAACTATTAACTGATTAGCATTGTCCAAATTCAGGGGCAGCATCCTCTGAAGGCTGCATTTGGAGGTTGATTGCATCATAGTGTCACGAAAAGGCTGTCCCGTTGTGAAGGCTATGTCAAACCCGGCCTTGTTTCTCAAGGCTTCACCTTTTGTATCCTTCACATGCCAACATATCCCAAGAGTCTTTGCAAAAGCTGGCAAAAAAACAAACAAGGCACATACGAGTGATGAGGCGGTTAATGTGAAAATACATTTACCTAGATTAAAACACTATGACTTTTGTTAACTAACATTAGCTAAGGTTTACACTGTAGGCCAAAGTGTAAAGTGCAGTAAAGCATCTCATTTTTTTCCAAATTAATATAAATCATGATGAAGAAAATCAAAATTTCTGGCTCCGTCATTAGCAATAACTTTACATTAAACTCTTCCATTGTCCAACAGTGGCTGTCACTGTTGCTAGGTGACAGATTAGGCACTTCATGACTCAGTGGTAGGGGCAGGAACAGTTGGTGATGCAAACAGGAAGTCCTCCAGAGACTAACTTGTTTCATTTCGGCTCAGCCAATCAATCGACCTAAGCAGCCTATGTGGTCTACAAAGGCTGCATTTCATTTGATTCAGTGATACTAGAGCACAGTTGGTGCTCCTGTGTGGCAGGTACGGCTTTTTGCAGTTGCATAATGATCCAAATGGCACATTTTTCACAACTCAACATACCAGTTGTGCCCCCTGTGCATAGGTGCATGGAATCTGAACAGTAATGGCACACGCTGTGGACTATGGTCATTTAAATGAGGTTAAAGTTTTTTTTTTTTGTTGTTCTACATTTAGAATATAAATGACTTCATCTGGAGAAAATGTGTTTTCTGTGAGGGTGTGAAGCCAGGCCCTATCAACTCCATGGTCTTTACCAAGCTGGTACCAAATAAGATGGTTCAGACTGTAGTTAGATAATCTGATTTATAAGGTTTTTTTTTACTGTGTAATAAATGCATACACATTTAATTTGCTGTATTTCTTCTAGTTGTCCTTTGTTAATTTACTGTGTTGGCTTAACAGTTGTTTGTAGAAGTGGATTCTACAGAGGCATGGTGGGTCCATATCCAGGTCCCTGCATGTTCAGAATAATAGAAGCATATGTAAAATTCAGTACTGAGGAGAGGCCACTCATGACCATGATGAACATGGGACCAGACAAGCCCCTTGTGAAAAGTGCTTTCGGGCTGGTGCAGAAGGGCAGTGTTCTGTCATATCAGAAGTCTGTTTTAAAATAGAAGTACATTACACTACACAAGGACACACCACCAACACCGCTACACAAGAGCAAAGCTCTTGCTCTGAATGGCATGCGCTCCAAAGCGGGTGACCACCTCTAGGTTTCATGAGGTATGTCATGTCAGGGGCCAGAGCTCTGCAGACTCACTTGCAGAGCGCCTAATGAAGAGAACTCATCAGACGGCAAACATAAGGAGGGGTGTTGAGAAGTAGCTGAATACGGTAAGCTAATGAATGTTAACTACTCACCTTGTAGTCTAGTCATTCACTCCACCACCGCCTGGCTTGGTGCCTCACCTGATGGCATTGTGCTTGACCCCACTGAATATCCACAGCTTGGCCTGGTGGAATTTAAATGCCCCAATGTGCAAAACTTCGTTGACTGCAAATATCTTCAAAGGGAATGTGATTATTGATATACAGTACCTAAGTAAATGTAAGTGCATTACTTTCTCTGCAAATACCTAGAGAATGATTGTTGTTCATGTTTACAAATCTACACTAAATCTAAATCTAAACTAAATAATTTTTTATAAATCTTTACAAATGACCAGTATGTGTTCATCTAATGATTTTTTAACATATAACATTTAACAGTTACCTTTAATCTACAACTCGATCTAGTGTCACATCACCCATTTTTTAACAAATGCCTTGTTCCGATAATTTGACAGCATGCATGCAACTGCAAACCGTTGATTGATGTATTAGCCATGTGATAGGGGGATGACACCATCAAAGAGTTTTTTATGTTTTAGAGTAATTACACGCTCCGCATGTACCTTTAGTCTAGCTATGCCCTGGGTCTGCCAAACCTGGTATGATGGTATCTGCTTCTACTTAGACAGAAAAGGTGGGCAGCACATTTGCACTGTTTAGGAAGCCCTTATCTACCATCACCACCATGTCTTCAGTCAACAACTCAGCTATTCCTGATTGTTTAAATATCTCCTTATCACTAACTGAACCACCATACAGATCAGAGACAAATGTCACTGCACCATGTGGGGCTATGCTAACTAGGGCTTTCATGGTGCAG
The DNA here is from genome assembly GCF_900324485.2 of Mastacembelus armatus. Taxonomy (NCBI): domain Eukaryota; kingdom Metazoa; phylum Chordata; class Actinopteri; order Synbranchiformes; family Mastacembelidae; genus Mastacembelus; species Mastacembelus armatus. Next base: position 15,501,982 of record NC_046645.1, read on the forward strand.
TGGGTTTTTTACGTGGAGTACATCTCACTCTGAAGGAAGGATGAGGATGGTGCTAGACATCTCAGGTCTGTACAATATAGGATCACTTTTGTGCTGAATTCCTCAGGTAGGTAAGCCTTCACTGCTGCAGGTGTCAGCAGAATACACTGAGATCCTAGTACAGTGGCTAGCAAAGTTGTACATGTTGCAATAATGCAGCTCACTGTGGATTGGTCTATGTTAAATGGATGTGCCAGGTCTCTAGGATGTAAAAAAACAAAGAAAAGGTTAGGCTGGCAGAAGCAGTAGGAAAAGGACAGTAAACTCAACACTCGAGTAAAAGTAAAAAAAATACACAAGTGGAAAACTTAAATTTGATGATGTTGAGCGTCTAAGTAACAGAAATCTTCGTACTTCGTTCACTTTGTTAATGGACTTTATATACTAACAGTTATCCAAAATGCCATTACGTGGTCATAGATCGGGAATCTGTTTGCAAAAGACACATACATCATGTCAGTCATTAATTACACAGTAAACAAAATCATAACCTGTCACCTACAAAGTTAATGTCTTATCTGGTATGCTAACATTACTTGTAAGCTGTTTTACATAATATTAGGGATATTTAAATCAATATTCAATTAAATTGTTCAGCATGATTCTTTATAATTTAACCGATGTTGGCCCTGGTCAGTAGAAACAGCTGGACAGTAGCATTACACTGCACAACAAATGTCTTACCTGGTATAGAGCAAACTGTTGTAGCCCAAACTCTCCCGGACACGTAACTCTGTATATTCCTTCTCCATAGCTGATGCAGATGTGTCCCATCCAAACAGGTACGGCACAGTAATCATGACCATTTGTGGCATCCATGTGCTGTTCTTGTTCCTCAGCATGGACCAGTTCAATAGGCCGCTTGTTTCTCTCCCACACACTATGTCATGGTATTTTAGTAGAATAGCCATTCCATTTAAAAAGCCTTCTTCGTCCATTGAGTGTTGTTGGCTCTGTGAGGTCATCAGAGGCGAAGTGCTTGCTAAAGACCTTAGTATGAGAGGCGATGGTGGAATTATCCTGGCCTATGTCGGGACTGTTTGGAAAGTCATGGAAGTACACCGTTAAATATGGATGATGCTGAATATTGTGGGACACAGCAACGTTCAGAGTATTTCTTCTCCTGTTTTTGAAAACATATTTTCTTATGTGTAGCTCCACATAAACAATTAGACCGGAAGCAATCAGACAGTATTTTTTGGAGCGGGAAAAGCATCACAAAGACTAGTTGATCTTTAAATTCAGCCACATTTTCAGCAATCTTTTGACCTATGATTGGTATGTTTGCACATATATCACTTAAGTTACTCATTGTTATCACATGAAACATTTTCAATACCCTGTGTTTGGTATAAAAATCTTAATATAAAAACAAACACTATTGCATGGTTTACATTGAATGTTGCATTACAAACTAAACAGTGCATCTGTTCTCTGTGCAAATCAAATCCCACTCAAAACAAAACACGGTGTGCCATATAACAAATAAAAAATCAGCAGCATTAAATCATTTTAATAATGAAACGTTTTAACATGGTCTTTAGGGCATTGATATTAAGAGAGACTAAGTGCCTCAGCTTGAAGAGGCTGATCCTGTTTTTTCTCGTTGTTAGCTGTCCTGTTTTGGAGAAGATTCTCTCTGAAAGGACTGATATCACCACAAAGCCATCATAATGAGTGTGTAGACTGTGGTCAGTGGTCCAGAACTAGATAAAATAAGGGCACTGTTGGATGTACAGTTCTAATATGCCTGTGGAGGTTGTTAGCAGACTGTTACTTGTCAAGTAAGAAGCATGGTTTCTTCTCTTCCCTCCAGAGCATTAGAACCCCAAAACAACTGAGCTTTGCTTCATTGACTACACATAAGAGTTCCCTGATGATTATTCTCAGGTTTCTATTCTTGTGCATTTTCTATGCAAGACACACTTTAACCAAAATCCATCCTTTTCATAAACAAATGCAGTCAAACACAGTGTATTGAATGTATGTTCTCAGTACATACCAACAACTCAAACAAATATTAACAACCTAGTCTCTTGAGAACAGACACTGTTGTGCCAGCTAAAGGAATAATTCAACTCAGACACACAACTACACAACATGGAGTTACATGTGGGTGAAAATCAGATGTTTCGATCACATGTTTGTGGGGGCATATCAAACAGAGTGTGACAGTAGAATTCCTGTTTCTGCTTGTGTTAGTACCCAGCTAACATCCTGAAGCTCTGTTTTGTTTAGAATGATCAACTTCTGAGTTTAGGTATCTCAGGTGGGCACTACATTTATATTTGCAGTTTTCAGTAATACCATGTGTCCATGTTTATTTTATGGGCCAACTAGAGGGTGAGGGCATCGTGGTGGAGTTGAAGGGGTTAAATAATAATTTAAATAAGTTCAACAATTTTACAATCAATATGGGGAACTGAAGGAAACCATTATGAGTTTAAAACAGGTGTAACATGTATCTCCCTCTGGACCTGGTCAGAACTCAGGCAACAGAATTCTATCAAAGCTCCAAATTTATTGGCATCTGGAATTAATGTGATTCAATCAACAACTTTTTCTCGGATTCTGTGTACCATGATAGGCTTGATAAACATTTATTTTATTGTTTGGGTTAATAAAATCTATTGAATGCATGTACATAAGTATTTCTGGAATATTGCTAAAAAAAATTAGCAGTGGAGATTGGTCTAGTTTAGTTTCATGACATCTAACCTGCAAACGTATATTCTTTATTGTAGTTATGTCACGATTCTACAGCATTTTCTTCTTTCGTTAGCTTTTACAAGTTACACAGCAAAACACCAGTGTTAAATCAACTCAGAGTGTTATATGTGTCCACTGTTCACATCTAAACTATTTTAGTGTTGATTTTACGTTGCCGTGTAAGATGCAGAACCACATGAAACATTACAAACTGTGCTTAGCATAGCTATGTACAGTGATTGGGTTACACTGGGGTGCATTTGTTTCTACGCACTAGAAATACTGAATTGAGCTGATATTACTGCTCATTCAGGGAAAACCTCATTAACGTGCCTTACGTATCTTTTCGTAATGAGCCTATAGAAGAAACCTTCATATCTACCCAGGGTGTATGATACACACAGCAGCTTGATAGCATACCTGTGTTAATGGCTGTTTTAATAATTGTTTTTTTTTTTTTAAACAAAAACTTGTCATGTTGTACAGACCACAATGGATGAGAAAAGAATAGCCCATCTTAATCATTCACTCGCCCCCATGTGTGCTGTCATCTCCTTGCTCTCTGCTATGCTAAATGACTTCCTCTCCAAAAGAGCCGTTTATGCTAATATTGTCATTTATCTGCAAAGGGAAAGGGCAATGCGTGTGGAAACAATAACCTGGTTGTTGTTGAGGTCCTTCTCACAGTGCTGCTGCACTAAAAGGCTGACAGGAACATAAAGGCCTCACACAAAGCGTTGGTGGTGTAGGCTTCTCCTCAACAACCTTATTATGACTCAAGCACCTATTATGGACATAAAGACACTAATGTGAGTCACATATCAGAAGTGTCAGGAGAGCAAAGAGAGAGCACAGCGAGGAAAGGGGGGGATTAATCTTTGATTTTGTAAAGAGATATTACATTTCAAATGAAATTCTACGACCTACAAGCAAAAAACTCTCTGGACAAAGAAAATGTGACTGATAAAATCCTCATTTCAGTATTAATTGGAGTGAAATGACACTTGGGGTCTAAACATTTAGCTGTAATGTATTTAAAGGGGAAATCATCCCACAGTACAAAACCCTAAACAATGAATCCAAAAAACATTCTAAACATACTGTCCTGTGCAAAAAGAAAGCCTATTTTAATTTTATACAATCTAATAAATGAGTGGCCTTGTGGCTTTGTCTTACTAAATCAAAAGGAAAATTCACCCAGAACAGATGTGCTGTAGAGCCATTTCAGTCTTGAGTAAAGTGTGTCTGATTCTTTTCTTTGCAATGGCTAACTGACAAATATTGTCCTATTTTCCCATTGTTGTGCTACAAAATGTTTACTCTCTAGATTGAAGCATCCAACCACTTTACCCTCATCTTCTGTCTGTTCTACCACTTAGGATGGTCTTGTTTTGTAGTTTTTGTAATGTTGAATTTCAATGGATTATAAATATTATATAATTTCAGTGTTATGGCCACATCACAATGAAAGACACTGTGTTAATGCTGATAAAAGAAAACTCAAGTGGGGAATCTATAAACAGATGTTATTGTAATAACATAGGCTGCTAAAATCTGTGCTTCCTTGACATAAAAGAATCAAAGATCAATTTAGAATCAGTACTACTATGACAATCTATTGACAGAAGTGCTAGATTAAGGGCAGATTACACATTGGGCACATACAGTAGTGTATCATCTCTGTAATGATATACACTCTAGAGCCATACTCACAGGGCTTGTGTTCGTTGCTGTACCTACTCATAGGTGGATGCTAGCTGTGTATGGAAGAGACATCCTGAGTAGGCTGGACCACATCAAAGTCAGCATAACATCCACTTTTAACAGTATCCTAAAATTGGACTCCACAAAAAGGTTATGGCTATTTTAATGTTTTTACCTTTGTTTACCACATGAAAAAAATGTTTGGTATCTTTTTTTTTTTTAAACACATCACCTAACTTTTATTTTATTTACATGTATTTCTTCACTTGGACATATTCACATGGCAACTCCCGAGGAAGGACTTGCCAATGTTCTTGATTTTAAAAGAGGAATGTGAAATTTAATAGTAATGTATTAGTGTCACACAAATAAACAATGTCTTATTTATGCACTCTTCCCATGTCTTTTTTTTGTGCTACTACAGATCACCAGGAAACAGTCAGGCACTGCTTTATGGCTTACATCTGTGAGCAGTGAGGTGAGCCAAATCCTCATCAGTGTGTTAACAGTTCAGGAGGGGCCCAGACTAAATGCTGTGGCTACTGGCCTCATGAAAAGGTACATGAGGTGGGTGGCATGATCTGATCATCAAGCTGAACATCTAGCAGTTCATGTGGCGGCTGGCTGTACAAATGACACACATGCTTTGTATCCCATCTTCATGGCCAATGTGTCGAGCTGCATTTTTGAGTGGGACGCCAGTGACATTGCACTGCTGCTTCTGAATGAGCTGATGGAGATCAAAGGCCTAAGACCTCCTAGTCCTGCCTCTTGGACCAGGAGAGGATGCATCACATTTAGCAAGTTAAATGTATCCAAGTTGAACCAGGTGTGCACCTCTACACTGAGACAGGAAACACTGCAAGAGGGCATTATCCTCCCAAACTACAGGTCCACCAGTGGATCTACTGTTCCTCACTTGAATCCTTCCACTGCCACCTGAAAAGATTCATTATTAGTATTAATCAGTATTAATCACTATTTATAAAAAGATTACTATTTTACTGTTCATTGTGTAGCCTGGAAACAATGACACTCGAGTGTTGTTTAAATGACCAAGGACAACAGATTTATCCAAATTAAAGCTCACATGTGTTTTTTTTTTTTTTTTTAGGAACACGTGCCAACAGCCTGAATTTTCAGCTTTATCTTCTTGAAGGCCGCAACAGATGGAAGCAAGACCGTGCAGCAGCTTCCCTCGCAGTCAAGCTCCCCTCCCTGCTCAGCTACTCAGGAGACCTTGTGCACTGTGTCAACACCTACAGTATCATGGTGCTTGGAAGGAAGATGTTTCCTTCTTTACATCTGCCTGCTGTGTACACTGATGAGTTTTATCTTTAGGCTATTTTTATAGACATAAATTAGAATAATGTTTGCAGGAATTTGTTCGGTTTTTGTATTGTGCCTCCCACGGGAGTTGATTAGATATAGAGTACCTGTACCAGTAGACAGAGGCCCTGCAGGACATAAACCCTGACACTGAGGAGACTGACCAGATGCTGGAGGATGTAGGCACTCAGAAGGAGTCATTCATTCAGGAAGTATGTTATATCAGAAAATAATCAAACAATCCAATGTATGTGTTTCCACTTTAGTTGAACAGGGATGTTTTAGGAAACAAGAGTTGTCTGATTTCTACTGGGTATTTCCTAAATTTTATAGCAAAGTAACAAACGATCTCAGTAATCGCAGTTTACAGCAAACCTTTACTTCACTTTCTAAGTGCACATTTATTATAGTATGGGCTGCAGTATGGTCTGTGCACACGCAGGGGTCTGTACATGTGAATTTAAGCCGAGTGCCACCTACAGACATAATAGTGTAACCGCGGTACAAACCGTCATGGCGAAAGTGGAAACTTACCATGGCAGAGTGACACTTTGAAATGCTATTACTGTATCTTGATTAGATTAGATAAAATTAAATTAGATTAGATTAGATTAGATTAAATGGCACTTTATTGATCCTGTAGCAGGGGCATTCGGGTCTCACAGTAGCAAGCAAGCAATAAATGAAAAATTAAAAGTTAGAATTTTGTGTTTCAATGTGTTGGGAGGCTATGGTTAGTACAGGGGGTGGTCTGTTGTAAAGTTAATCCCAAGCTCCTGAATGATTAGCTGAATGAGTAGCTCTGCCAAGATCAGTGTGAGTGTATCTATGAGTGAATGTAAAGCAGCTATAAAGGTAGGAAAGTGTAGCTCATTTGCTATTTAATGCAATCTTTGTTTGAGGGCATGCATACTTGGAAACACAAAATATATTCAGAATTTAAAACAATGATTTGTTTATTTTATTCATAAGTTTAATTCATGCGCAGCATACTGGTGCGGCGGTGAATACTGTCACCTCACAGGAAGAAGGATCTGGATTTTTTTAAGTTCAGGGCTGACCGAGGCCTGGAGTTTGCATGTTTTCCATGTGGCTGTGTGGGTGTTCTCCAGGTAGTCTCGTGTGTCTTCATCCTCCAGTCCAAATACATGCAGGTTAGGTTGACTGGCAACACTGAATTGTCCATAGCTGTGAATTTATTTTACAAAATAATACAGAGTTGCAATTCTGTATTATTTTACAAGTAGCTTCTGCACCTGGTTGTGATATACTGCTAATGGTTTTGTATTATTAAAAAGGTAAAAGGTCAGTCTTTGGGGAAATACCAGAAAAGCTCTCAGCCAGATGGGAAAGGCGTGTCACTTTCTCTGTTTGATTGACTGCAGCTGGAGGGGCGTGTCTGTCCTTGACTAGCAGTGGCTGGCCGGTGGAGGTTACACTGTAGGAAACAGGAGACAAAGGAAGCAAACATGCTGTAAATGCATGCCATCAGCAGACATAGTGCTCTCACTGGCATTGCAGGGAACATATGCTGTCTATTTCGTTGCCGCTGAGCAGCTGTCTAACTTACTGACATCAGCATTGCACGTTTTCCTGGTAAATTTATGTTTGTTGGCTTATTGAACAAACTAAGGTGCAGAAGATAGACTCATGTTTTTAAGTTAGATAAGATGGAAACTAACAGAAAATCTAATGTGGGTTGTTGTTTATAGTCTGTGGCTCCTGTGTTACTGATTTTAACTGCTTTAGACAATAGGCTCCTTAATTTGTATGGAAACAACCAGCTACTTATACAGAAAACTAAAAGGTACTGTGACAAATTAATGAAGAGATGGGGGCGGCATTATGAAACTGAAAAATATAAAATTAACTCAGCCATATGGCAGGGTGGTTGTTAGCACTGCTGCCACACAGCTAGAAGGCTCTGGGTTCACAAATCCTGTTTGACCCTGGGGCCTTCCTATGTAGAGTGTGCATGTTCTCCCCTGTCCCTGCGTGGGCTTTCCCCAGGTACTCCAGCTTTCTCCCACACATAGGCTACTCGATTTGTATGGAAACAGCCATCTATTTATTTAGACAGAGAACTAAAGGTACTGTGCTACAAACAAATGGCAAATAGTTTTGTTTTGTTTTTTGTCAGTTTTAGAGTACTAGAACTCTTTTGGCATGTTGGAGAAGGCTCTGAGGTGTGGGGCTGAAGGACGGTGTAAGGGACCAAGCCAGCACAAACGAGGACACAGGCAAAAATATCTGAAAACATGGGTTTTTATTTCCCCAAAAGAAACAGACAAAATAACTTAACCTTATAATCATAATATAAACTCTTAAAACCAGTCAAAGAAACCAAACTGAACTCAGACTAAATCAATTAAAAAAAATGACACCACTGTGCAAACTAATTAAAGACAAACTGACCCACAGACTGAACACAAAAGGAGATATATATAGTGGCTGATCAGACCACTTACACACAGGGAGATAACAAAGAAACAAACTACCACTAAACTACAAATACCAAATAAATATTAAATTAATCTTAATCCTAATATCATCAATAAAATATTAACCCAACAAATATCTGAAACTTCTAACATAACTTATACAAATAAACAAAACCTCCAAAACAAATTTCCCAACTTCCCCTACAAGGTGGCCAGCACTTAGTACAGTCCAATTGGCCACTTCCTCTATTTAAATGTTTTATTTCCTGGAGTGCATCCTTTGCCTGAGGCCTGCCAGAACATCCCTCCGGGAGCAGCACCAACCACCATCGGCATCCCAGCACTGGTAACTCAAAAAAAATAATGATTAAAAAATATGCTTAAAGAGTAACTAAACCAAAGTGTGACTATACAAAAGTTTTCTAACTGTGCGCGCTACAGATAGAAGACAATGTATTGTCCACATGCAAAATAAATATACTGTGAAACAAAATGTGTGATTTATTTGTGTAATCCGAAAACTAATGTTTAAAGTAAACTGAAACTAACACTAAAGAAACTCAGATGTGTAGTGCTTAAGGATTACCGACATTAGTCTCAGCTGTGGGTGGCCACAGGTGCGGCCATCACAGACGGGGTTTATACATGTTCTGCATATAACTTGCATATTAAGATGTTAACAAACTACATAGCTCACACCTCACCATCCACTCCAACTACTATGTGTAGATATGGTCAAATACACTAGTAAGAATGTTATTGTGGATATCTTTAACTACCATTCTGACTGGTGAAAATATACATTTGACTAGGAAAAATGCCATTTACAAATACTTAAATCAACCACTGTGTCAACAACTGGGACATCCACACTTTTCAGAAGTATTCTGATGATACTGCTAGAGTTAATAAGTTGGACTGGTCACTAAACACACATTGTTCTATACAAAAAAAAGGCCAGAGATGACTTTTCTTCCTAGGGCGGCTTAGGTCCTTAGACATCTGCAGGAAGATGCTGCACAGGCCACTGAGTTCTGAATTAGTTGAATGTGTTTAAGATTTAGGTAAAAAAGACAATTGCCACCCTGCCATATGGCTGAGTTAATTTTATATTTTTCAGTTTAATAATGTCACAGGATGCCACAGGGTCCCATCTCTTCATTAATTTGTCACAGTACCTTTAGTTTTCTGTATAAAAAAAAACTTGGAACTAATTCAATTTTTTCACCATTTCCAACCCTAATGGACAATTTCCATGTTAAACCGAGAGAAAAATGTATAGGTCAAAAACTCTTAAAAACTTTAAACTTATTTTTAAATAAACCTAGAGTTTTTAAATAAATTGTTCTGGTTTAAAAAACAAAAGACCATAGTTATCGTATTTTCCAGGCTATAAGTCGCACCGGAGTATAAGTCGCTTTTAGCAACAACAGCCTTGTTGAATAGAAAAAAAAAAACATATAAGTCACTTCGGTGTATAAGTTGCATTTCAAATTATATAAATTTTAGTGTAAATTAGCTTATGAAGAACACAGGCTAGGCATAACAACAATCAGAAGTGCTTAATGAAATTCATTCATCCTTGTCAAGTAACGTTAAACTGCACCAACGTCAGAGTGGGGAGAGATAAAACAGTGTCTCTCTTCATCTCTTGAGTTGTCTGAATGCTGACACTCACTCCAAACTTTGTTTCAGCTGCATACATTATAACCTGCACTTTGAAGTCTGCAGTATACAGTAGCTAACAGTTTGATCTTTTTTACTTATCCCCAACTTCCTCCATTAAATCTAGAGAGCAGCCAAGAACAAAGCTACCCTTTGTTTTTAATCAGTCTGTCTATTTTCTAGTGATTCCACAACATTCATAACAGTTTCATGTGTTATACTCAGCATGTGTAGTTGACTGTCCTTTTTTATACAGTGCACTGTTCAATCCAATTTGTTATTTTGATATTTTATTTGTTTTTGATGTCAAGAAGATTCTAAATGAAGTAGAGATTAATTTGAACGTAGCACATAGATATAAATTTGGCTATGATGCAAATTAGTGACATTAGGCATAATAGGCATAATAGCAAATAAACTGATTTTCCAGTCTCAGGTATGTAGATTATTTTATTGATGCTGCTATTGATCAGTTCTTCCAGTCAGCAATCCAAACAAAATAATATATGTTTCTATTCAATCATTGCTGCTCCATCATCACAGTATTTCAAATACAGCTTGTTTTTTTACAACCAAATTCTAAGAATAAACATTTTAACAAGAAGAAAAAGACTCATCTGTTCTGGTTTTTCAGCGATGCCTCAAAGGCAGTGTTGGCTAATCAAAGTATTATATTTTCATTTTCACACTGCAAAATCATTTGTCACATGAGGAGAAACAGTGTTACTCATGGAATTCTTGAAAGCGGTTGTTCTTGTTAAGGCACAGGTGAACATTGTACTTTGAACAGTCTGACCCTTACAATTTGGGCATTTGCAGCGTTGCCATCCACTTTCAACCACTGGCCAGTGACCACAGCATCTCAACAGACTTCCAGACTTCTTTTCGAATTCCCTTTCAACATCATATGAGGGCCACCCCCTCTTCTTCCTTGACATGTCCTTTCCTTGCACGCAGAGTGCCTGTGCTATTGATGTTGTAAAATCCCTCTGCTTCGTTCTTGGAACATCCAGTGAATCACAATCACACGGCTATAACAGCCAGCTGTTTATGATGACCATATTGACAAAATGAAAAAAATAACCTATGATCGTCCTTTTTTGACCTTATCAGGATGCAATAATATGCAATTAGTGTATCAAGAGCATCAATGCCCATGTACAGGCTAATGATGATTGGGAAATCCACAAGAACCTTTTTCAAATTTCTGTCCCACCTTTCCACTTTAGAAACAGGCTGGGCACTGGCAAAACTGCTGGCAATGATCACCCCTCTGTTGTCAAACCATTTGCCTGCTCTTATTTCTACACTGTCTACAATAACCTTTTTCTCTTCAAATGTCCCTCTTCCCTTCTTCATATCTGTGTCTGTGCTGAAACTGCACCCTTGCAGGCGACATTGCTGCATTGTCCCAAAGGCTGGTATCTCTTATGACAGTCCTTGATGTTACAGGTTAATTACAACCAGTAGGCTAGAATATAAATAATAAGACTGGGTAACACTTTATGTTACACTACGCTTGACAGTGTATTTACCTTAATGTGTCAAAAGTGTTCCCTAAGATGGTTTATTTCCACAAAATCACGCTAAATTGAAAGTCTTCACACACACAGTCTTCACGCTCAGACGTAATCTATCTTCAGTCTACCAGGCTGACCCTCACCTGAGGTCACTTCTACTGTTTACCTAATGAGCCTATCCACGCCAGGTGTGAAGTGAAACCAACTCAGGAGTGTGGGTCTAACAACTCTCACCCCATTTACATAGTTCACCTAATGAGCCTATTTGGGCTAGAGGTGGAGTGAAGTCAAACCAACCTGAAGGATAAATTTGAGATTCCATACCAGCTTTCCCTTAGACTCATGAAGCTACTTGGATGAGTGGTGAAACATTTCGACAGCAATAATAATCCATAAACATAATGTACAGTATGTTTGTGAAGGGTCTCAGACATCCAGGTGGTCACAATCAAAACAAGGTTTAAAAAGAAATCACCTGGATGTGGTTTACAAAGGTGTTTACTTGCCCTTTTAATGTGGGTAATTGTATTTTCACAGTGACCGCCTTGCCGCTCGTATCCACTGTATGTTTGTTTTTTGTCACCTTATATGGATACGCTGGGCTGCGAAAGATACACCAGGTGCAGCCTGTGTTTCCTGGGAAGGAAGGATGCATTTGTTGACGGTATTCGAAGGAGACTTCAAAATGGGACAGCCTTATCAGGGCACTGTGAGCCTTCAAATACAGCCTTTGAAGGATGCAGCCCCTAAATTGGGACACAGCTTTTAGAAAAATTCATATATGACGCCAAACCCAGAAGTGGGCTTGCTATGCTACCCCCTCTACAGTCATTGGCAACTACAGAACAGACTGTACATAATAATATATTAATGGGTGGTTCCAAATCAAATCACGCACATAGTAGATAATGATGAGTACCTACAGAAGAGACTGTAAGGTACTGTACTAATATACAAATTTGTTAATGGGTAGTTCCTGAATAACTTCAAATCAAGCACTCGGGCTACATAGTAGATAATGATGAATTACTAGAGGGTAAGGAAGATACTATTTTAATGAATCACTAGTTAATGATTAGTTAATGAACAGTGGCATTTTCTCCCACAGACCCGTGGAAACCAGGCTTCTCCTCGTTTTTTCAGATGGTAGTGCATTTGTCATTACATTAAAAGCACTCCATTTATCAGTTTTGGTAATTCCTCTGTGCTATTGCCAAGTAGAGGTTAGCATGCCTTCGTTAAAAAAACAAGGATTAATCAATCAAACAAGGCTCGCTTCATGCCACTGCCAAACTGACTGGTCAGGAGTATGACATGGGAAGCTAGTCACCCTTTGGCTTCACTCCATTCAAATAACAACATAATAACAATAATAACATAAGATTTTGAAAACTGTGAAAACTTTATTTTTTTTAGTAAAATACAGTTTAACTAAACTACTACAGCAATCTAAAATTAGACACCAGGCTAATGACATGTAATATTTGGGCTGACATGAGATTTCCTCTTGTGCCTGTTAGAATATGGTACTATATCTGAGCAATATTTGACTGTGGAGAGTCCAAAAAACAAAAAAAAAAGTGCTGACACACTTTGGGGATCACTGGGCATGGGAAACACCCAAATTAATGTGAAAAACACATAAAAAATTGTTTTTTCATTTTATTTTGTTTGTATAATGTTTTCTTTCTTTTTTTTAAACCATGAACAGTTTGGCTGAAAATCAGCATTTGGTATTTATGACCTGATCTAAACAGAAAATGAGTCTACATACATTAACTAATATACACACAAATCTCTCCATTACTTATAGCAGGTTCTAGACGTGTTTTGAACTGTATTGGATTGAAATGAAAATATCAGTGAGGTACACCTGAACAGTTTTCTGCCTCAGTGTCACAGTCACACAAAAAAAGCTCCTGCAGTCACTACAGTCTGTTCAGCTTCAGCGTGAAGGGTACATTTTGGTCCTCACATAGCACAAGTAGGCTGATAGTCACTCTGTTTAAACAGTTTGTACAGCCCTGCAAGATGATGCTCCGGTGCTGCCTTTGTCATGCTGAGTTTCCTTTTCCTTTTTTTTTTTTTTTTTTTTGATGTTACTACCAGGTGTCTACTGAGTGTCTGATGTTACTACTGGTGTCAAAACAAAACAAATATCTTAATACAATATGCAATGGGTTTACTGAAAGGAAAATTTACAGTGTATTGATTTACTGTGGGCCAGTGACAAACTCCTCTGTGCTGATGACTCCTGCACACAGTATATTGATGTACATGTGTTATATTGTGCATTGTGCATTGAATCAGTAGTCCGGGCACTGAATTTCTTCATCAGATTGAATTCCTGCCATTTTCAAAAACAGAACGTGATTAACATGTATGCAGGCAAAGTAGTAATGTAGCTTATTGCCAGGAAAAAAATATTCATAGTTATAACACAGTCACATTACATGCATTAAATCAGCTCAACCCATGTGAGTGTGTGTGTTTGTCTTTTTTGCCTCCAAGCTGCTTTATATGTCGTGATAACATTCAGTATGGCAGCAGCTCTGTTTTCCTGTCTGCTCTGTATGCATACACCTTGGAAAGCGGCAGTCCTGATTACAGATACTATTATAGACCCTGAGAGATGACATGTGCAAATTAAAAAGCAAACAAGGCATTCCTATTACAATGCCACTGTAAACACAAATGATCACATTGGGACATGCTAGTTGTGCTGTATAAGTGTATGCCCTAGAACCTCACATCTGAGTGATCCTCATCTCAGAAGGTACCCTGTAATCATCTGGAGCCCAGACACATACCAAAATGGGGTTTTGTCAAAACTGACTGGTCTCAAATTGCATAACCATGTGAAGCACCTTTCAATTTACACTCCCATTTCCTCTGGAAATGTTGTAACAGCTCCAACTAGCAATCACCATTATCGATCACAATTACTGAATGTATTTTAAACACTTTCAAATTTCAAACAGTCAAAGGCATTAATGTTGTGAAATTTCTCCAAGTAAAGGCTGACAGCCTTTACAGCTGATTTTCGTCACATACCGCAGTTCACTGTACTTAATTTGGCTACATCAGCTCTCCACTGCTGCAAATTAAAGGCCACAAATGTGCTCTTTGGGTCTTTCTTGTGGATTAAAGGTTTAAATGTAACTTGGGACCATTGTTGGTTGTGATATCTTCTCTCTCCCTCTCTTCTTATTTCCTGTTTCTTCTCTAATATTTTCCAATAAAAATAAAAAATATATATTTTAATGACCCTCCAGCCCAAATGCCAAGTATGGATCATTTTGCTTCACAGATCTCTAGCAACTTAGTTCTGTGATACCACAGAGATAGGAAAATCACTACAGTTAAGATGAACAAAAAGGCCAACATTAGATCAGCAAAGTGAGTGAGTGGGTCAAGCTTGAAAACCACTGCATCATATGCTTCCCAAAACGCAACTGAACAGCAATTTTTACTAGACTCTAATATATATCCCATGTCAAATTGTAGTCCAAACCCAACATTACATAAGTGGCACAGGCTCCCTCCAAGTGCACTTAGTGGTCTATAGCAACATCGCCTTTGTATGCACGGTGACCCAGAAACCAACCAATACTCCTACAATGGAATATTACTTCCTGGTCCCAGGTTTTCTGCTCATCACTTAGTTCATCATAGTTAAAGTTATAGGAATTTAACTACCACTGTAAAAAGTCTGTACTGAATAGAAACAAATCTAACATGTTAAATTTCAAACCATATTTCTAATCTGTGTTACACAAAACAAGGATCAAAATTCTCCAACTCCAACAGTAGACAATAACAGTTGGATCTAGTAAATAGCAAGGAACAATGGCACATATTTTCACGTGATAACTAAGTAATGTCATAATAAGATCACCCAGCAGGAAATCTATGACAATTTCTGGAAGCATTAGGCCTATCCTAATTCCTCTTTCTTAATGATTAGCTCTTCTTCTTTGATGATTAGCTCCTCTCTGGCGACAATTATTCTCCATCGATGATTAACTCATCTCTGTTCCACCTCTCTAACTCTTCTCTTTAGACAGATAACTCCTTTCTACAGTTATCTATTCACTATCAGTGATTAAATGTTTTTATTGATGATGAATTCTTTGACACTGGTGACCTGTCTAGGGTGTACCCCTGCCTTCCACCCGAGAGAGAGCTGGGATAGGCTCCAGCAGATCCCTGTGACCCTGATTCAGGAAAAAGTGGGTATAGAAAATGGATGGATGGATGGAATTCTTTGACAAGTCACTCATCTGTTCACAATTACCTCCTCTATCAATGATTAATTAATATTTATATTAATGATTATATTAATGATTAACTCATCTCTATTGACAGTTTAGTCTTCTCTATTGATGACTAACCTCTTTATTCATGATTTCCTCCTTTATATTGATTATCTCATATCCATTGACAATTACCTCCTTTTATTGAAGATTACAGATTGTGGATTTATTTCAACTGAAGGTCATTAACTGGTGTTACATACAGCCACAGGTGAGATCAGTCAAAGAGAGGTATGTTTGTTTATATAGATCTGTTTACCTAACAGTTAAATTTATTAAATTGTGTCAAGGGATGTTGTGTCAAGTGATCTGATACTGAAAGATATTACATATTAACCTCCACTCCTTAGTTAGAGAGTTTGTATATTGGAGACATCATAACACATAGTATATTGGATCACTTGTATTCCTTAATCATCTGTAGGTAATTACAAGTGAGGATCATGCACCTTCAGCTTCAATAGTTTACAGTATTCATCATTTAGGAATTACACTTGAAACACCACATGTATATTTGATTGGCTTTGAATTCTCAGGCAGAGAATTAATTAATAAACCTAATGTATAGAAATGGAATTTATGCATAAATACACACAAACCTGTGTGAATTCATGATTGAGTAATATTAAATATGTAAATTCATTAATTCCTCTTTGTTGTCAAAGTGTCAGTTCTTCAACTGAATCTACTAATTCTGCCATTTTATGAGGTCACTTTGCCTCTGGCACTACAATTAAGAAAGTTGCATAAGCATGCATGTTGCATCCTTGTCAGACCAAAGTAAACAGGGGCGACATCCTAACTGACTGGTATGTTGACACAGAGTTTTTTCTGTTGTGCTCTAGAAACATGCACAGATTTGCAAATTAAATGTTGAGTTACACTACACATGACAGAGAATGTTTGGATCATTATATTAATTGTGGATGACTGTCTTCTGACATGTTTGGCTGCATTAGGTTAGCAGGGTTTGCAGAGTAAAATTAATATATCCTTCAAGGCGTATTAAAATTGTTTATGTCTGACATGTTTGTCAAAAATGTCCTGTTGCCTAATTTAAATTTCTTAGAGCTATGCCTTCCTCCTCTTGAATATGTAATTACCGTATTTTAAGTTTTTTACTCCTCTGACTTGTACAGCAAAGCGATTTATATGTGTGTATTTACAGTAACTCTGTCGAGTGGACATTATAGCATTAGGTGGCACACTTGACTCTCTTGACTCAACTGAAGATAATATTGTACCGCTGAAAAAGTAAAAACATTTTTGTTCACGCTAAACACTAACTCCTAGTGTAACACAAGTGAAAAGGCAGCTCAAAAGAAAGAGCTATACTGCAGACATCAAGCTGCAGGTTATAAAGTATGAAGCTGAAACAAACTTTGGAGTGAGTGTCAGAGTCAAACAACCTGAGACAGGCAGACACGCTGCTTCATTTCCCCCCACCCCAATGTTTGTGCAGTTGTTCAATGTTACTTAACACGGATGAATGAATTTCGTAATGCACTTCTGCTTGTTGTTATGCCTAGCCTGTGTTCTTCATAGAGTAATTTAGACTATATTTAGTATCATTTGAAATGTGACTCATACACTGGTGTCACTTATAAATACGGTATTATTAATTTCATATATAAATGTTGTATGAACTTTTGTTAGAAACAAAATACCTCTGTTGTCACTGAAAACTCTATTCTCAGTGATCTGATCTGGAGGCTCCAAGAGTCCACAAATAACTTTGTAACAGGCTTTCATAATATTTGCATGAAAGCAAATGTTATAAATCCTGCAAGGTGCATCCAGGTGGTAAACTAACCTTTAAGGTGAGTGCTGAGAAATTTGTCCCCGTCAGCAAATGGAAGTGATACATACATCTTTTTTTTTATACTGAAGCTCAAAAATACAAATAATACTAAGTAAATTTCAGTACATTTCTGATTGGAAAATCTTTTTTGTTTCTTTCATGCTGTGTCTTGGCCAGCACTCTGAAGCACTTAGTACTGTCGTCTCACAGCCAGAAGATTCCGTGTTTGAATCCCTTTCAACCTGGGGGTCTTTCTGTGTGTAGTTTGCATGTTCTCCTTATGTCTGTGTGCATTTTCTTCAGGTACTCCTGCGTTCTTCCACAGTCCGAATGGATGCAGATGTGGTCAATGCTGTAAATTAAACATACTATTCAGGAAAAGTATAAAACAGCAATGTAAATGCGAAAAATAAGTGTAGCTTGATCAAGCATTCAATGTAGGGGGAGATGTAAGGGTTTTTGTGTCTTGACATCTGTACAGTCTATCTGCATGCTGACAGTGGCTGTGATCATTTGACGTTGGAGATAGTTAGAATTAGATGAACAGTATGATTAAAGTGAAAGAGGAAAACAAACATTCAGAACATATTCAATAGTGTTGTGTTGAATCCTGTTTGATAGTTTAGGTTTCTGCTGGGTTGCACATTGTTTTATTGCTACTTGTCCAGTGTTAAAACTGAGTGTGGTCCTTTAGAGATTCTGGTCCTGTCTTTTCTGTTGGCCCCACTTTGGATAATTGGAGCAATCTCCCAAGTAACCCACTTAACATCCACACAAGATGACAAGCACAGCATTTAAAACTAAACTCTTTCCACTTTGTCAAAAGTAATCACCATCCCAACTTCTTTGTTCAATGTCTGCAGTTCCTGTCCTTAACACTAACACTTAACTTATAATCATTGCATCATCTGTTTGCATTTTTCCCTTTGGATACAGGGTTTTGTGTTTTGTGGATGTGGAAGAACAGCATGTTAATGTGGACTGACTGGAGTGGACCATAGTGGGACATAGACTGCAGTGCTGTTAATTGGACTCCAGGAAAATTGGCAATTTACAAAACACACAGGATCACTCATTTAATAAAATCTGAAAATTCAATGGAAGAAGCAAAATAGAGATAAGATCACTGTTTTCAGTTATAAAACAAATGCCTTTCAGAGTGGAAAGACTCACCTCCTCTGAGGCTTATTCTTTCTTCACTCATTCTTTTGTCATACCCAGACAATTACAGCACTTTCAGCCTTTGTGAATTTCTATTAACCTGCCTGAAAATGGTTGCTAATGTGCACTGAGATGGGGAATATTTCCTGGCAGTGATTTAAAACACCAGTCACTTAAAATGACTGGAATGTGTTGTCAACATCTCTTACATTCAAGGGCACCTATTATGCAAAAATTCCAGTGATAATACACTGGGTTAATAAACTCTGAATATGGTAGATTTGATATGGAAGAGAATTGACAACTATTGGCTGGTGTAATGTAATAGGAGTCTCTGAGGGTAACACAGAGGTATACTGAGTGAATACTTGAAACAGACAGTTATGCTGTGATGTACTGTGATGGAGATCTAATGTGTAGTTTTATAAATAGTCTGAACAATAATGTTGTTATGTTCTTAGTTGGTCTTTGACTTGACATGTTTACACCACGCAGTGTGTTAGGAAATACATAACTGATGGATTTAATTAGTTTCATTGATCAATCTCCTTATAATAAGTCATTTATAAGCATGTACCTACAATGATTTGCTTAAAACCAATACTAGAGTAACCATTACTCAGGATATTTAATAGCAGATCAGGTCAGATCAGGTATTTTTTGAGTCCCATACACAGAAATGGAGGAGGGTGTTTGAACTGGAGTCCGTTTTGTTTGCTTATTTTGATTATATCAATTCTGAATTTCCCTTTAATGTTGAATAAAGATAGTATTATCTTATTTAATCTTATCTAGAGTTAACAGCATTGAGACCATGTGTATTGATTTCACTGGTTTAAATAATCTGGTCTTCAGGTTCTTATTTACTATGAGCCTGTCATAGGGCTACTGTCATGTTTAAATTAGGACCCAAAAGCAGTGTGGTTCAACGTTTTAATACGGAACTTAAACGGGAACACAGAGAACACACACAAGGATACACAAAGGAAGAAATGGAGAGGAAGAGGGACCAGGAAAAACAGGAGGAGAAGGGTGGCACCATAACACTGATGCCAGAGAGGTGTTAGCTGAAGTAGGGTGGTGTGCTGTAGATGACTGCTCAGAGCAACTTTTAGTTGAGACTGAATGACCATGTTTGAACAAATCCGAGAATAAGGATCTTATTATTGATCAGATACAGATTTTAGCTAAGTATCAGGGCTTTAGAGGTAGATAGATGATCTCTTTAATTATGGTTGATTTCAAACTGTTTTTATATTTTGAACCTGCAGTAATTTTGTTTAACAGTTAGTTTAGTGATACTGCAGCATCTGATGTAAGTTCCAGTGCTAATACTATTAAAGTTTTGTTTATTTCAGAGTTTACCAAGTATTTTTAATTTCCAACCAATGAATGAATATGGGGGCAGAATGGTGGCTTAGTGGTTAGCATTGTTGCCTCACAGCAAGAAGGTACTGGGTTAGTAACAGGTGGGGGGAGATGATTACAAATTAAATAAATACTTTGCTTAGTAAATATCTACATAAATACCGGGTTTTTTAATTGTATGGGTGCCTTGTGTGTGTGTGTCTAGATTAATTCAGTTTCCTCCTGATGAGTCTGGCTAAAACGCCGTCTGCTTTAGGATTTGAAGATGGTCTAACCAAGGGGTACTTTCCACATAAATTCAATGCAGTTGAGAATGAATTTTATGTAGGTCCGTACACAGTGCCTACGGCTATGACAAGATGACAGAGTGTGAGAAGACAAAATTTATGACATGGTACAACAGGGCTAAAGACACACCCTTTGAAATGCAGTATGCGCTGGCTCACTACTGCCTCAAAGAAGTGGAAGTACTGCGAAAGGTATGCATGATTTATTGCTCAGCATTTCTGCAATGTACACAGGTGGATCCTTTTGCTTACACCACGAGCATCAAGCTGCATGGGCGTGTTCAAGACACTGTTTCTGCCTAGTGATACTCTGGCTCTCACGTACGATGGTATGTACCTGGAGCACAATAAAGACGTGTTTTTAGACGTGTCCATCCAGTGGCTGGAATTTGTGGCTCATTCTGAAAATCGTGTGATAAGCCATGCACTCAGAGGGGTAGGTACGATCCTTTTAATGGTACAAGTAATGGAACCAGGTCGAAACGGTTCAGTAGAAATCTGAAGGAAACCCCCACAGACACTTGTGTCTTTCCTGTGACGAACAGTCGATGGAACAGGACTAACAGCACTTGTCTTTGTCAGCCCAGCACATGGCCAATGCTCAGCGCAATCTGCATAATTTGTACATACACCGCTGCCAGGTCTTCAGGTACTGCGTTCATATTCTCCTGTTTGGGTTGTGAGGATGATGACGATGATGAGGGCAAAATACTGCGACACAGCTCAGCCAGAGACAGGGGGCCGACAATCTCTATTTTAAATATACAGAAATACAAAAACACTGTTAAGTCACAAGTTCCTAATTAGACATCAATCACACACACATACACACAATGTTAAAGCACCGCTACCTACCGTTTGGGCTCACAGGTTTTGCTGTGTGCCTTGTGAAGCATGGACGACCCCAGCAATCTCCAGATTATCGTAAAATAGACGCTTCCTAATGCTCTCAAAATCTATGCTGACTTTGTCCTTCTTAATAGCTTCATCGATCTCGCTAAACACACCCTGCAGTCCATACCAGTCGCACCACTGAATGAAAAACCTCTTTAAACCACAACTCACATTCATGATGTGAAATGGGATACGGGTTCGCGGCCCATTTGTCATGACTCGCACTAGCAACAATGCTCTCCCGATCCCCACAAAATCTCAAAAAATCAAAAGTTGGTCGCACAGGGCTCATAAGCAACAACCCTGTACAGCTTCAGGTTCTGCACTACAGCGAGATGTACAGTCTGTCATCAGGACCCCGACGGTCAAGGTCCTGAGAGATCACATCACCAAACAGTGCCCAGTCCCTCTCCCTCATGCTATGTAACCCACCTACCCCCCAGTATTCACTGTCACAATCCTCCACACACAGCGTTACACAACCATCCCCCTCCTTGCACCTCCTTGCGAGACAAACCATTGTTATACTACTCGTAACCCGTTGGGGGTCTTTCTGTGTGGATTTTGCATGTTCTCACTGTGCTTGTGTGGGTTTACTCCAGGTACTCCAGTTTCCTCCCACAGTCCAAAAACATGTATGTCAGGTTGATCGGTGACTCTAATTTGCCCATAAGAGTGTGTGTGTGTGTGTGTGTGTGTGGGTGTTTGTCTCTATGTGGCCCTGTGATGGACTGGTGACCTGTCCAGGGTGTACCCCTGCCTTTCACCCAAAGAGAGCTGGGATAGGCTCCAGCAGATCCCTGTGACCCTAAATAGGAATAAGCGGCTATAGATAATGGATGGATGGATGGGTGGATGAATTAATATGTAGATTTAATAAGGATCGTTGTTTAATGCAAGGGTTATTTAATAAAGCAAAAAAATATATAACAGTGTTATATTCAATTCATACAACCTATTTTAAATAAAACAGTCTGAAAGAATACAAAACTGAAACTATGAGTACAGGCAGTTAAGATCACATGTTACAACCTGACTAACATGGTAGTCAGGTATTTAATGGCTAATTGCACAAGGTACCTTATACATAAATCAAATAAATTTCTATTTACTTTTATTAAAACTGGATTTGTATCCATTTACATGTTTGGGCACAGTATGAGCCTGCAGAGCTGGCTGTTTAATTTGAGATATGTGGGGTCCTTGGGTGCTGTGTTTAGAATCAACTCAAAGAAAGCCGGCGCTCTTATCACATGAACCTGCAGCACTCTTCTCTGGCCTTGCTTTAATGCTGTTAATCAGCAGGGCAGAACAAATTTATCTCAGTGTGAAGCAGGTCAGCACCATCTGCAAACCTCTTAGATGCCACATCTGTAGGCATCAGTCTCAGTGACTGTAATTCAATCTCAACATCAAGGGATTTTTGTTACATGTGAAGAGCGACCAAAAGCCTGATATCCAGTCACTAGCAGGACAACAAAGAAGGGATGGAATATTAATTCAGTAACTAGTTAAACACTGATTTTGTGTGTTTTTGAGTTGTATGTATTAGTTATGTATTATCACATGAACAAATAATAATAATTTAATATAAATTAAATTTAAACATCAGAGCAGCTATCATGGGCCACCAAAATACTAACCACATACTAATACTAATTGCAGGTATGATCATAAAAGCTACATATTTCAAGTCTTTGGTCTTTCTGTGTCCACCAAATCAGGTATCCAAGAGTTTCAATATAAGGCAACTTCTTGTTATGAGTCAAAATGAGCCCTGCAGTTCCACCTGACACACTGACCAAATTTTGTTTTTGTGGTGTTATGAATGTTAATGTTGATGTTGCTGATTGTCAGAAGAGTTAGAATCTTGAGTGTGACAAAAAAATCTTTCCAACTCTGATGCGTCAACATTCAGCTATTCTTTTCATACCCAACAATCTGCAGGTGAAGCTTTCACTACTGGCCTGGCAGATATCATTAAATACCACCTCGATCTAAAAGTGGATAACATGTCTGTGTTTCTTCAGGCAGGAAGGTGCCCACACTGAGTGAATCACCACGACACAACACTGTGGTTGCAAACTCAAAAACTATGAGGAAACAGGAAACCTTTGACTGTTGCTACAGGAGCATACTACTGTAGATCTGTCCCGAACCTTTATCCTTTCTTTAACCAGGTAAATCTTCATTGAGAATAAAATTACTTTTACAGAAAGGATATGGCCAAGACTGCAGCAAAAGTAAGTAGTTACAATGATAAGCTCAAGCAGTGCTATACAAGTATAACAATACAACTGCCACACATTGCAGGTCAATGAGTACAACAGAGGTAATAAGAAAATAAATACAAACTTTAAATTGACTTAATTGAAAAAGATGAACCATCACATAAGGCAAGAGTACTGGTTTCCCTACCATTTAAAGATTAAATTCCCCCATACTAATCAGCTCTGATAGTTTCAGGTCCTTCTGTATGTAATTTCAGGAAAAAGCAGCAGCATATTTAAAAGCTTGTTTGCTTAATTCTGTTCTGACATGCAAGATCTGCAGAGTACTGTGTGAGCGCAGCCCATAATGATTTTGTACACATATATGTACATAGATAAGAGAGGACCAACCCAAGGAGAGATTTTTATATAAAGGTCAATCAATGTGAAAGTCTGTGGACAAACAAAACAGCAGCAGCTGATAAAGTTTAGTAATGGAAATTTCCACAGCCAGTAATACAGCATAAGGCATAGTGATACACAGTAATCAGTATCTTTAGATATTGGTCAGGTGCATTCAAAAGAAACACTGTAGCAAATGTTGCTTATTTTTTTGTTTTATTTTCCTAGAGTTCAAGTTCAAGTTTATTTATAGTGCATTTCATTGTAGTTTCAACACAGATGAAATCATAAGGCAGCAATTCAGACTTAAAAACTTAAATCATAAAAGTAATGTGTGCTACCAATTAAGTGAAATGCGTTAGCTAAAGGCAACAGAGAAAAGGTACGTTTTCAGTTTTGTTTTGAAGGATTGAATGGAGTCAGCATTTCTAACGTTAAGGGGTAAAAAAAATTCCATAGAACAGGTACGCTGTGTGAAAAAGCTCTAAAATCAGCTGATTTTTTATGTGCGGTTGGAATTTTCAAATGGCCTGTGTTTTGTGAGTGAAGAGTCCGAGTGGGGGAGTAATAAGAAATGAGAAAGGCTGGAGGGAGCTGTACCGTCGAGGAGTTTTGTATGTTAGAAGAAGGACTTTAAAATCGGCTCTATAGGTAACGGGAAGCCAGTGTAATGAAGCAAGGATAGATGAGCTGTGGACATGTTTGCAGTATTCTGGCGGCAGTATTTTGAACTATTTGGAGAGGTTTAAGGTGGGAATACCAGAGAACAGTGCATTACAATACTCTAAACGAGAGGGAACAAAGGTGTGTTTTAAGGTTTCGACATCAGATGGAGTCAAAAATGATTTGAATCATGCAATGTTATGGAAGTGAAATACAGCTGATTTAGAGATTGATTTGATATGTGAGTCTAACTTGAAAGCATTATCTAGTGTGATCCCAAGACTCTTAACTATTGGTGACTGAGTGATTATAGAGTTGAGTTTTATCGTTAGGTTGTTAAAGCACGAGTGAAGATGGGGTGGACTTATGACAAGAAACTCAGTTTTTATGTTACTGGTTACTAGTGAAAAAGTCTGTGCTATTGATTGGTGAATGGCCAAAAGAGCAGGACTCAAGGTTAAGTATGTTAAAGTGATCGTTTTGTGTGATGGGAATGTACATTTGTAGGTCATACGCATAACAATGGAAATCAACATTGTATTGCCTGATTAAAATTAACTTGAGGTGTTGGTACAGAAAAATAAGATTGGGACCAGTGTAAGGCAGTTCCCTGTAATAAAAAGTAATTTTAAAGCCAGTTGAGGAGGATTTTGTGGTTGATGGTCTGAGAGGAGAGAAAGACCTAAGAGGTGCCAGAGATCTTTAAGAAGATGGGTGGGTATGGAGTTGAGGACACAGGTGGTTGTTTTGGCTTGTGTAATGGGGTGGGTAGTAGTCAATAGGGAAACTGGTGATAAGGTGTGAAAAGAACATGGTCAAATTCTTTTCTATCTACTATCTACATTAGTTTCTTTTTTTAAATGCTTCTGTTGAACCACAATTCAAAAGCAACATCTGATTTTCATTAGTGGATTTTCAGTAAATTTTTATTTATTATTACTTTTGTCAGTTTCAAGTTTTTTCAGTGACCACTGTGAGTTTTTCTTTCTTTAATGGAAGGGTACCAACAATTTTGTCAACCTGTGTATATCTATGGAGGTAAGTGAGAGTATGAACACACTGAGTAAAGCCACATATGTCAATGAGGGATAGAAAGGATTTAGGAAAAGGGTCCGTGGATTTCTTGATCAGGACATTAAATTCACCCATTTAGAATGGTGCTGTCACCGGAAGGATATGCGAGAAAATTACTGAATTTGTCAAGAAAAGAGATATGGGCCACCAGATTTATTAGAAACCAGAACTTTATGTGAGTGAATGAAAAACCAGGTGGTGAGGCTTCGATAAGTGGAAGACCAAAATCTGGTCTGAACCATATTTCACACAGGCCCAGGGCATCCAAGTTGTAATCTAATATTAAATCATATATGAATAGTGATTTAGAAGAGAGAGACCTAATGTTAAGAGAGTGATAGAATTTGAGAAGGAGGTGGGATTGAGGTCTGAAAGGTACTGACGTGTAAAAGGGGAAGAGAAATAATGCAATGAGAAGACCTTAATATGCGCAGAGGATGAGTATTTCTGCTTATAATGATAGAGGGAATTTTGTCGCAGGTGGATGAAAGAGAAGGTTTTTTGGAGTCTGTCTCCTTCTGAGTGAATAATTGTCAGGAGGAAGCACAGGAGTATAGAAAGTTTAATGTTCTGGGTAAGGTAAGTGCATCCCTCTAAGTTGGTTGTTCTACCGCCAAGAGGAAGTGTTGAATTAAAATGGAATAGAAAAAAGTTATCAACAAACAGTATACATGAGGGGCAACAGAAATGTTTAAGCCAGAAATGGAGGTGTCTGGCGTGGTTCGACTGAAGAATGTTGCTGAAGGAGGGAAGTGGGCAGGGGCTGGAAACCACAAATAGTTTTCCAGAGTCTATCCCGGTTTTGATGTGGGAGATAATGTTGCATTTAGAGACTTTATAGATTGTTGTCAGAAAATTTCTGTATGTCAGATATGTAAGAGAATGGCTGTAACTGAAGCAGGAAGGAGAGGTTAGAAGGGTCTCTCTGTCAGAATGACGTGAGGGGAGGTGTTTGTCAAGGAATGAGTGATGCAGTTGAAACAAATCTCTGAAAGTCAGGTGTTCGGGCTGACGGCTGATGAAGAGTGCAGGTGAAGATTTCCTTCTGTGAACAGGATTTTGCAGGAGCAGAAGGACGGGAGGTACCAGTTTGGCTGGGTGTACTCTCATTTAGCCACCCACGACACAGAGGAGGGGTTTTCTCTGGCTTTGCTGACTTCTAGTTTGGAGTATTTCAGGTTCTGGTCACGCTTTCTGAAAACATACTTGGTTATTTTGATGAATGATGTTAAGTCAGACTTTTAAGAGTTACCATCAATTCTTCTTTTGTAAGCTGTGTTATTAACAGGCTGATTAAAACTTTGGAGCAGAAAACCACTTAAGCAGATGCTGCTCAATTTCACTTCTTGTTGTCTACGTGCTTCTCTTCATCAGTCGGATTTGATCTTATGAATGTAACAAAGACAAAGCTGTGTTGTTTTCCAGCTTTCAAATACTCACTATAAAATTGGCATTTAATTTTTGCATTTTCACCAGCCATGATATTCATCCTAACGGCTGATCAAATGTGCTTGAAACAGAATGAAAAAGCCAATTAGTTAAAGGACACTGCTCTTAAATTTTGCCTTCCAGCCTCCAATTACACTGTGGACTGGCTGCTTTGCCTCAATTACCTCCTTTGTTACCATGTTTGAGCTGAAGCTCAGGCTCACAGAGAGGCCGGAAGCAATCTGACTTGGCTCCAGGTCTTAGGGAAACCATATTTTTTGCTACCAACAGAACAAATTCAGTTCTACACCATTAAGAACACAGATGGGATGCTAGGATAATAAATATGCAGCTGTATGCTAATTAAGTAAATGCCCTCCTAGTTGCAGTACATGACCATAAGAAGTATTAAATTCGCAACTGGCCAATTTTAATCCACGTAGTGTTTAAGGTATCAGGAGTGTATGTGAGACTATGTGAGAGTCAAAACATGTCACCTGGTAAAACAGTGTCTCTCTGTTTTTTGATAGTTTTTGAACAACAATGAAGCTCTGTGGCTCAAAGGAAGAAGAGATGTCAGGCTTTGATACACACACAATACTTGTCAGGCTTATTTTTCACATCTTCTAAATAGAAGAATGGAAAATGCAAATGCCCAGACTCAGTATTCTAATTAAGACAGTGTCGCCTATTTGGAATTTTGATTTAAATGTTTTTTTTCTTATTCTCCAATTTTTTTTTTTTTTTTTTTGTTGATATATGCCATTACTATTCACCCACTGTATATATTCATTTCTGTGCCATTATCATCTGACACTTGCTGTTATGTTGCTAACAATTTCACAAGCGTCAGCTTGTGACATGAAGGAAGGAGGAAGAAAAAGGAAATCTAAAAAAGAAGAATCACTGTGGATTAAATGCCTCAATCAATAAACAGTGTGGAACTTTGTCATGAATTTGAAGTAAGAATACACCCTGGGGAAACATGCTGTCATACAACACCTCTTAAAAGACCAACTTTAGGCCTTCTCTAAATTGCCATTTTTATTTCAGCTCTACTAAAATGTTTTTATCAGTTAACTACCTTTTTAACCCTCAGGGGTCGACGAACGCGCCGGCGCGTTTTGTGGCATCTTCTCCTGATAATGCTGAAACAAACTTAAATTACTCTGTCAATTTTGATTGTACAGATAAAAACAATATATCATTCAAATCTGTAAAGGGTCTAGCAATAGTTGTATACACTCATAATAACAACAAAACGTTGTTCTTTTTTTAAATAAAGAAAGTCGACAGGGTGCGCTCTCTGTCTTTTCTGTCTCTGTCATCTCTCTTCACAGACACGTAAATAAAACAACCAGAATCTCAGCGCATACTTGGCTCATAAAAATAAGAAACATGTGACTATAAAGCTTGAAATGTTTTCTTTTAAATGAAACAATTCAAGTTGAAAACAAATCATCACTTTTTATTTAATCCGTATGAATGTAAGGAGAAGTACGTTTTCTCCTGTCTCACCTCATTACAGGTAATGCGATCCCGCCTTGTACTCTGTTCACTCTTCACATGTAAATAATCTCAGGTGAACCAGGTAAATATGTGCACACCCCACGAGAAATGACATAAAACGTCAAACTTCATCATAGAATTTACTCACTTTTTCTGAGCGTCTGGATAATGACACGTTACGCGGGTGAACTTTGTATGTTCCAGACAGTGACGAAGAGTTTACTTTGTCCTCAGAGGAAAAACGTGACTCAAATGACGAACATTTGGCTCCGCATTGTTTTGTATTGTGCTGCACTAATTCCCTCTCAAATACATTGACTGAAAGGCTCATTATGCGGTTCTTTGTGCAGGTCTTTGAGTGCGTCTTTTGTCTTTTCAGGTAAATCACATGACTATTCATGATCAGACACACCTTCCTGCATATGCCCTTTCTAAACAAAAAGTGTCTTAGAAAATTTAAATCAGTGAATTGTTTTCTGTGAATGAGTGAACAAGATGACTTTCACATCATTGTGAAGCGAACACTTTACACTACAAGATGCATTTCTTAACCTCCTAGGACCGGGCGTCCACATACGTGGACATCACATTTTTCGTTGTCTGCACCATAATACTTATACCACACTTCTTCATCTCCAAACTCACTTTCTCTATCACTCACACACACACACACACATCTCATTCGAAATGTTATAACTGGCATCAAGGTTGTACACAAATTACAAGGTCTTCATGTTCAAAGATAATATCTGGTTGTTATATTTATTGGTTCCATCTAACCCCAAATAGCTAGAAGAAATCTAAAATGCAAGCCAAACCAAAGCTCAGGTCTTAGGAGGTTAAACATCTTGTGAACTAATGTTCTGTTTGTGTTTTATGGTCTTAAAATTGTAGTTTTTCACTAACCATGCATAAACACTGTTTTCTGAATCAGTGTATAAACTTGCTGCTCACATATTATTGTAGCCCAGTTTGTGCTGATTACAGTGTTATCAGACTTAGACAATATGTTTAAAAGCAACTGAAAAAAGCACAAATGTCAGGGCATGTCAAAACTTGTCCAGGGCCCCAAAACACTCTCAGACACCAGAGGGTTAAATAACAATAGAATATTAGACATATTCCAGGCAAGATTTAATGTTCAAAGCAGTGTAGAGTCTTGGCTTCAATAGATTATGAAATTCATTAAAACTATGTGAAGGATTGGGTTGGTATCGCAGGTCCAGAAACTGCCTTGTCCCAGATATGCTGTCAGTGGCAGAATTAACAGAATGCTGATATTTGTTAGCGTTTAAGCTGCTGGAATATCTGCTGCTGTGTGTTCAATTCACAGAAGTTTAATGAACTACACTGAAAAAGTGAACCTTTACTATACAGGTTGTGGGTAGTTCAGTCCTGTTGAAAACCAAATGGTGGTACCACTAGGCATAAAGCAGATGGGATGGTGTGGGGCTGCATATTCACGTGTTGTGGAAATCATGTCATCAGCAAAGCAGCCCCAACACCATCACACCTCCTCCATGATTCACAGTGGGAACCACACACGCAGACACCATCTGGTCACCTTCTCTGTAAAGAAAATTAAGTGCGAGGTAGATAACAGAGGTGAGAAGATAAGTAGAGGAATAGTTGCCTTGGTTCAGTGATGTTTGCTGTTTTTGCCACTTATTTTAAAGAAATCCTCCATGATTATGTACAGTATGCAGCAGATGTCCCAGTTATATACAGTTTTATACAATGGTTTGGGCCATTGGGCAAGTTCCCTATTTAGTTGAAAACAAGTAGAACAAGCTGTACTGTGAACAGACATTTAAAATGAGACTTTCTTCAAAGGTTAATACAATTTTCAATAAATTAAAAAAAGCAAAAGTAAAAAAAAAAATTGTCATCTTCAGATGTTTGGGCACCCTACAAGTATGGAAATTATTGTGCTGTGTTATGATTTGCTGCTCTCTTTTTCTGTGCTGACACTTTCACAGACACACACCTGAGAGCCTCTCATAAAAATGCAACTAACCCAGATATAACACAGTTAT
Source organism: Mastacembelus armatus (assembly GCF_900324485.2). NCBI lineage: Eukaryota > Metazoa > Chordata > Actinopteri > Synbranchiformes > Mastacembelidae > Mastacembelus > Mastacembelus armatus. The sequence goes on from NC_046645.1 coordinate 15,532,538, forward strand.
GCAAACGCAGGGAAATGTAAACATGTAGCGTAGTGACTGTCAAAAGCTCCACCAGACTTCCTGTCTCACCAGTGGAGAAAAAGAAAATTCATACAGTAGCTTCTTGTGGATGTTAACTTTCACTGTGTCCATGTTACAGTGAACTCAGTAGAAAAACATGACTTTGTAATTCTTGTCTTTGATGTCTCTTCAGTGTACCATTCCGCCTACAGCTGACTTTGGCACATCAAAAGAGTCCACAAGCTAATAGAGCTAAATTTGATTCAGATTGTACCCCCAACCACGGATGAAGGCAGGTCAGCGGAATATTAAAGCCTGCCCTGAAGTTCCACAGATAAAGATCTGCAGATCTGCATCAATCAAGAACGACATCTCTGAGTTAAGGGTAGTAAATGGAACTCTTGCCTTAAGCTGTTTTTGATCTGTTTTGTATTATGTAACAGAAATGTTAATACATAATATTGTTAGAATGGCAGTGGCTGGGTTTGGTATAGTGGGTTAATGGTGCAGCTATACTGTATGTCTGTTCTGTATACAGTGATGGTGAAATACTATCAGTGTTTATGTCTTCTGTTTAACATACAGCTGAAAAAAAAAGTGTACCGACAGCAGATTTCCACATAGACCTATGTGTGCAACGCAGAGAATCAAACAGCCAACAAATTACACTTTTGAATTAAAAGAAATAAATAAATGCTCTGTGTGGTACACATATTACATTGTTTGTGTCCTGCTGTTAGTCACAGAAATTAAAGTGGGCTGACTTCTACAACTAGGTAATGGTCTAAATCTGACCTCAAAACCTGCCACAAACAGACTACAAGAAATAAGAGACTGAAGCTTGTGGAGCAGCCCTTCTCCTGTTGATCTTATATATGCTGTGTGGGCAACAGACTAAAAATCATTAATAGAAAAACTCTTATCTGTAAGAAGAAATGATGCCATATCCTAATGGGAATAATAAGGAGTTAATAACTCATCGTGGTAAAATATTCATGGGAAGAAAAGTAAGAGTAAACTTCAGCTAAATCTGTAGCCTTAGGGCTACAGCAATTTTTATATTCAGATCTATGAGCTTTTTCTTTCTGCAAACAATATTGTAAGTACAAAATGACGCACACAAATTGTTCCGGTTGAGTG